>NC_053027.1:238781041-239149184 GCF_003073215.2 Triticum urartu | reverse complement strand
ACATGGCTTCTCAATTTATGGATATGTGACCATTTCAAGAGGAATGCATTCGTTCATTTTGTTCGGATGTGAAGACTATATGTTGCAATTTTCATTCTGTTGGTTTCAGCTTCATTTTATCTGTCTATGTGCTAACGGTGGTCAACCTCTTCAGGATGGCTCCCGCTAAGAGCACCAGTCAGAATCAGAATCAAGATCCGCCACCACCTCCACCTCCTCCGGAGGCATGGCAAGCTGTGATGGCCGCAACCAATGCAAACACACAGTTGATCATGCAAATTCTTCAAGAGCACAATCAAGGCAACCAAGGGAACCAAGGCAACAATTAGAATCACTTTGCTACACTCAACCAGTTCCTTGCTAACGGGCCAAAGACTTTCAGCAATTGTGTTGAGGCAACTGATGCTGACGATTGGCTCGTAGATCTGTGCAAGCATTTCGAGTGAAGTAACGTTAGGCCTGAGGACTTCGTCAAGTTCGCCTCCTTCCAACTCAAAGATCAAGCTGCAGAATGGTTCCAGCAGTACAAGGATTCCAGAGGTGGACGTGCTATTACTTGGGATGAATTCCTTCAAGATTTCAGAGCGCACCATATCCCTCAGAGTGTGGTTGAAAGCAAGCGTGAGGATTTCCGCAACCTGTAGCAAGGCTCTTTGTCTGTCTATGACTACAACAAGTTGTTCCAGAAGCTCGCCCGTTTTGCCAAGCAGGACGTCCCTGATGAGAAGAGCATGATATACCAGTTCAGGGGCGGTCTCAGAGAAGAAATTCAGCTAGCTCTTGTTCTCTTTGAGCCCTTGAGATATGATGAGTTCTACAACATGGCATTGAAGCAAGAGGCTGCTCAACTGAGGTGTGATGCTTCCAAGAAGCAAGTCAGAGATGCTACTCCTTCCTCCTCTACTCAAGTGGCCAAGCAGCAGAAGTATTGGCTTCCTCCTCCCTCGTTCTGTCAGCCGTTTCAGCAGAAGAGCAAAGGTGGCAGTGGTTCTTCCCACCCACCGAACCCTGTCTTTCAGAACAAGACTTCGTCCCAACCTCCAAGATCGAGTGCTCCGTATCACCGTCCGCTTTCAGAGGTCACGTGCAACAAGTGCCAACAGAAGGGTCACTATGCCAACAAGTGTCACAATCAGAGGCGTCTCCCTCCTCCTCCTCCTGTCAGAACGGCAAGTACAGCTGTGGTCAAGCATAACCCCAAGCACGCCAAGGTCAATTTGATGAACGTAGCTCAGACAGAGGATTCGTCAGATGTCATCATGGGTAACCTTCCTGTTAATTTTATTCCAGCTAAAGTTCTTTTTGACACTGGTGCATCGCATTGTTTCATCTCGAGACTGTTTACATCTAGGCATGAATTGGTTTCGCAAGTTTTGCCTAGTCCATTAGCAGTTGTCTCTCCCGGTAAGCGCATGCATGCTAACTCCATCGTTCCGGATGTTACTATCACCTTGGGTGACTACAAGTTTCTGGCTTCTCCAACGGTTCTTGGTGACTCGGATATTAATCTTATTCTCGGAATGGATTGGCTTTCTAAGCACAAGGCACATCTTGATGTAATTGTCTCATTCGTCTGAGGATGTAATTGTCTTTGCCGCTCGGGATAATACCATCCGTCTGTTTTCTCTCAATGAGAAGGGTGAACTCGATGCTATCTCGCAAATTCCAGTCGTTTGCGAATATCAAGACGTCTTTCCAGAAGAGCTTCCAGGAATGCCTCCGCACCAGCCAGTTGAATTCGTTATTGATCTTGAGCCCGGTACGGAACCTGTGTGCAAGCGTCCTTACAAGCTCGGACCTGAAGAGTTGAAGGAGCTAAAGAAGCAACTCGATATTCAAGAGAGAATGGGTCTCATCCAGCCTAGTTCTTCTTCATGGGGTTGTGGTGTTCTTTTTGTGAAGAAGAAGGATGGAACGGACTGACTCTGTGTTGATTACCGTCCATTGAACAAGAAGACCATAAAGAACAAATACCCACTTCCCAACATCAACGAGCTGTTCGAACAACTCAAAGGTGCCCAAGTATTCTCCAAGCTTGATCTCTGTATGGGTTATCATCAGATTCGAATCCATGAGCAAGATATCCCCAAGACGGCTTTCAGGACAAGCTATGGTTCATATGAATACACTGTCATGTCTTTTGGCCTCGTCAACGCTCCTCCGACTTTCTCTCGCATGATGAACTTCATCTTCAACGCCTACACCAATGACTTCGTTTTGGTCTATCTTGACGACATTCTGGTTTTCTCGAAGAACAAGGAAGATCATGCCAAGCACTTGGGTTTGGTACTCGACAAGCTGAGGGAACACCAGTTCTACGCCAAGTTCTCCAAGTGCGAATTTTGGCTCGATGAGGTTCTTTATCTTAGTCATATCATCTCTGCCAAGGGCATTGCCGTGAATCCTGAGAAGGTGTCTGCAATTGTGAATTGGGAACCTCCTCAGAACGTGAAGCAACTCCGTAGCTTCCTCGGTCTCGCAAGCTATTGTCGAAGATTCGTTGAAAACTTTTCTAAGATCGCGAAGCCTCTCTCAAACCTTCTCTTGAAGCACGTCAAGTATGTTTGGTCTCCGGAGTGTGACATTGCTTTCAACACTTTGAAAGAGAAATTGATCACTGCTCTAGTTCTGACTCCGCTTGATGAATCCAAACCGTATGAGGTCTTTTGTGATGCCTCTCTCTAAGGTCTTGGCGCAGTATTGATGCAAGAGAAGAAAGTTGTTGCTTATACCTCTCGCCAGTTGAAGCCTAATGAAAAGAACTACCCCACTTAGGATCTCGAGTTGGAGGCAGTTGTGCATGCTCTTTTGACTTGGAGACATCTCTTATTGGGAAGAAAAGTGGACATTTTCACTGACCACAAGAGTCTCAAGTACATCTTCACTCAGCCTAATCTCAACCTCAGGCAGATTCGATGGGTCGAAATGATTCAAGAGTATAATCCGAGTATCGAGTATACTCCAAGCAAGGCCAATGTGATTGCTGACGCATTGAGCAGGAAGGCTTATTGCAACAGTCTGATTCTCAAGCCTTATCAACCCGAGCTTTGTGAAGCTTTCCACAAACTTAATCTGCAAGTTGTTCCTCAAGGTTTCCTCGCCAACCTTCAAGTCTCTCCTACCTTGGAAGAACAGATTCGCCAAGCCCAGCTTCTTGATGCTATGGTGAAAAAGGTGAAGATTGGGATTGCCAAGAGTCAACCCAAGTACAAGTGCTACCGCCTTGACGACAAGGATACTCTCTTCTTCGAGGATTGTATTGTTGTGCCCAAAGGTGACCTCTGTAAAGTGATCATTAACGAGGCTCATGATTCTCTCCTCTCCATCCACCCTGGGAGCACGAAGATGTATTAGGACCTCAAGCAGGCTTATTGGTGGACTCGAATGAAGCGCGAGATTGCTCAATTCGTGAATGAATGTGATGTCTGCAGAAGAGTGAAGGCAGAACACCAAAGGCTAGCTGGTCTCCTCCAACGTCTTGCCATTCCAGAATGGAAGTTTGACCACATCGAAATGGACTTCGTGACTGGGTTTCCAAAGTCCAAGCATGGCAATGATGCTATATTCGTTGTCATCGACAAACTCACCAAAGTGGCTCACTTTCTGCCTATCAAAGAGTTAATCACTGCAGCTCAATTGGCGGAACTCTATACCTCTCGAATTGTCTCTCTACACGGTATTCCACAAGTGATCTCTTCAGACCGTGGCAGCATCTTTACCTCCAAGTTTTGGGATTCTTTTCAGAAGGCCATGGGCACCAACATCCGCTTCAGCACAGCTTTCCATCCTCAAACTAGCGGTCAAGTCGAGCGTGTCAACCAGATTCTTGAAGATATGCTCAGGGCTTGTGTGATCTCCTTCGGCATGAAGTGGGAGGATTGTCTTCCTTATGCTGAATTCTCCTACAACAACAGTTTTCATGCAAATTCGGGCAAGGCCCCATTTGAAATTCTGTATGGCAGGAAGTGCCGTACCCCTCTCAACTGGTCTGAAACCAGTGAACGTCAGCTTTTGGGTAATGACTTAATCACAGAGGCAGAGGAAATGTGCAAAGTCATTCGAGATAACCTCAAAGCAGCCCAATCCCGCCAGAAGAGCTACTATGATAGTAAGCACCATGATTTGGCTTTCAAGATCGGAGATCATGTTTACCTCCGCGTCTCTCCTATGAAAGGTACTCGTCGCTTCGGTATCAAAGGGAAGCTTGCCCCTAGATACATGGGACCTTCCAAGATCGTCAGCAAGAGAGGCGATCTCGCCTATCAACTCGAGCTTCCTTCAAACTTTGCAAATGTTCATGACGTGTTCCTTGTCTCTCAGCTCCGAAAGTGCTTCAAGACTCCTGACCGCACCGTCAACTTCGAGGACATTGACCTCCAAGAAGAACTCTCCTATCATGAGCACCCAGTTGCTATTCTTGAAGAGACTGAACGCAAGACTCGCAACAAGTCAATCAAATTCCTCAAAGTCAAGTGGTCACACCATTCCGACCGTGAAGCTACCTGGGAACGCAAGGATCACCTCCGTTTTGAGTACCCGGCGTTCTTTCAATCCTAGATCTCGGGGCGAGATCCTTTCGTAGTGGTGGAGTGTTGTAACACCCCGGATGTAACTTACCCAATATGTACTCCAACTCTTGCCGTTTCCGGCCTTAAGTTATTTTATTTTCTCGCATTCGGGTTTTTATCTCCGTGTGTTGTTGTCGTTGTCATGCATCTCATATCATGTCATCATGTGCATTGCATTTGCATACGTCTTCATCTCATGCATTCGAGCTTTGTCCCCGTTGTCCGTTTTGCATTCTGACGCTTCGTTCTCCTCCGGTGGTCATTTCTACCTTTCTTTCGTGTGTGGGGATTAAACATTTCCGTATTGGACCGAGACTTGCCAAGCGGCCTTGGTTTATGAAAGTGCAACTATCCCTAGGTGGTTTTGGTAATTCATAACAACATATAGCTCATTGAGCTAATGCTATTCCAAGATGACTATTTCAGGAAAGCTCAATGATTGGCATGGCATGGATGTGAAAGTGGAACCCTCAAAATGCTAAGGACAAACGATTGGCTCAAGCTCAAAAGCTCAAGACTCTTATTTTCATATTTTAGTGATCCAAGATCACATTGAGTCTTTAGGAAAAGCCAATACTATCAAGGAGGGATGAGGTGTTGCTTAATGAGCCTCTTGCTTCATGTGCTTAGTGATATGCTCCAAAACCCTCAACTACTTTCCCATATCCACATATGACCTAAACCCTAAGCCAAACTCGGTCCTACCGATTCTTTCTATCCGGCGCCACCGAACTACCGGTAGACCGCCTGTCAAGTTTCGTACCATTTGGACTTCGTTTGATGCTCCAACGGTTAACCGAGGGACCAAGAAGGCCTCGTGTGTGTTGCAGCCCAACACCCCTCCAAGTTGGCCCAAAACCCACCAAAACCTTCTCCATCATCTAGAACGTTCGATCACGATCGCGTGGCCGAAAACCGCACCTCATTTGGACTCTCCTAGCTCCTCCTATGCCTATATAAAGAACCCCCTCCGAAATTCCCCTTCTCCTTCCCCGAAACCCTAGTCCCCTTCGTCTCCACGCGCCGGCGGACATTTTTCTATCTGGCTGGACGCGTCTGCTTCGTCCCACCGCCGCCATGTGTCGTTCCGGGAGTGGCCAGCGCCCGCGCCCACTTCGCCGGCCCGCCCGGGCCCAAGCGGGGCCCCCCGGCCTGAGCCGCCGCCTCCCGCGGGCCAGATCCGCCCGCCGCCCGCGCCCTTCTCCTTCCCTGACGCCGAAGAGCCGCCGCCGCCGCCTCTCCGCCTCGGCCACCGACTGCCGCAAGTCGCCCCGCGTCTGGTGCCGGCGCGCTCCGCCCGCCGCCCGCCGAAACCACGACGAGCTCCGGCTCCGGCGACCTCCTCCGCCCCGTCCCGCGACTTCCCCCACCGGACACCTCTTGCTCCGGCCGCCCCAGCTCTCGCCGGTGAACAGTAACGGCGGCGATCCTCGAAATCCGCGCCAGATCTAGATCTGAGGATTTGGACGGTTGACTTTTTGCCCGAAACCCTAAATATTTTGCCCTGTTCATCGTGCTATAACTTTGCATCCGTAGCTCCGTTTTGGGCATTTAGCATATCAAAATGTTCGTCTCAAAGAGCACATCATTTCATATCATTGCATCATTTTCATTTGAGTTCATCTTGATGCCCGAAATTCTGTTAGAAGAATGCTATTTGAGATAATTGTCAGATCTGCTGCTCCAATTAGATATTTGTCATTTTTGCCATGATTATTGTGTGCATGATATGCCCATGAGCTCTTCATGAGTTTTGTTATATGTTTTGCCATCTATCCAGAGGTGCAATCCATGTATTTTTGTGATGTGTGTGGTGACTAGCACAAGCTTGCAAAGTGGAGCATTCGTTAATGCTGATTTCAGGGACTTAGCATTTCCACTAAGTCCTTGGACTGTTTATCTCATATGGTCATATGTTCATGTTGTTTCCTAGTGATCCGTGCCTCTTTTGAGTATGATCAGTAAGGATGTTTTGTTAATCTTGTGATGCTCTATCCATCCATGTCTTTGTTTGCAATTATGGAGCACCCTAGCTTGAGTCAATCGAGCTCTACTTTTGTCATTTCGTGAATCTGGGCAGATTGTCTACTTGTTAGCAATTTTGCTGAGGATGTTGTAGTTGATCCGTGCAGGCTATGCTATTGTTCTTGCCATGTCTAGCTTGCATTTTGTGTATTCTTGATGGGTGTATGCTTAGATTGTCATGACATGCTCTGTAGTGAGTGCATCGAGCTCGTAAACATGCCTACTTGATATCTGATTCAGCATGCTCCAGTTTTCACTAAGTCTGAGAACTGATTATGTTTTTGCCATGTTCACATGCTTGCAAATGTATTTTCTGATCCCTTTTGGCTCAAGGTCACTAAGGGACTTTTGTTAAGCTCTTTGAGTAGCTCCATGCCATGCTTTACTTTGCCATGTTCAGGTCCTGTAGCATATTGTTTTCATGCTCCAAAGAGTGCTATCTGATCTGAAATTCCAGACAAGTGTTAATTTCACTAAGTCTGAAATCTGTTTACCAAATGCATTTTTGCCATGCTTGTTTGAACCTATTAATGGATGAATTGGCCATAGCTCAGTGCTAGTTTTTTGTTAAGCATCTTGAATGGATCCCTGGCATGTATTTTGATGCCATGTTTGGGTGCTGTAGCATGTTCATCTTGTTGCATTTAGATGAACTTGCTGTAAATCGCAGAACGTGGCCATATTTAAATTGCTTGCCATTTCCAAACCGTAACTCTGATTCCGGTGATCTTTATATCGTTTTCAAGCAATTTCATATCATCTTTCCATTGGCACACTTGGATTTCCAAGTTGAGGCCAGGTTCATTCATTCCTTGTCAAATCTTGCATATGCATCACATATTGCATCCCGCATAGCATACCATCCTTGCATCATGTTGTTTGAGTTTGCACGTGGTTGATTGTGTCCTTGTTGCTTGTTTGTCTTGTTTGGGTAGAGCCGGGAGACGAGTTCGCTAACGAGGATCATGTTGAGTTTGCTTTCGAGGATCCAGTCAACTCTGACAACTTTGCAGGCAAGATGATCATACCCTCGAAACCACTACTATCTTTGCTATGCTAGATGCTCGCTATTTTGCTATGCCTATGCTACGATGCCTACCACTTGCTTATCATGCCACCCAAATTGCCATGTCAAACCTCTAACCCACCATGTCCTAGCAAACTGTTGATTGGCTATGTTATCGCTTTGCTCAGCCCCTCTTATAGCGTTGCTAGTTGCAGGTGAAGATTGGAGACCGTTCCTTGTTGGAACATTATTTTACTTGTTGGGATATCATTATATTGCCATGTTATCTTAATGCATCTATATACTTGGTAAGGGTGGAAGACTCGGCCTCTCGCCTAGTGTTTTGTTCCACTCTTGCCGCCCTAGTTTCCGTCATATCGGTATTATGTTCTCGGATTTTGCGTTCCTTACGCGGTTGGGTTATAATGGGAACCCCTTGATAGTTCGCCTTGATTAAAGCTTTTCCAGCAATGCCCAACCTTGGTTTTACCATTTTCCACCTAGCCTCTTTTTCCCTTGGGTTTCCAGAGCCCGATGGTCATCTTATTTTAAGCCCCCCTGGGCCGGTGCTCCTCTGAGTGTTGGTCCAAACTAGAGTCCTGTGCAGCGCCCCCTCGAGGAAACTCGAAGTTTGGTTTTAGTTGTATGGAGCGCTCATCTGAGTGTGCCCTGAGAACGAGATATGTGCAGCTCCTATCGGGATTTGTCGGCACATTCGGGCGGTGTTGCTGGATTTGTTTTAACCTGTCGAAGTGTCTTGAAGAACCGGGATACCGAGTCTGATCGGAACGTCTCGGGAGGAGGTCTATTCCTTCGTTGACTATGAGAGCTTGTCATGGGCTAAGTTGGGACTCCCCTGCAGGGATTTGAACTTTCGAAAGCCGTGCCCGCGGTTATGGGCAGATGGGAATTTGTTAATGTCCGGTTGTAGATAACTTGAACCTTAACTTAAATAAAATGAATCAACAGTGTGAGTTACCGTGATGGTCTCTTCTCGGCGGAGTCTGGGAAGCGAACACGGTGTTGGAGTAATGCTTGCGCAGGTTGCCCTCTAGTTTCTCGCTCGCGCTTTGCCTCCTCTTCTCGCTCTCTTTTGCGAACAGGATAGCCACCATATATGCTAGTCGCTTGCCGCAGCTCCACATATATTACCCTGGCTTACCTATTAAGCTTAAATAGTCCTGATCGCGAGGGTGCGAGATTGCTGAATCCCTGTGGCTCACAGATTACTTCCAAACCAGATGCAGGGCCTGATGATTCCGCTCCAGATGACGCGCTTGAGCTCAAGTGGGAGTTTGATGAGGACTCACGCCGATACTACGTGTCTTTCCCTGATGATCAGTAGTGGTGCCCAGTTGGGTTGATCGGGACCGTGTCGCATGTTGGGTTATCTTTTATTTTGGCGCCGTAGTCGGGCCATGAGTGTTTGAATGTTGTAATGCTATTTATGTACTTTGTTTTACGTGGCGAGTGTAAGCCAACTATGTATCTCCCCTTTTATTATCTTATATTACATGGGATGTTGTGAAGATTGCCTAACTTGCGACATAGCTTTCAATGCGGTTATGTCTCTAAGTCGTGCCTCGACACATGGGAGCTATAGCCGCATCGAGGGCGTTACAGGACAGGAGGGGAAAACGAGGAGAAGGTGGAGGCTGTGAGGGGATTGGGGCGCTGGATGGATGGATGGATCGGGAGGAGGTGGGATGGTGTGGTGTTGAATACGAGGGAGGAAGGAGGCGTGGGTTGGCTCGGGATGGATCCCGATGAGGATTTGGTGGAGTGACGGCGGCGGCGGCGGGTGGATGGGACAAGGTCCCTAATTTCTAGGGTTAGAACGAATCTATATATAGCCAGTGGGTTTTTGGTAAGGGCTAGCTCGTCCCTCCAATCGAAATCGGGCGTTCAAAAAAAATAGGTAGGGAGTCCAAAAAGAAAAACGGAGATGTTTCGTAGATGTTTGGGGATGATCCGGATCCAACGGTGACGACTCCCCGGGTCGGGTTCGGGACAACTTCTGGACGCACGCGAGGGGTGGGTCGTGGGCTGACGAGAGAGGTTAGGTTGGGCCTGGTAGTAGGCAGTGGGCTGTGCAGAAAGCCTTGGGCTGAGAGAAGAGAAGAGAGAGACCCGACGACTGTTTCCGGAGACCGAAAATGTCCAACGATAGACCGGCTATAATGCCGCTATTGTTTAACGGTTGGACTATCAAACGAACTCCGAATGCGATGAAACTTGACAGGCGGTCTATCTACACTATAATAAGACCACACGCCAACTCTCATCCCATTCCGAGAACATTTTCCGGCCACTTATAAAATACTATTTCGGACATACCGCGGGCGCGTGCAAGTGTATCTGGGCTTAGAACGGACAACAGACGGAACGAGGAGACCGGGACGGATGCAAGTTTTGAAAACATGATGATGCAATGCGGATGATGACATGGCAAGATGCAACACGCAGGAAAATGACAAGGCAACAACGCCGAATAACTGGAGGACACCTAGCACATCGGTCTCGGGGCGTTACAGATGGCGGCGATCGGAGCAGCGTGGTGAGGCATCAGCTTGGGGGGGAGGGGGCTCGGAGGAACACGGGGTGACTACTCGTGCTTGTCGGCGGCATTGTTGGTGTGTTTGCTAGCGACGGTGATCTGAGCAACACATGGAGGCTTTGGATTAATGGGGGCTCGGGAGGAGCACGGGAGGCGGGGGGTCCAGATTCTGCAACATACGAATTGTTGCGGTGGGGGACCCCCATGTGTTGCTCAGATCACCGCAGCTAGCAAACACACCAATGATGCCGCCGACAAGCACGCCAACGAGGCTGTCGACAAGCATGAGCAGTCGCTCCTCCGAGCCCCCCCCCCCCAAGCTGACGCCTCCCCTCCTCACTTTGCAATATTATGGGGCGTGCTATGCATCGGCCGGCAAGCCATCCGATTGCGTGACGCGAGTCATCCATTTCACTTCTCTAATTTCCCGCAACAATGGTCTTGTTACAAAACCTCATCTTCAGTAATTCCCCAACCCTTGTTGTAAAATATTCTCTTGTCTAATCTCCTACAACAAGACCCTTGTTGCAAAACCTCTTCTTCTCTAATTTTCTACAACAAGACCCTTATTGCAAAGTTGCAACAGCATCTCCGTCCGCATCTAATTTTCTGCAATAATACCCTTGTTGCAAAAATTGCAACATCTATTTTTCTGCAATAACACTCTTGTTGCAAAAATTGCAACATCTTCCGTCGCATCCCGCACTAACACAGTCGTCTTTTGCCGCTGCCATTCCGCAACGACGTTGTTGTTGTAGAAACTTGGAGTGGACGTGGACGTACGGGCATGGTGATGTGGCTGCTGCTTGTGCCGATCATGATAGGACAGCGGTGAAGTTCATGGCGCTCCATGCCGGCGTGGAGGATCTCGCCCGCTCAGTCGATCCGGTCGGCGGGAGACGTTAGGTGGCGCAGACTCGGCATGGATGCGCTCGGCGACGAAGACCTACAAGTGGCGGCGCTCGGCGATGACGACCTACAGGCGACGGCGCTCGGCGCGACGACTACAGGCGGCGGCACTCGGCTTGGCTACTGGTCGCGAGCATCCGATGTTGTTGGCTTGGCACTCAGCTCGGTGGGGATCCAAGTGCCCTCACCCTCTCCAGTCCTAGCCACTACAAGGATCTAGCTCCCAGGCCAGTTTGCAACAAAGGCCTAGTTATTGGTTTGCCTACTGAACAGGGTGGAGTTGCAAGAAATATGGGTATAGCTACGCCGGCGATCAAAAGCAGAAAGGGCCGGCTCGAAAGTGATGAAGTTGATTTTAGTTTCAAATTTTACATGTAGTATTTAGTTGTCCGTCGTTTGTGTGAACTTTGGTGGATCTTTTGAAGAACTATTATGCAATTTCTGTGTCCGAAGATGATCTACGTAGACGTTGCATGCTATAGTATGGATATAGGGGTTTAGATATGAAAGACACAGATGTGGATGATACGATTTGAGAAGTGCCCAGTCATTGTCCGCGGAGGGGCGTTTGAGGGCCCGAATTTACCGAGTTCGGCTGTAGATGCTCTAACTACACCCAAAGAGTCAACACTGTCACCCCGAAAATAGCACAACTTTGGTCCTCCATCTCGGCACAATTGAACAATCAGTCCGCAGCACGTCGGTAGAGATGAAACTACGCCATCACCGCGTGCAGTGGCTGGTCCACGAGCAGCGCCGCTAGCCTAACGAGGAGACGACCATAGGGGGAGCAGCCGCCTCGTCCACGCCAGATGAGGCCGCTCCAAAGATACAATCCATGGTTGATTGACGCTGCCAACCGCGACCAAAGCCAGCACCGGCCCCATGGCCCCCGTCGCGGCAATCCTGCCACCGCCGTAGCATGCCGGTAGCCGCCATCGGGACTTCACTCATCCTTCACGCCACCGTTGGGAAGATCCATTCCAGCCACCATCCCCACCGGTGGCGTCCTCTGGTGGTGGAGGGGAGGACGGAGAAGCGAGGAGGGGAGGGAGTTGGGACGAGAACTGTTGAGTATGTGTTTTGTATTGCACGTGTATTGGAGTTGTGGTTCACCTTATAGTCTTGTATAGTTGAGGTAGAGGCCTTCCCTTGTAATATATATACGTGCACCAGCACCCCATTAATACAACGATTATTGTATTGCAAATCATCTCTCTACATGGTATCAGTTTTTAGGTTTTAATCCTCGCCTTCCGCTGTCGCCGCCGTGCGACTCCTCCCGCGCCGCCGCCGCCGCCACCCCAACCACCGCCGCCGCCGCGTGACTCCCACGCCGCCACCGCCCGCTCGCCGCCGCCGCCGCGTGACTCCTCACATGCCGCCGCCACCGCGCGACTCCTCCGTGCCGCCGCCGCTACCCCGCTGCCGCGCGCCTCCTCCGCGCTGCCGCCACCGCGCGACTCCTCCGTGCCGTCGCTACCCCGTCGCCGCGCGCCTCCTCCGCACCGCCGCCGCGCGACTCCTCCGCGCCGTCGCTACCCCGCCGCCATGCGACTCCTCCGCGCCACCGCCGATGGCGTTCACCGGCCTGTCCGTCGCCGCCTCTGCCGTCCCGCCACCAGCGCCCTCCGGTGCGGCCCCGGCGCCATACGGCGCGGTCGTCGCCTACGGCGCATCCGGCGTCACCCACATGCAGCCGTCCCCGCCAATGGCCGGCGGCCCTGCTCCGCCCGCCCCGACGATGGCCTATCCGGGCTGGTGTTACCCGTCGACCGGCACCGGCTACGGCACCCTCCTTGTGCCGCCGCCGGCCCAGGGCGCCGACTGGGCCCTGCACGACCCGCAGGCTCTCCCCGCGGGCCACCGGGGGTTCATCGGCGCGCCTTACCAGTTGACCGGCACCGGCTACGGCACCCTCCTTGTGCCGCCGCCCCTCAGTGGTTATGGCCCGCCCGCTTCAGCGCCGCCCTACGGGGGCCTCTCACCGCCGCCGGTACCTGCGCCATGGGACCCCGCCCTCCTCGCCGCCCAGCACTCCGCGCCGTCGCCGAGTAGCTCTATCGGCGGAGGCGACTGGTACATGGACTCAGGTTCTACTGCGCACATGACAGCTCATCCCGGTAACCTAACCTCCTCCACTCCCGTTCACACACCCACTCGTATCACCGTCGGTAACGGCTCCTCCTTACCTATTACTCATATCGGTAGCGCTAGTTTTCCCTCCACTTCCACACCCATCAATATGTCTAATGTTCCTGTTTCACAGGACTTAGTCACAAACCTAGTTTCCGTTCGTCGTCTTACTCGTGAGAACCCACTCACTGTTGAATTTGACGGTGTTGGCTTTTCTGTGAAAGACGCCCGTACCCGGATGGTTCTTCACCGTTATGACAGTCCCGACGAACTCTACCCCTTGCACGCCGGCGCTTCCACCTCCACACATGTCGCCTTTGCCGCCTGATGAAGCTATGTACCTAGGGTAGGGCATGGACCTGTCCTAAGTACCCTACCCAAGGACATCCCTAGAAGAAGTCACCTTTCAATCGACTTGGAGGTATCCCACTCGACGGATTCAAGACACTCGACCATGAAGCAATCACTCGACCAAGATCCAACCGCTCGACTGCCAGGAGATCTAAAGTCACCCTGCACGCAAACGGTCGGTCATTAAGTAGCTTTTATGGTCATCATAGCACTTTATTAGGGGCATTACCAGTAACCCCCAGTCTTAATGTACTTTAAACCCTGCATTACTGAGGGCTGTGAAGGAAATATGCCCTAGAGGCAATAATAAAGTTATTATTTATTTCCTTATATCATGATAAATGTTTATTATTCATGCTAGAATTGTATTAACCGGAAACATAATACATGTGTGAATACATAGACAAACAGAGTGTCACTAGTATGCCTCTACTTGACTAGCTCGTTAATCAAAGATGGTTATGTTTCCTAACCATGAAAAAATGAGTTGTTATTTGATTAACGGGATCACATCATTAAGAGAATGATCTGATTGACATGACCCATTCCATTAGCTTAGCACCCGATCGTTTAGTATGTTGCTATTGCTTTCTTCATGACTTATACATGTTCCTATAACTATGAGATTATGCAACTCCCGTTTATCAGAGGAACACTTTGGATACTACCAAAGGTCACAACGAAACTGGGTGATTATAAAGGAGTACTACAGGTGTCTCCAAAGGTAAATGTTGGGTTGGCATATTTCGAGATTAGGATTTGTCACTCCGATTGTCGGAGAGGTATCTCTGGGCCCTCTCGGTAATGCACATCACATAAGCCTTGCAAGCATTGCAACTAATATGTTAGTTGTGAGATGATGTATTACGGAATGAGTAAAGAGACTTGCTGGTAACGAGATTGAACTAGGTATTGGATACCGACGATCGAATCTCGGGCAAGTAACATACCGATGACAAAGGGAACAACGTATGTTGTTATGCGGTCTGACCGGTAAAGATCTTCGTAGAATATGTAGGAGCCAATATGGGCATCCAGGTCCCGCTATTGGTTATTGACCGGAGACGTGTCACGGTCATGTCTACATTTTTCTCGAACCCGTAGGGTCCGCACGCTTAAGGTTGCGATGACAGTTACATTATGAGTTTATGCATTTTGATGTACCGAAGGTTGTTCGGAGTCCCGGATGTGATCACGGACATGACGAGGAGTCTCGAAATGGTCGAGACGTAAAGATTGATATATTGGGAGCCTATGTTTGGATATCAGAAGTGTTCCGGGTGAAATCGGGATTTTACCGGAGTACCGGGAGGTTACCGGAACCCCCCGGGAACCATATGGGCCTTAGTGGGCCTTAGTGGAAAGCAGAAAGGGGCAGCCCAAGGTGGCCGCGCGCCTCCCCCCTTCCCCTAGTCCTATTAGGACTAGGAGAAGTGGCCGGCCCCCTCTCTCTCTTCCCCCCCCCCCCGAGGAATCCTATTCCAACTAGGATTGGGGGGGAATCCTACTCCCGGAGGGAGTAGGACTCTCCTGGCGCGCCCCTTGTTGCCGGCCAGCCTCCCCCCCTTTGGTCCTTTATATACTGAGGTAGAGGCACCCTAGAACAAACAAGTTGATCCACGTGATCTATTCCTTAGCCGTGTGCGGTGCCCCCAGCCACCATATTCCTCGATAATACTATAGCGGAGTTTAGGAGAAGCCCTGCTGCTGTAGTGCATCAAGATCGTCACCACGCCGTCGTGCTGACGGAACTCTTCCCCGACACTTTGCTGGATCGGAGTCCGGGGATCGTCATCGAGCTGAACGTGTGCTCGAACTCGGAGGTGCCGTAGTTTCGGTACTTGATCGGTTGGATCGTGAAGACGTACGACTACTTCCTCTACGTCGTGTCAACGCTTCCGCAGTCGGTCTGCGTGGGTACGTAGACAACACTCTCCCCTCTTGTTGCTATGCATCACATGATCTTGCGTGTGCGGTAGGAAATTTTTTGAAATTACTACGAAACCCAACAGTGGCATCCGAGCCTAGGTTATTTATGTTGATGTTATATGCACGAGTAGAACACAAGTGAGTTGTGGGCGATATAAGTCATACTGCCTACTAGCATGTCATACTTTGGTTCGGCGGCATTGTTGGACGAGACGACCCGGACCAACCTTACGCGTACGCTTACGCGAGACCGGTTGCCCCGACGTGCTTTGCACACAGGTGGCTTGCGGGCAACTGTCTCTCCAACTTTAGTTGAACCAAGTATCGCTACGCCTGGTCCTTGCGAAGGTTAAAACGGAGTCTATTTGACAAACTATCATTGTGGTTTTGATGCGTAGGTGAGATTGGTTCTTGCTTAAGCCCGTAGCAGCCACGTAAAACTTGCAACAACAAAGTAGAGGACGTCTAACTTGTTTTTGCAGGGCATGTTGTGGTGTGATATGGTCAAGACATGATGCTGAATTTTATTGTATGAGATGATCATGTTTTGTAACCGAGTTATCGGCAACTGGCAGGAGCCTTATGGTTGTCGTTTTATTGTATGCAATGCAATCGCGATGTAATGCTTTACTTTATTACTAAACGGTAGTGATAGTCGTGGAAGCATAAGATTGGCGAGACGACAACGATGCTACGATGGAGATCAAGGTGTCGCGCGGTGATGATGGTGATCACGACGGTGCTTCGAAGATGGAGATCACAAGCACAAGATGATGATGGCCATATCATATCACTTATATTGATTGCATGTGATGTTTATCTTTTATGCATCTTATCTTGCTTTGATTGGCTGTAGCATTATAAGATGATCTCTCACTAAATTATCAAGAAGTGTTCTCCCTGAGTATGCACCGTTTCCAAAGTTCGTCGTGCCCAGACACCACGTGATGATCGGGTGTGATAAGCTCTACGTCCATCTACAACGGGTGCAAGCCAGTTTTTGCACACGCAGAATACTCAGGTTAAACTTGACGAGCCTAGCATATGCAGATATGGCCTCGGAACACGGAGACCGAAAGGTCGAGCGTGAATCATATAGTAGATATGATCAACATAACAATGTTCACCATTGAAAACTACTCCATCTCACGTGATGATCGGTTATGGTTTAGTTGATTTGGATCACGTGATCATTTAGAAGATTAGATGGATGTCTATCTAAGTGGGAGTTCTTAAGTAATATGATTAATTGAACTTAAATTTATCATGAAATTAGTCCCTGATAGTATCTTGCTTGTTTATGTTGATTGTAGATAGATGGCTCGTGCTGTTGTTCCGTGAATTTTAATGCGTTCCTTGAGAAAGCAAAGTTGAAAGATGATGGTAGCAATTACACGGACTGGGTCCGTAACTTGAGGATTATCCTCATTGCTGCACAGAAGAATTACGTCCTGGAAGCACCGCTGGGTGCCAGGCCTGCTGCAGGAGCAACGCCGGATGTTATGAACGTCTGGCAAAGCAAAGCTGATGACTACTCGATAGTTCAGTTGGCCATGCTTTACGGCTTAGAATCGGGACTTCAACGACGTTTTGAACGTCATGGAGCATATGAGATGTTTCAGGAGTTGAAGTTAATATTTCAAGCAAATGCCCGGATTGAGAGATATGAAGTCTCCAATAAGTTCTATAGCTGCAAGATGGAGGAGAACAGTTCTGTCAGTGAGCATATACTCAAAATGTCTGGGTATAATAATCACTTGATTCAATTGGGAGTTAATCTTCCGGATGATTGTGTCATTGAAAGAATTCTCCAATCACTGCCACCAAGCTACAAGAGCTTCGTGATGAACTATAATATGCAAGGGATGAACAAGACTATTCCCGAGCTCTTCGCAATGCTGAAAGCTGCGGAGGTAGAAATCAAGAAGGAGCATCAAGTGTTGATGGTTAACAAGACCACTAGTTTCAAGAAACAGGGCAAAGGGAAGAAGAAGGGGAACTTCAAGAAGAACAGCAAGCAAGTTGCTGCTCAGGAGAAGAAACCCAAGTCTGGACCTAAGCCTGAAACTGAGTGCTTCTACTGCAATCAGACTGGTCACTGGAAGCGGAACTGCCCCAAATATTTGACGGATAAGAAGGATGGCAAGGTGAATAAAGGTATATGTGATATACATGTTATTGATGTGTACCTTACTAGAGCTCGTAGTAGCACCTGGGTATTTGATACTGGTTCTGTTGCTAATATTTCCAACTCGAAACAGGGACTACGGATTAAGCGAACACTGTCAAAGGACGAGGTGACGATGCGCGTGGGAAACAGTTCCAAAGTCGATGTGATCGCGGTCGGCACGCTACCTCTACATCTACCTTCGGGATTAGTATTAGACCTAAATAATTGTTATTTGGTGCCAGCGTTGAGCATGAACATTATATCTGGATCTTGTTTAATGCGAGACGGTTATTCATTTAAATCAGAGAATAATGGTTGTTCTATTTATATGAGTAATATCTTTTATGGTCATGCACCCTTGAAGAGTGGTCTATTCTTGTTGAATCTCGATAGTAGTAACACACATATTCATAATGTTGAAGCCAAAAGATGCAGAGTTGATAATGAAAGTGGAACTTATTTGTGGCACTGTCGTTTAGGTCATATCGGTGTAAAGCGCATAAAGAAACTCCATACTGATGGACTTTTGGAACCACTTGATTATGAATCACTTGGTACTTGCGAACCGTGCCTCATGGGCAAGATGACTAAAACACCATTCTCCGGTACTATGGAGAGAGCAACAGATTTGTTGGAAATCATACATACCGATGTATGTGGTCCGATGAATATTGAGGCTCGTGGCGGATATCGTTATTTTCTCACCTTCACAGATGACTTAAGCAGATATGGGTATATCTACTTAATGAAACATAAGTCTGAAACATTTGAAAAGTTCAAAGAATTTCAGAGTGAAGTTGAAAATCATCGTAACAAGAAAATAAAGTTTCTACGATCTGATCGTGGAGGAGAATATTTGATTTACGAGTTTGGTGTACATTTGAAAAATTGTGGAATAGTTTCGCAACTCATGCCACCCGGAACACCACAGCGTAATGGTGTGTCCGAACGTCGTAATCGTACTTTACTAGATATGGTGCGATCTATGATGTCTCTTACTGATTTACCGCTATCATTTTGGGGATACGCTCTAGAGACGGCCGCATTCACGTTAAATAGGGCACCATCAAAATCTGTTGAGACGACGCCTTATGAACTGTGGTTTGGCAAGAAACCAAAGTTGTCGTTTCTTAAAGTTTGGGGATGCGATGCTTATGTGAAAAAGCTTCAACCTGATAAGCTCGAACCCAAATCGGAGAAATGTGTATTCATAGGATACCCAAAGGAGACTGTTGGGTACACCTTCTATCACAGATCCGAAGGCAAGACATTCGTTGCTAAGAATGGATCCTTTCTAGAGAAGGAGTTTCTCTCGAAAGAAGTGAGTGGGAGGAAAGTAGAACTTGACGAGGTAACTATACCTGCTCCCTTACTGGAAAGTAGTACATCACAGAAAACTGTTTCAGTGACACCTACACCAGTTAGTGAGGAAGCTAATGATAATGATCATGAAACTTCAGATCAAGATACTACTGAACCTCGTAGATCAACCAGAGTAAGATCCGCGCCAGAGTGGTACGGTAATCCTGTTCTGGAAGTCATGCTACTAGATCATGATGAACCTACGAACTATGAAGAAGCAATGGTGAGCCCAGATTCCGCAAAGTATGGACTTTGGTTGACTTGCCCGATGATCGGCAAGCAATTGAGAATAAATGGATCTTCAAGAAGAAGACTGACGCTGATGGTAATGTTACTGTCTACAAAGCTCGACTTGTCGCGAAAGGTTTTCGGCAAGTTCAAGGGATTGACTACGATGAGACCTTCTCACCCGTAGCGATGCTTAAGTCTGTCCGAATCATGTTAGCAATTGCCGCATTTTATGATTATGAAATTTGGCAAATGGATGTCAAAACTACATTCCTGAAGAGTTGTATATGATGCAACCAGAAGGTTTTGTCGATCCAAAAGGAGCTAACAAAGTGTGCAAGCTCCAGCGATCCATTTATGGACTAGTGCAAGCCTCTCGGAGTTGGAATAAACGCTTTGATAGTGTGATCAAAGCATTTGGTTTTATACAGACTTTCGGAGAAGCCTATATTTACAAGAAAGTGAGTGGGAGCTCTGTAGCATTTCTGATATTATATGTGGATGACATATTACTAATTGGAAATGATATAGAATTTCTGGATAGCATAAAGGGATACTTGAATAAGAGTTTTTCAATGAAAGACCTCGGTGAAGCTGCTTACATATTAGGCATTAAGATCTATAAAGATAGATCAAGACGCTTAATTGGACTTTCACAAAGCACATACCTTGACAAAGTTTTGAAGAAGTTCAAAATGGATCAAGCAAAGAAAGGATTCTTGCCTGTGTTACAAGGTGTGAAATTGAGTAAAACTCAATGCCCGACCACTGCAGAAGATAGAGAGAATATGAAAGATGTTCCCTATGCATCAGCCATAGGATCTATCATGTATGCAATGCTATGTACCAGACCCGATGTGTGCCTTGCTATAAGTCTAGCAGGGAGGTACCAAAGTAATCCAGGAGTGGATCACTGGACAGCGGTCAAGAACATCCTGAAATACCTGAAAAGGACTGAGGATATGTTTCTCGTATATGGAGGTGACAAAGAGCTCACCGTAAAAGGTTACGTTGATGCAAGCTTTGACACTGATTCGGACGATTCTAAATCGCAAACCGGATACGTGTTTACATTAAACGGTGGAGCTGTCAATTGGTGCAGTTCTAAACAAAGCGTCGTAGCGGGATCTACATGTGAAGCGGAGTACATAGCTGCTTCGGAAGCAGCGAACGAAGGAGTCTGGATGAAGGAGTTCATATCCGATCTAGGTGTCATACCTAGTGCATCGGGACCAATGAAAATCTTTTGTGACAATACTGGTGCAATTGCCTTGGCAAAGGAATCCAGATTTCACAAAAGGACCAAGCACATCAAGAGACGCTTCAACTCCATCCGGGATCTAGTCCAGGTGGGAGACATAGAGATTTGCAAGATACATACAGATCTGAATGTCGCAGACCCGTTGACTAAGCCTCTTCCACGAGCAAAACATGATCAGCACCAAGGCTGCATGGGTGTTAGAATCATTACAGTGTAATCTAGATTATTGACTCTAGTACAAGTGGGAGACTGAAGGAAATATGCCCTAGAGGCAATAATAAAGTTATTATTTATTTCCTTATATCATGATAAATGTTTATTATTCATGCTAGAATTGTATTAACCGGAAACATAATACATGTGTGAATACATAGACAAACAAAGTGTCACTAGTATGCCTCTACTTGACTAGCTCGTTAATCAAAGATGGTTATGTTTCCTAACCATGAACAATGAGTTGTTATTTGATTAACGGGATCACATCATTAAGAGAATGATCTGATTGACATGACCCATTCCATTAGCTTAGCACCCGATCGTTTAGTATGTTGCTATTGCTTTCTTCATGACTTATACATGTTCCTATAACTATGAGATTATGCAACTCCCGTTTAGCGGAGGAACACTTTGGGTACTACCAAACGTCACAACGTAACTGGGTGATTATAAAGGAGTACTACAGGTGTCTCCAAAGGTACATGTTGGGTTGGCGTATTTCGAGATTAGGATTTGTCACTCTGATTGTCGGAGAGGTATCTCTGGGCCCTCTCGGTAATGCACATCACATAAGCCTTGCAAGCATTGCAACTAATATGTTAGTTGTGAGATGATGTATTACGGAATGAGTAAAGAGACTTGCCGGTAACGAGATTTAACTAGGTATTGGATACCGACGATCGAATCTCGGGCAAGTAACATACCGAGGACAAAGGGAACAACGTATGTTGTTATGCGATCTGACCGATAAAGATCTTCGTAGAATATGTAGGAGCCAATATGGGCATCCAGGTCCCGCTATTGGTTATTGACCGGAGACGTGTCTCGGTCATGTCTACATTGTTCTCGAACCCGTAGGGTCCGCACGCTTAAGGTTACGATGACAGTTATATTATGAGTTTATGCATTTTGATGTACCGAAGGTTGTTCGGAGTCCCGGATGTGATCACGGACATGACGAGGAGTCTCGAAATGGTCGAGACGTAAAGATTGATATATTGGAAGCCTGTGTTTGGATATCGGAAGTGTTCCGGGTGAAATCGGGATTTTACCGGAGTACCGGGAGGTTACCGGAACCCCCCGGGAACCATATGGGCCTTAGTGGAAAGGAGAAAGGGGCAGCCCAAGGTGGCCGCGCACCTCCCCCCTTCCCCTAGTCCTATTAGGACTAGGAGAGGTGGCCGGCCCCCTCTCTCTCTTCCCCCCCCCGAGGAATCCTATTCCAACTAGGATTGGGGGGGAATCCTACTCCCGGAGGGAGTAGGACTCTCCTGGCGCGCCCCTTGTCGCCGGCCAGCCTCCCCCCCTTTGGTCCTTTATATACTGCGGTAGAGGCACCCTAGAACAAACAAGTTGACCCACGTGATCTATTCCTTAGCCGTGTGCGGTGCCCCCAGCCACCATATTCCTCGATAATACTGTAGCGGAGTTTAGGCGAAGCCCTGCTGCTGTAGTGCATCAAGATCGTCACCACGCCGTCGTGCTGATGGAACTCTTCCCCGACACTTTGCTGGATCGGAGTCCGGGGATCGTCATCGAGCTGAACATGTGCTCGAACTCGGAGGTGTCGTAGTTTTGGTGCTTGATCGGTTGGATCGTGAAGACGTACGACTACTTCCTCTACGTCGTGTCAACGCTTCCGCAGTCGGTCTGCGTGGGTACGTAGACAACACTCTCCCCTCTCGTTGCTATGCATCACATGATCTTGCGTGTGCGTAGGAAATTTTTTGAAATTACTACGAAACCCAACAAAGACATACTAAGTACCCACCATAAACTCTTCTCCCTCACATTACATTATTTGCCATTCGCCTCTCGTTTTCCCCTCCCCCACTTATAAAACAATTTTCGAAAACCTCTGCCTTTTCTTCGCCCCTCTTCCGTTCGTCTCTTTTCGCTTGCTTCTTGTGCATCCTTGTGTTAGATCGTTTGTTTCGCCTTCATGGCTAGTCCTCCTATCATTGTTAATACTCCCGATAAGGAAGTTCTTAATTTTAAACAAAGAGAGGGAGAAAATCTAAAAGATGCTTGGTATAGAATTTGCAATGCTCAAAATAGATCTACTAGAAAGCAATGCACTTCCGTCCTTCTTCGCAATTTTTACATAGGCATCACTCCTTGGAATAGACATGTTCTTGACACCATTACCGGAGGGAATTTCTTGGAAGCCGTACTTTTGATTCTTATAATTCTATGATAGATTTGTTAGGCCCACCACCTCTGTTGGTCAATGGAACTATTTTAACTTTGGAACATGTGATGCAAAGGTTTGATATTATTGAAAATAAAATTGCCACTGTAGAGTTAATCGAAAATTTTGATAAAAAGATACACAACCAAATTACCCAATATGGATCTAAGATAGGAGTTACTCTGAAAAATCATAGAGAGAAGGAACCCATAGTTAATGAGAAGATAAATCAAGATTCCACTAGAATTGATAAACTCGAAGATATTAATACCAACTTGGGGTCCGCTTTTTCTGCAATTAAAAATACCTCAAATCCTCCTCCTACCAAAGTTTCCAAGTTTATCTATGTTCCTAAAAATAAGGGTGAATCTTCTAGTAAGGAAAATGAAGACCTCAAATCAGTAAGTGTTCACACCAACTTTTTCGATATCATTAAGGAACCTTTTGCTACAAATGAATTTCTTGATTTCTTTCCTAGGAGTTTGATCATTAACAAAACCAAAGAACCTCCTAAGGGTTATGTGTGTTCAATTGAAGAATTGCATACCAAAGATGGCAATACCTAGATCTATTCTTCTTTTTATGCCTAGCTAGGGGCGTTAAACGATAGCACTTGTTGGGAGGCAAGCCAATTTTATTTTTGTTCTTTGCTTTTTGCTCCTGTTTAGTAATAAATAATTCATCTTGCTTCTGTTATGATTGTGTTTTTTATGTTTTAATTAGTGTTTGCACCAAGTAAAGCCTTTGGGATCTTCTTGGGTGATAGTTGTTTGATCTTGCTGAAAAAACAGAAACTTTTATGCTCACGAAATTAATTTTCATTTTTACCAAGGAGCGATAAAATACCTACTCCTATTGCACTAGATCAATATACAGATTGCTCAGGCCATCCTAATTTGTCAGAATTTTTGGAGTTACAGAAGTGTTCGAAAGTTACAGATTGCTACAGACTATTCTATTTTTGACAGATTCTGTTTTTCGTGTGTTGTTTGCTTATTTCGATGAATCTATGAGTAGTATCGGGGGTATGAACCATAGAGAAGTTGGAATACAGTAGGTTTAACACTAATATAAATAAAGAATTAGTTCATTACAGTACCTTAAAGTGGTTGTTTATTTTCTTATACCAACGGAGCTCATGAGATTTTTTGTTGAGTTTTGTGTTGTGAAGTTTTCAAGTTTTGGGTAAGGATTTGATGGACTATGGAATAAGGAGTGGCAAGAGCCTATGCTTGGGGATGCCCAATGCACCCCAAGGTAATATTCAAGGACAACCAAGAGCCTAAGCTTGGGGATGCCCCGAAAGGCATCCCCTCTTTCATCTTCGTCTATCGGTAACTTACTTGAGGCAATATTTTTATTCACCACATGATATGTATTTTTCTTGGAGCGTCTTGTATGATATGAGTCTTTGGTTTTTAGATTTCTACAATCATCCTTGTTGTACACACCTTTGAGAGGGACACGGATGAATCGTGATTTATTAGAATACTCTATGTGCTTCACTTATATCTTTTGAGCTAGGCAATTTTGCTCTAGTGCTTCACTTATATCTTTTTAGAGCACAGCGGTGGCTTTATTTTATAGAAATTTTTGAACTCTCATGCTTCACTTACATTATTTTGAGAGTCTTTAAACAGCATGGTAATTTTCTTTGGTTATAAATTTAGTCCTAATATAATAGGCATCCAAGAGGAATATAATAAAAACTTTCATATAAAGTGCATTGAATACCATGAGAAGTTTGATTCCTTATGATTGTTTTGAGATATAAAGATGGTGATATTAGAGTCATGCTAGCGAGTAATTGTTAATTGGAGAAATACTTGTGTTAAGGTTTGTGATTCACGTAACATGCATGTATGGTCAACCGTTATGTAACGAAGTTGGAGCATGAGGTATTTTTTGATTGTCTTCCTTATGAGTGATGGTCGGGGACAAGCGATGGTGTTTTCCTACCAATCTATCCCCCTAGGAGCATGTGCATAGTACTTCGTTTCAATAACTAATAGATTTTTTCAATAAGTATATTTCGTTATGACTAATGTTGACTCCATGGATTATACGCACTCTCACCCTTCCACCATCGCTAGCCTCTCTAGTATCGCTCAACTTTCGCCGGTACCATACACCCACCATATACCTTCCTCAAAACAGCCACCATACCTACCTATTATGGCATTTCCATGGCCATTCTGAGATATATTGCCATGCAACTTTCCACCGTTCCATTTCTTATGACATGTTCCATCATTTTCATATTGCTTTGCATGATCATGTAGTTGACATCGTATTTGTGGCAAAGCTACCATTCATAATTCTTTCATACATCTCACTCTTGATTAATTGCACGTCCCGGTACACCGTCGGAGGCAATCATATAGAGTCCTATTTTGTTCTAAGTATCGAGTTGTAAGTAAATAAAAGTGTGATGATCTTCATTATTAGAGCATTGTCCCATGTGATAAATAAAAAAAGGGAGACCAAAGAAGCCAAACAAAAAAAAGAGAAAAAAAAGAGAAGGGGAAATGTTACTATCCTTTTTCCGCACTTGTGCTTCAAAGTAGCACCATGATCTTCATGACAGAGAGTCTTGTATGTTGTCACTTTCATATGCTAGTGGGAATTTTTCATTATGGAACTTGGCTTGTATATTCCAATGATGGGCTTCCTAAAATTTCCCTAGGACTTCATGAGCAAGCAAGTTGGATGCACACCCACTTAGTTTTCTTTTGAGCTTTCATAAACTTATAGCTCTAGTGCATCCATTGCATGACAATCCCTACTCACTCACATAGATATCTATTGATGGGCACCTCCATAGCTCGTTGGTACGCCTAGTTGATGTGAGACCATCTTCTCCATTTTGTCTTCTCCACAACCACCCCTATGTTCCACCTATAGTGCTATATCCAAGGCTCACGCTCATGTATTGCATGAAGATTGAAAAAGTTTGAGAACATCAAAAGTATGAAACATTTTCTTGGCTTGTCATCAGGGTTGTGCATGATTAAATATTTTGTGTGATGAAGATAGAGCATAGCCAGACTATATGATTTTGTAGGGATAGGTTTCTTTGGCCATGTTATTTTAATAAGACATGATTGCTTTGTTAGTATGCTTGAAGTATTATTGTTTTTATGCCAATATTTAACTTTTGTCTTAAATCTTTCGGATATGAACATTAATGCCACAATAAAGAGAATTACATTGATAATTATGTTAGGTAGCATTCCACATCTAAAATTTTGTTTTTATCATTTACCTACTCGAGGACGAGAAGGAATTAAGCTTGGGGATGCTTGATACGTCTCCAACGTATCTATAATTTTTGATTGTTCCATGCTATTATATTATCTATTTTGGATGTTTAATGGGCTTTAATATGCTATTTTATATTATTTTTGGGACTAACCTATTAACCGGAGGCCCAATGCCAATTTCTATTTTTTTATCCTATTTTAGAGTTTTGCAGAAAAGGAATACCAAACGGAGTCCAAACAGAATGAAACCTTCGCGATGATCTTTCTTGGACCGAAAGAATCCAGAATACTTGGAGTCGAAGTCTGGAACTCCATGAGGCATGAGGGTGCGCTCAGGGGGGTAGGCGTGCCCCCACCCTCATGGGCCCCTCATAGCTCCACTGACGTACTTCTTTCGCCTATATATACTCTTATACCCTAGAAACATTAGGGAGAGCCACGAAACCACTTTTCCACCGCCGCAACCTTTTGTACCCTTGAGATCCCATCTTGGGGCCTTTTCTGATGATCTGCCGGAGGGGGAATCGATCACAGAGGGCTTCTACATCAACACCATTGCCTCTCCGATGAAGCGTGAGTAGTTTACCATAGACCTTCGGGTCCATAGTTATTAGCTAGATGGCTTCTTCTCTCTCTTTGATTCTCAATATAAAGTTCTCCTAGATGTTCTTGGAGATCTATTCGATGTAATACTCTTTTGCGGTGTGTTTGTCTAGATCCAATGAATTGTGGATTTATGAACAAGATTATCTAGGAATATTATTAGGTTCTTCTCTGAATTCTTATATGCATAATTTGATATCTTTGCAAGTTTGTTCGAATTATCGGTTTAGTTTGGCCTACTAGATTGATCTTTCTTGCAATGGGAGAAGTGCTTAGCTTTGGGTTCAATCTTGCAGTGTCCATTCCCAGTGACAGTAGGGGAAGTAAGGCACGTATTGTATTGTTGCCATCGAGGATAAAAATATGGGGTTAATATCATATTGCTTGATTTTATCCCTCTACATCATGTCATCTTCCTTAAAGCATTACTCCGTTCTTATGAACTTAATACTCTAGATGCATGCTGGATAGCGGTCGATGTGTGGAGTAATAGTAGTAGATGCAGAATCGTTTCGATCTACTTGACACAGACATGATGCCTATATTCATGATCATTGCCTTAGATATCTTCATAACTATGCACTTTTCTACCAATTGATCGGCAGTAATTTGTTCACCCACCATAATACATGCTATCTTGAGAGAAGCCACTAGGGAAACCTATGGCCCCTGGGTCTCTTTCCTATTACATTACATCACTTTTATTTACATTGCAGGTCGTTTACTATTTTGCAATCTTTACTTTCCAATCTATACAACAAAAATACCAAAAATATTTACTTTACTATCTCTATTAGATATCACTTTTGCGAGTGACCGTGAAGGGATTGACAACCCCTTTTATTGCTGTCGGTGGGAACGACACCTATGGGATCACAAGAATCCCTACTACGGTTGCAGGGCGCGGGGTCGTGAGAAGAGCGGATCAAACAGATAGCAAACGGTTCGTTTATCCAGGTTCGGGCCGCGAGGATGCGTAAAACCCTACTCCTGCTTTGGTGGATTGTATATCTGTGTTCTTGAGCTAGCTATGGGGCGTGAGGAGCTCCAACAAGCCGAATCCTCCTCCTGGTCGCCTCGGGCCTCCTTTTATAGGAAAGGGGTTGCCAAAGTGGCACACAGGAGGTGGAAAGGGTACAGGGATGTGAGGTTATCCCTCACATTACATGACAAGGCGCATTTAATGCGTCTTGCCCAGGTGTCCTTGCTTTATCGGGGATGGGGGAGAGCCCTGTCTCGTCCGTTGCCGCTCCCTCTCATGTCGACATGCGCCCTGGCCAGCAGTGCCCGCGGTGCCATGTAGGCAGGCAAGCAGCTGAGGTGGCGTAGTGGTGGGTCTCCATGAAGATCCGCATGCCGCCACGCAGGTGCCTGTCCAGCTGGTTGGGTCGGCAGCTGCTTGCGAACGGCGGTGGAGGTTTGACTGGCGTGGGCCTGATGGTGGCCCTATGGGTGTTCTTGGCAAGGGCCTTGCCGGGGCCCCGGCAAGGGTCTTGCCATGGTGCCTGCTGTCATCCCTGGCATTGCTCTTGCCGGGGGCCTCGTGGTCCTCCTTGGCTGGGATCCCGCCAAGGATCATCATCTTCTAAAGGGTGGATCTGATCTTGAATGTCTTTACAAAGATCCGCATGCCACCACGGGGATGTCTCCCAAATCCTTGCCCCATGGGGGTAGTGGACTCAAGGGTGACTCACTCCGTAGGTGTGGGGCGAGCTGCCACGGCAAGGGTCTTGCCGGGTTTGCTAAAACCGCCTCCCGGCAAGGATCTTGCCGGGGGGGTCCGCTTCTGTAACACCCTCGATGCGACTATATCTCCCATATGTCGAGGCACAAATTAGAGGCATAATCGCATTGAAGGCATATGTCGCAAGTTAGGCAATCTTCACAACAACCCATGTAATTTAGATAACAAAAGGGGAGATAACATAGTTGGCTTACACTCACCACACCAATCAAGTACATAAATATCATTACATCATCCAAACACTCATGGCCCGACTACGGCGCCAAAAATAAAAGATAACCCAACATGCGACACAGTCCCGATCACCCCCAAGTGGGCACCACTACTGATCATCAGGAAAGGAAACATAGTATCGTTGAGAGTCCTCGTCGAACTCCCACTTGAGCTCAAGCGCGTCACCTGGAGCGGAATCATCAGGGGCTGAGCAAAGCGGTAACATAGCCAATCAACGATTTGCTAGGACATGGTGGGTTAGAGGTTTGAGATGGCAATTTGGGAGGCTTGAAAGTAAGTGGTAGGCATCGTAGCATTGGCATAGCAAAAGAGCGAGCATCTAGCAAAGCAAAGATAGTAGTGATTTCGAGTGTGTGATCATCTTGCCTACAAAGTTGTCAGAGTTGACTGGATCCTCGAAAGCAAACTCAACGGGCTCCTCGTTAGAGAACTCGTCTCCCGGCTCTACCCAAACAAGACAAACAAGCAAACGGAACACAATCAACCACGTGCAAAGCTAAAACAATATGATGCAAGGATGGTATGCTGTGCGGGATGCGATGCAGGATGCATATGCAAGATTTGACAGGGAATGCAAGAATCTGGCCTCAACTAGGGAATCCAAGTGTGCCACTGGCAAGATGAGATGAAATCTCTTGAAAACGATATAAAGAACGCCGGAATCGGAGTTACGGTTTGGAAATGGCAAGCGATTCAAATATGACCACGTTCTGCGATTTACAGCAAGTAGTCATCTAAATGCAATGAGATGAACATGCTACTGCATTCAAACATGACAATAAAATACATGGCAGGGATGCATTCATGATTCTTAACAAAAGTCTAGCACTGAGATACGGCCAATTCATCCATTAACAGGTTCAAACAAGCATGGCAAAAATGCATATGGTAAACAGATTTCAGACTTGTCTGGAATTTCAGATCAGGTAGCACACTTCGGAGCAACAAAACTATATGCTAGAGGACCCGAACATGGCAAAGTAAAGCATGGAATGGAGATACTCAAAGAGCTTAACAAAAGTCCCTTGGTGACCTTGAGCCAAAAGGGATCAGAAAATACAATTGCAAGCATGTGAACATGGCAAAAACATAATCAGTTCTCAGACTTGGTGAAAACTGGAGCATGCTGAAACAGATATCAAGTAGGCATGTTTACGAGCTCGATGCACTCACTACGGGGCTAGTCATGGCAAGCTAAGCATTCACCCATCAAGAATACACAAAATGCAAGCTAGACATGGCAAGAACAATAGCATAGCATGCACGGATCAACTATAACATCCTTGGCAAAATCGCTAACAAGTAGACAATCTGCCCAGATTCACGAAGTAGCAAAAGTAGAGCTCAATTGACTCAAGCTAGGGTGCTCTATAATTGAAAACAAAGATATGGATGGATAGAGCACTACAAGATTAACAAAACATCCTTACTGATCATCCTCAAAAGAGGCACGGATCACTAGGAAACAACATGAACATATGGCCATATGAGATAAACAGCTCAAGGACTTAGTGGAAATGCTAAGTCCCTGAAATCAGCATTACCAAGTGCCTCACTTTGCAAGCTTGTGCTAGTCACCACACACATCACAAAAATACATGGGTTGCACCTCTGGAAAGATGGCAAAACCCTTAACAAAACATATATAGAGCTCATGGGCATATCATGCACACAATAATCATGGCAAAAATGACAAATAGCTAAATGGAGCAGCAGATCTGACAATTATCTCAAGTAGCCCTCTTCTAACAGCATTTCGGGAATCAAGATGAACTCAAATGAAAATGATGCAATGAGATGAAATGATGTGCTCTCTGAGACGAACATTTTGATATGCTATATGCGCAAAACAGAGCTACGGACGCAAAGTTAAGGCATGATGAACTAGGGCATATGAACTAGGGTTTCAGGACAAAAAGTCAACCGCGAGTTTAGATCTCAAATCTGGCACGCTTCCCGAGGTCGCCGAAACAGTGCATCGGAGCTTCGAGGGGGAGGGACTTGGCGCGCGGTGGAGGAGGCCGGACGGCGCGCGCACGGCGAGGCGGCGGCGGGCTCGGTCGCCGGACTTGGAGCGGCGCCGGTGGAGGAGTTCGCCGGTGCGGGCGATGCGGCGACAACGAGGCAGGTCAGCGCGGGCGGCCGGGCGCGAGGAAGAAGCCGGCGGCGGGGCGCGACGCCTCTGGCCCAGGCGGGAGCGCCGGAGGGCTGGCTTCGGGCCGGGACGGGCCGACGGCGGGAGGAGGCCGGCGTGCCACGTGGCACTGTGTGGTTGGCGGCGGCAGATCGGGCGGACGTCTCCGGCCTGATTCGGACACGTCCGGTGGCGAGGGGATCTTTTTTTAGGGTTTAGAGAGAGGGGATCCGAGATTTGGAATGGGGGAGGTATATATAGGCATAGAGGGAGCTAGGAGTGTCCAAATGAGGTGCGGTTTTCGGCCACGCGATCATGATCGAACGCTCTAGATGATGGAGAGGGTTTTGGTGGGTTTTGGGCCAACTTGGAGGGGTGTTGGGATGCAACACACACGAGGCCTTTCCGGTCCCTCGGTTAACTGCTGGAGTATCAAACAAAGTCCAAATGATACGAAACTTGACAGACGGTCTACCGGTAGTAAACTGTAGGATCGAAAGTATGTCTAGAGGGGGGTGATTAGACTACTTGACCAAATAAAAACTTAACCTTTTCCCAATTTTAGTTCTTGGCAGATTTTAGCTATTGTAGGACAAGTCAAGCAATCATCACACAATTCAAGCAAGCATGCAAAGAGTATATTGGCAGCGGAAAGTAAAGCATGCAACTTGCAAGAATGTAAAGGGAAGGGTTTGGAGAAATCAAACGCAATTGGAGACACGGATGTTTTTCCCGTGGTTCGGATAGGTGGTGCTATCCTACATCCACGTTGATGGAGACTTCAAACCACAAAGGGTAACGGTTGCGCGAGTCCACAAAGGGCTCCACCCACAAAGGATGACGGTTGCGCGAGTCCACAAAGGGCTCCACCCACAAAGGGTCCACGAAGAAGCAACCACCCACAAAGGGTCCATGAAGAAGCAACATTGTCTATCCCACCATGGCCATCGCCCACACAGGACTTGCCTCACTAGCGGTAGATCTTCTCGAAGTAGGCGATCTCCTTGCCCTTACAAACTCCTTGGTTCAACTCCACAATCTTGTCAGAGCTCCCAAGTGACACCTAGCCAATCTAGGAGACACCACTCTCCAAGAAGTAACAAATGGTGTGTAGGTAATGAACTCCTTGCTCTTGTGCTTCAAATGATAGTCTCCCCAACACTCAACTCTCTCTCGTAGGATTTGGATTTTTTGGAAAGAATATTTGAGTGGAAAGCAACTTGGGAAGGCTAGAGATCAAGATTCGTATGGTAGGAACGGAATATCTTTGTCTCAACACATGAGTAGGTGGTTCTCTCTCAGAACATATTAGTAGGAATTGTGTATGTGTTCTGATAGCTCTCTCCACGAATGAAGAGGAGGTGGAGGGGTATATATAGCCTCCACACAAAATCCAACCGTTACACACAGTTTTCCAATCTCGGTGGGACCAAATCAACAAACTCGGTTAGACCGAAAATGTAAACCTAGTGACCGTTAGAGATTTTCGGTGGGACTGACATGCAACTCGGTAGGACCGATATGGTTAGGGTTTGGGCATAACGTAATCTCGGTGAGACCGATTACACAAACTCGGTGAGACCGAATTTGGTAATTATCTAACCAGAGAGTTGGTCAGGCAAACTCGGTGGGACCGATTTGCTCTTTCGGTGAGACCGAACAGTTACAAAAAGGAAACACTGAATTTACATTGCAATCTCGGTGGGACCGATTCGCTCTTTCAGTGAGACCGAAAAGTTACGAAAGGGAAACAGAGAGTTTGCAATCCCATCTCGGTGAGACCAAGATCCCTATCGGTAGAACCGAATTGCTAGGGTTTGGCAGTGGCTTATGACAAGTGAAACTCGGTGGCGCCGGATAGAAAGAATCGGTAGGACCGAGTTTGGCTTAGGGTTTAGTTCATATGTGGATATGGGAAAGTAGTTAAGGGTTTTGGAGCATATCACTAAGCACATGAAGCAAGAGGCTCATTAAGCAACACCTCATCCCTCCTTGATAGTATTGGCTTTTCCTAAAGACTCAATGTGATCTTGGATCACTAAAATATGAAAAAAAGAGTCTTGAGATTTTGAGCTTGAGCCAATCGTTCGTCCTTAGCATTTTGAGGGTTCCACTTTCACATCCATGCCATGCCAATCATTGAGCTTTCTTGAAATAGTCATCTTGGAATAGCATTAGCTCAATGAGCTATATGTTGTTATGAATTACCAAAACCACCTAGGGATAGTTGCACTTTCAATCTCCCCCTTTTTGGTAATTGATGACAACATATAGATCAAAGCTTCGACAAATGATAATAAGCATGAAATATATCGTCGCTTTGAGAAGTATGTGATAAGTAAGAGCTCCCCCTAAATTTGTGCATATTTAAAATTTGCTTTGGACTTCAAATGCACAAAGAGTTAGAGTCATGGGTTACTCTTCCTTGTCACATACATCTTGGTGGAGCGCTTAAAATGATAAGAATGAAATACATGCACTCATCACTAGGAATAGTGAATGATCACATAAGATAGATAAGATAATAGCATTAAGCAAACATTAAGTGTAGCTTATGATCAAACACATGATCATCAATGTCTCACAGATAATGACGTAGTATCTCAAGCACTCAAAAGCAAACAAAGTTCAAAAAACCACCAAATAAAGCAAGAGAGAAAAAAGCAACACTCTCTCTCTCGAAGCCTATGATCTATACATTTTTCTCCCCCTTTGGCAACAAGTTACCAAAAAGTTCCTAGAAAATGCATAGTGCTAGATCGACACTCAGGCTTGATCTTCTGGTGGTGGTGGAGTCCGGATCACTCCAAGGACGAAGGCTTCTGTAGACGCTAAAGTAGACGCTGGAGTTGGAGCTGAAGTAGATGCTGGAGCTGGTGGAACTGAGGCTGTAGCTGGTGCTGAAGTGGTGGCTCTGGTGTCAGCAACTAGCACGGCAGACGACCTCGGACCTCGTGGCACTCTGGCAAAGGCATGAGTGGTAGTCCTGCCTCTCCTCTCCTGCATGTCATCCTGGAGCTGCTCCACTGCAGTCTGAATCTCTGTCACCTTGACATCCAAGTCATAGAACTTTTGTACCATAATTCTCTCTAGGCTTGCCTGGTTTTGAGTTAGGGTGGCTAGTCCTTTCTAAATCCGCAGGGTGGATGCAATCAGGTAACCAAGCTGCTCTTGTTTGGTCTTCAAGAAATACTCAGATGCCTCCTCTTGAGTTGGCATGTTGGCAGCTTTCTCCTTCCTTGCCTTCTCCTTCTTTGCTTGTGCTTGGGCGGACGATGGTTCATTTTCAGTCATCACAACTTGATTGTCCTCAAAATCTGGACGGATGGGCAAGTGTTCCTTGTCCAACAAGTATATGCCCATGCCCATCTTGGAGTTAATGAGCTCCTGAATTTGTGGGGTATATCCACAGCTCCTCTTCTGATCTGCTGCAGTCCTCTTGATAGTCTCTACTATGAGGCTCATGACCTTGAATTTTTGAGGTACATCAAATACATGAAGCAAATTGATTGCATGGCCTCTGATCATCTTGTGATCTCCAGACTTGGGCAAGAGAGTGTGCCTCAATATCCAATTTATAGTAGGCAGCCCTGACAGAAGATAATGCACAGACCCAAACTTGAAAGTATCAAGAGCTTCATTGGGAATTTCCTTGTACATATTGGACATTGAGTTATGATCCATCTTCTTCTTGGCATAGATATCCAAGTCATCCTCATGCTCCTCTGGGGCATTGATGAGCTATGGCCACTCAGCAACAGTAGATTGGTACCTCGTACCCTCTGACATCCATGTGATCTTTCCATCTGGGTAAGAGTGTGCTGTGGAGTAGAATTGCATGATTAGCTCCTCGTTCCACTTTGTAAGCTTCTGCCCAACAAAGTCTGCAACTCCACACGCACTAAAACTGTCATACACTCCAGGGTAGTGTTCCTCATTTTCCTTCATGTAGGTCCAGTCGACCCATCTCATGTCACAAACTATTGGCTTCTTGTCAAGCAAAACTGTCTCATAGAAGTCCTGCTGTTCCTTGGTGTGAAATCTGTAATCCACAGCAGTCCTTCTCCTTGAAGCATACGGATCTGCTTCTCTCCATTTCCTCAGCCCTGAGTCTCTCCTGAGCTTCATGTCTTCAGCCACAGGATGAGCATCGTTGTGGTCTGGGATCTTGGGCTTGAGCTTTCTCAAAACATTCTCTTCCTCTTCTTCTGCAACTTCAGGCACTGGGGCCTTGTTCTTTTCAGCAGCTGGGATGCTTCCTGTATTTCTCTTTGGTTTTGGCTTTGGAGCTGGCTTGGCCTTGGAAGAAGCTGCCCCTAATCTTATGGCATCACCCATCAGCTTGCGTGCCTTAGGTGCTGGTGCAGCTACCTCTTCTTCTTCCTCTTCTTCCATGATGCAAGCCTTTCCAAGCACTCTGGCTACGTTCTTCTTGACCCTTTCCTTCCTCTTCTTGCCTTCAGCAGCAACTGGCTCTATGGGTGCAGGCTTTTCAGTTGAAGCTCTAGCCTTTGACATAGGCTGCCAGCCTGCTGGCCTTTTGATCTTCAGTCCTGGCGTTGTGCCTTGAGCTGGCTCAACTCTCTTTGATGTGGCCTCTTCCTCTGCCACATAATCTTCATCTTTAGAATCCGAAGTTCTCCTCTTCCTCTGTCTAGTGGCAGCTTTTGGCAGATTGCTTGGGGTACTTCTGCTGCCATCATCTGAAGAGCTGGAGGGACTAGTGCCCTCACTCATCACCACTTGCTGTTCTGACACATTTTGGCTGTCACTCTGATCTGACATGTTGAACAAGCTGACTACTGACCCTGTGAATAGTTTATAGATGAGGTAGAGTGGATGAGCATCACAAAATGCAGAGATCTTTGCAAAAAGAATGATCCAAAAACTTAGTTTTAGTTTCCCACTGAAATCATCTCGGATCTACCGATTTTCAAACTCGGTGATACCGAAGCAGTTTTGGAACCTAAACTAGTGAACTCAGTTGGACCGAGTCACAGTTCGGTGGCACCGAGACTGCTAGGGTTTCACAGAGTTCCAAAATCGGTCACACCGATAAGTAATTCTCGGTCAGACCGAGTCTCACTTGTGCAATGGCATAAGCCAAATCGGTGGGACCGAGTTTTTCAACTCGGTGGGTCCGAGATGGTTTCGGCGGAAACCTAACCCTAAAATTTTCGAATCAAACCTAATCTACAAACGCATTGACTGGACAGGAGTGTTTCAATCATGGCAAGAATCATCATGATCACAATGTGCTAAGAATCGGATTGGAGAATAGCACAAAGATCGAGTCCATACCCTAGTTCGGCGGAGACTCGCTACGGCAGCAATGGTGGGGTAGAATTCCCGTTGACGGCGATGGAGACCAGCGACTAGAGGCGGCTGGCGGCGAGGAGACGATCCAAAGACCACGTTGGCAGAGCAGGCTATCGCGCGGGCGAAGGGGTTCGGAGAAATTTCCAAAATTTTGCCCGTGACTATATATAGCCCAACCCTGTCGGTGTGACCGAGTGGAACAACTCGGTGGCACCGAGATTCATAACTGCAAGCAGTTACTGAAACTCGGTGTGACCGAAATGCTCAAATCGGTTGCACCGAGATCGAAAACCTAGATCAACTTAATGATCTCGGTAGGACCGAAAGTGGGGTATCGGTCAGACCGAGAATCATAAAGAGGTTTTGGAAGTTTAAGTCTATGACGAATCGGGGACTCCGAGTGCTCCTCACACAGAGTGGTTCGAATCTGACTTGATCAAATTTTGTGATGCAACATGAATAGAGTTTGAGACGAGAAAAGCATAGATAGCTAGAGGAGGTTCTTAGGCATTCTTGTCCATCCACTTGGCAAAAGGAAATAAAACCAAACAATCAAAACAACAAGTGGATGTCCTCGAATGAGTAAAATATGCAACCAGCATGCTCACACAATAAGATGGCAAATGAAATATGTGACACGGCATGCACAACCAATTCTAGCATCTACCAAGCAATTTGCGATGACTAGGTCATCTATATATGAGTATATTGACTTAGGAGTCAAGTGAGAACACTTGATCATAGGTCATACTCATCGTTTAAGCTCAAGTGGGGTTACCACGTTTACATAAAGCATTGCTGTGTTCACATCTTTAGAGTTGCTTTAGCTCAAGTCTTGGAGTAAAGCTCCCCCTAGATGTGATATCCCCCCTTAGAGGGATGAACTAACCTCGGGTTTTGTCGATGATGACTTCATGTAGATGTTGAAGATGTGGATGCTCAATGTTGATGTAGATCACTTGGAGCTATCCATTTGAGTGAATTGCACTTTCAATACCTACATGGGTTAGTCCCACAAGGAACAAACAAGGATATCCATAGACATAGAGTGATGCACACACAAGATGATGTCCATGAAAACTTTTAGGTTACCTTGTCCCTTGTCTTACCAACAAGAGGGTTTGTGACTCCTTGAACTAGTGCAAGATGTGGAAGTTGATTGCACTTGTTCTTGCCAAAATGATAAGAGTGAAGTATGTTGGCGGAGTCACCCTCAAGAACTCTCTAGTTCTTCTTCTTTTGGATCCACACCATCTTGATGGGAATCCTTGGAGTTGTAGTCATACTTGATGAAGTGGAACTTGAAGTAGTCTTGGGAATCCACTTGACTAAGGTCTTAGGAGCTTCTTCAAATGCATCAATTTCCTCTTGAAGCTTGTCCTTGCCTTTTTGCTTGTAGTCTTGTGGTGGAAGATCATCTTGAGCTTGTGTCCCATTGAAGGAAGTATCATACTTCTCTTGTTGAGGAACAAACTTTGTCTTGGGGTATTGATCTTCTTCCCACTCAACTCCATTGGCATTGAACTTTCGTTCAAAACCAACACCTTGATTCTTCCGGTGCATTCCTTGCTTGCGCACAATTTCCTCGAATTGCTTACTCCCGACAAGGCTTTTGTACACTCCTTTCTCTAAAATTCCCTTCAATAAGCTATTTTCTTGCTCAAGTGTAACTTGGCTAAGAGAATCATTAGTGGAATCAAGAGAACTACTAGAAGCAACAATATTGGATTTAGCATGATCATTGTTACTACTAGAGGAAGAATCTTTCTTGTTCTTTTTATTAGACTTGACTTGAGGCATGTAAGTGGATAAGAGTAAACGCTTGGCAATGTGAGAAGAACTTTTCTTGCGGAGATCATCATTGATTGCTTTTAAGAACTCATGCTCTTGCTCAAGATTGAGCTTTTCAAAGCGTAATTTCTCATGATCTCTTAAAAGTTCTCGATGATCTTTCAAGATAGTTTCATGAGCTAACTTAAGAGTGTTTAGTTCCTTAGTTAGAGCCTCAATCTTCTCCTTATCATTGTCATTCGTTTTATCTTGATTAGCATGATTAATTGACGTTTCATCATAGTATTCATCACTAGGGTTGTCAACAAGCAAATCATCACCTAACAAGTCATCTTCATCACTATTGAAATCAACATACTCGGGGTGTGTTACCTTAGGACCTTTGGCCATGAAGCATCTTCCAATTCCTTCATTTGGTGAGTCAAATATGTCGTAGGAGTTGGTTGACACAAGTGCTAGACTGGCAACACCTTCATCTTGAGTATCTTCGGAGTCGGAGTAATAACTTCTCTCGGAGTGGCTGTCGGAGTCGGAGCCGGATACCCATTCACCAACATGAGCTTGATGTCTTCGTCTTGTGTAGCTCCTTGATGATTTATCCTTCCTTTCCGAATCCTTGCTTCTCCGTGAGTATCTTCGTTCACAGCGATCATCTCTACTCCTTCTCTCTCTTGGTGGTGATTCTTTGCTTCTTCTTTTTGGAGAATCTTCTCTTCTCTTGTAGGGATCCGTACACTCATTGGAATAGTGTCCGGGTCTTCCACAACTGTAGCAGTTTCGCTCTCGACTAGAAGATCTTTTGTCATTGTAGGACCTTGACTTGAAGCTTCTATCTTTTCTTCTACTCTTGTAGAACTTGTTGAAGTTCTTCACCATCAAGCTCAATTCTTCATTGAAGTCTTGTTTCTCACTTGATGATGTAGGGGCTTCACACGAGGCTTTGTAGGCACCACTTGATTTGTTGTGAAGTTCCTCTTTATCCTTAAGTGACATCTCATGAGCAACAATTCTTCCAATCACCTCCGTTGGCTTGAGATCTTTGTAATTGGGCATCATTTGGATCAATGTGCACACGGTATCATATTTTCCATCCAAGGCTCTTAGAATCTTCTTGATGATGAATCTATCGGTCATCTCTTCACTTCCTAAGCCGGCAATCTCATTTGTGATGAGAGCAAGCCTAGAGTACATTTCAGCGACACCTTCACCATCCTTCATTTTGAACTTGTCAAGTTGACTTTGAAGCACATCCAACTTGGATTCCTTGACGGAGTCGGTACCTTCGTGCATATCAATCAAAGTGTCCCAAATTTCCTTTGCATTCTCAAGACGGCTGATTTTGTTGAATTCTTCGGGACACAATCCGTTGAAGAGAATATCACAAGCTTGAGCATTGTATTGCAACATCTTCAACTCATCTGCGGTAGCTTCACGGTTTGGTTCTTTCCCATCAAAGAAGTCACCTTGCAAACCAACACACACAATAGCCCAAACGGCGGGGTTATGTCCAAGAATATGCATTTTCATTTTATGCTTCCAACTAGCAAAATTAGTACCATCAAAGTAAGGACCTCTACGGTGATAATTTCCCTCGCTAGACGCCATACTCTCCTAGGTTGTGAAACCAAGGCTATGACCACCAAAAGCTATGGAGATCAAAGCAAATGGAGACCAAAGCTCTGATACCACATGTAGGATCGAAAGTATGTCTAGAGGGGGGGGGTGATTAGACTACTTGACCAAATAAAAACTTAACCTTTTCCCAATTTTAGTTCTTGGCAGATTTTAGCTATTGTAGGACAAGTCAAGCAATCATCACACAATTCAAGCAAGCATGGAAAGAGTATATTGGCAGCGGAAAGTAAAGCATGCAACTTGAAAGAATGTAAAGGGAAGGGTTTGGAGAAATCAAACGCAATTGGAGACACGGATGTTTTTCCCGTGGTTCGGATAGGTGGTGCTATCCTACATCCACGTTGATGGAGACTTCAACCCACAAAGGGTAATGGTTGCGCGAGTCCACAAAGGGCTCCACCCACAAAGGATGACGGTTGCGCGAGTCCACAAAGGGCTCCACCCACAAAGGGTCCACGAAGAGGCAACCACCCACAAAGGGTCCACGAAGAAGCAACCTTGTCTATCCGACCATGGCCATCGCCCACACAGGACTTGCCTCACTAGCGGTAGATCTTCACGAAGTAGGCGATCTCCTTGCCCTTACAAACTCCTTGGTTCAACTCCACAATCTTGTCGGAGGCCCCCAAGTGACACCTAGCCAATCTAGGAGACACCACTCTCCAAGAAGTAACAAATGGTGTGTAGGTAATGAACTCCTTGCTCTTGTGCTTCAAATGATAGTCTCCCCAACACTCAACTCTCTCTCATAGGATTTGGATTTTGTGGAAAGAAGATTTGAGTGGAAAGCAACTTGGGAAGGCTAGAGATCAAGATTCGTATGGTAGGAATGGAATATCTTGGTCTCAACACATGAGTAGGTGGTTCTCTCTCAGAACATATGAGTAGGACCTGTGTATGTGTTCTGATAGCTCTCTCCACGAATGAAGAGGAGGTGGAGGGGTATATATAGCCTCCACACAAAATCCAACCATTACACACAGTTTTCCAATCTCGGTGGGACCGAATCAACAAACTCGGTCTGACCGAAAATGTAAACCTAGTGACCGTTAGAGATTTTCGGTGGGACTGACATGCAACTCGGTAGGACCGATATGGTTAGGGTTTGGGCATAACGTAATCTCGGTGAGACCGATGACACAAACTTGGTGAGACCGAATTTGGTAATTAGCTAACCAGAGAGTTGGTCAGGCAAACTTGGTGGGACCGATTTTCTCTTTCGGTGAGACCGAACAGTTACAAAAAGGAAACACTGAATTTACATTGCAATCTCGGTGGGACCGATTCGCTCTTTCGGTGAGACCGAAAAGTTCCGAAAGGGAAACAGAGAGTTTGCAATCCCATCTCGGTGAGACCGAGATCCCTATCGGTAGAACCGAATTGCTAGGGTTTGGCAGTGGCTTATGACAAGTGAAACTCGGTGGCGCCGGATAGAAAGAATCGGTAGGACCGAGTTTGGCTTAGGGTTTAGGTCATATGTGGATATGGGAAAGTAGTTGAGGGTTTTGGAGCATATCACTAAGCACATGAAGCAAGAGGCTCATTAAGCAACACCTCATCCCTCCTTGATAGTATTGGCTTTTCCTAAAGACTCAATGTGATCTTGGATCACTAAAATATGAAAATAAGAGTCTTGAGCTTTTGAGCTTGAGCCAATCGTTTGTCCTTAGCATTTTGAGGGTTCCACTTTCACATCCATGCCATGCCAATCATTGAGCTTTCCTGAAATAGTCATCTTGGAATAGCATTAGCTCAATGAGCTATATGTTGTTATGAATTACCAAAACCACCTAGGGATAGTTGCACTTTCATAAACCAAGGCCGCTTGGCAAGTCTCGGTCCAATACGGAAATGTTTAATCCCCACACACGAAAGAAAGGTAGAAATGACCACCGGAGGAGAACGAAGCGTCAGAATGCAAAACGGACAACGGGGACAAAGCTCGAATGCATGAGATGAAGACGTATGCAAATGCAATGCACATGATGACATGATATGAGATGCATGACAACGACAACAACACACGGAGATAAAAACCCGAATGCGAGAAAATAAAATAACTTAAGGCCGGAAACGGCAAGAGTTGGAGTACATATTGGGTAAGTTACATCCGGGGTGTTACAACACTCCACCACTACGAAAGGATCTCGCCCCGAGATCTAGGATTGAAAGAACGCCGGGTACTCAAAACGGAGGTGATCCTTGCGTTCCCAGGTAGCTTCACGGTCGGAATGGTGTGACCACTTGACTTTGAGGAATTTGATTGACTTGTTGCGAGTCTTGCGTTCAGTCTCTTCAAGAATAGCAACTGGGTGCTCATGATAGGAGAGTTCTTCTTGGAGGTCAATGTCCTCGAAGTTGACGGTGCGGTCAGGAGTCTTGAAGCACTTTCGGAGCTGAGAGACAAGGAACACGTCATGAACATTTGCAAAGTTTGAAGGAAGCTCGAGTTGATAGGCGAGATCGCCTCTCTTGCTGACGATCTTGGAAGGTCCCATGTATCTAGGGGCAAGCTTCCCTTTGATACCGAAGCGACGAGTACCTTTCATAGGAGAGACGCGGAGGTAAACATGATCTCCGATCTTGAAAGCCAAATCATGGTGCTTACTATCATAGTAGCTCTTCTGGCGGGATTGGGCTGCTTTGAGGTTATCTCGAATGACTTTGCACATTTCCTCTGCCTCTGTGATTAAGTCATTACCCAAAAGCTGACGTTCACTGGTTTCAGACCAGTTGAGAGGGGTACGGCACTTCCTGCCATACAGAATTTCAAATGGGGCCTTGCCCGAATTTGCATGAAAACTGTTGTTGTAGGAGAATTCAGCATAAGGAAGACAATCCTCCCACTTCATGCCGAAGGAGATCACACAAGCCCTGAGCATATCTTCAAGAATCTGGTTGACACGCTCGACTTGACCGCTAGTTTGAGGATGGAAAGCTGTGCTGAAGCGGATGTTGGTGCCCATGGCCTTCTGAAAAGAATCCCAAAACTTGGAGGTAAAGATGCTGCCACGGTCTGAAGAGATCACTTGTGGAATACCGTGTAGAGAGACAATTCGAGAGGTATAGAGTTCCGCCAATTGAGCTGCAGTGATTAACTCTTTGATAGGCAGAAAGTGAGCCACTTTGGTGAGTTTGTCGATGACAACGAATATAGCATCATTGCCATGCTTGGACTTTGGAAACCCAGTCACGAAGTCCATTTCGATGTGGTCAAACTTCCATTCTGGAATGGCAAGACGTTGGAGGAGACCAGCTAGCCTTTGGTGTTCTGCCTTCACTCTTCTGCAGACATCACATTCATTCACGAATTGAGCAATCTCGCGCTTCATTCGAGTCCACCAATAAGCCTGCTTGAGGTCCTAATACATCTTCGTGCTCCCAGGGTGGATGGAGAGGAGAGAATCATGAGCCTCGTTAATGATCACTTTACAGAGGTCACCTTTGGGCACAACAATACAATCCTCGAAGAAGAGAGTATCCTTGTCGTCAAGGCGGTAGCACTTGTACTTGGGTTGACTCTTGGCAATCCCAATCTTCACCTTTTTCACCATAGCATCAAGAAGCTGGGCTTGGCGAATCTGTTCTTCCAAGGTAGGAGAGACTTGAAGGTTGGCGAGGAAACCTTGAGGAACAACTTGCAGATTAAGTTTGTGGAAAGCTTCACAAAGCTCGGGTTGATAAGGCTTGAGAATCAGACTGTTGCAATAAGCCTTCCTGCTCAATGCGTCAGCAATCACATTGGCCTTGCTTGGAGTATACTCGATACTCGGATTATACTCTTGAATCATTTCGACCCATCGAGTCTGCCTGAGGTTGAGATTAGGCTGAGTGAAGATGTACTTGAGACTCTTGTGGTCAGTGAAAATGTCCACTTTTCTTCCCAATAAGAGATGTCTCCAAGTCAAAAGAGCATGCACAACTGCCTCCAACTCGAGATCCTAAGTGGGGTAGTTCTTTTCATTAGGCTTCAACTGGCGAGAGGTATAAGCAACAACTTTCTTCTCTTGCATCAATACTGCGCCAAGACCTTAGAGAGAGGCATCACAAAAGACCTCATACGGTTTGGATTCATCAAGCGGAGTCAGAACTAGAGCAGTGATCAATTTCTCTTTCAAAGTGTTGAAAGCAATGTCACACTCCGGAGACCAAACATACTTGACGTGCTTCAAGAGAAGGTTTGAGAGAGGCTTCGCGATCTTAGAAAAGTTTTCAACGAATCTTCGACAATAGCTTGCGAGACCGAGGAAGCTACGGAGTTGCTTCACGTTCTGAGGAGGTTCCCAATTCACAATTGCAGACACCTTCTCAGGATTCACGGCAATGCCCTTGGCAGAGATGATATGACTAAGATAAAGAACCTCATCGAGCCAAAATTCGCACTTGGAGAACTTGGCGTAGAACTGGTGTTCCCTCAGCTTGTCGAGTACCAAACCCAAGTGCTTGGCATGATCTTCCTTGTTCTTCGAGAAAACCAGAATGTCGTCAAGATAGACCAAAACGAAGTCATTGGTGTAGGCGTTGAAGATGAAGTTCATCATGCGAGAGAAAGTCGGAGGAGCGTTGACGAGGCCAAAAGACATGACAGTGTATTCATATGAACCATAGCTTGTCCTGAAAGCCGTCTTGGGGATATCTTGCTCATGGATTCGAATCTGATGATAACCCATACAGAGATCAAGCTTGGAGAATACTTGGGCACCTTTGAGTTGTTCGAACAGCTCGTTGATGTTGGGAAGTGGGTATTTGTTCTTTATGGTCTTCTTGTTCAATGGACGGTAATCAACACAGAGTCAGTCCGTTCCATCCTTCTTCTTCACAAAAAGAACACCACAACCCCATGAAGAAGAACTAGGCTGGATGAGACCCATTCTCTCTTGAATATCGAGTTGCTTCTTTAGCTCCTTCAACTCTTCAGGTCCGAGCTTGTAAGGACGCTTGCACACAGGTTCCGTACCGGGCTCAAGATCAATAACGAATTCAACTGGCTGGTGCGGAGGCATTCCTGGAAGCTCTTCTGGAAAGACGTCTTGATATTCGCAAACGACTGGAATTTGCGAGATAGCATCGAGTTCACCCTTCTCATTGAGAGAAAACAGACGGATGGTATTATCCCGAGCGGCAAAGACAATTACATCCTCAGACGAATGAGACAATTACATCAAGATGTGCCTTGTGCTTAGAAAGCCAATCCATTCCGAGAATAAGATTAATATCCGAGTCACCAAGAACCGTTGGAGAAGCCAGAAACTTGTAGTCACCCAAGGTGATAGTAACATCCGGAACGATGGAGTTAGCATGCATGCGCTTACCGGGAGAGACAACTGCTAATGGACTAGGCAAAACTTGCGAAACCAATTCATGCCTAGATGTAAACAGTCTCGAGATGAAACAATGCGATGCACCAGTGTCAAAAAGAACTTTAGCTGGAATAAAATTAACAGGAAGGTTACCCATGATGACATCTGACGAATCCTCTGTCTGAGCTACGTTCATCAAATTGACCTTGGCGTGCTTGGGGTTATGCTTGACCACAGCTGTACTTGCCGTTCTGACAGGAGGAGGAGGAGGGAGACGCCTCTGATTGTGACACTTGTTGGCATAGTGACCCTTCTGTTGGCACTTGTTGCACGTGACCTCTGAAAGCGGACGGTGATACGGAGCACTCGATCTTGGAGGTTGGGACGAAGTCTTGTTCTGAAAGACAGGGTTCGGTGGGTGGGAAGAACCACTGCCACCTTTGCTCTTCTGCTGAAACGGCTGACAGAACGAGGGAGGAGGAAGCCAATACTTCTGCTGCTTGGCCACTTGAGTAGAGGAGGAAGGAGTAGCATCTCTGACTTGCTTCTTGGAAGCATCACACCTCAGTTGAGCAGCCTCTTGCTTCAATGCCATGTTGTAGAACTCATCATATCTCAAGGGCTCAAAGAGAACAAGAGCTAGCTGAATTTCTTCTCTGAGACCGCCCCTGAACTGGTATATCATGCTCTTCTCATCAGGGACGTCCTGCTTGGCAAAACGGGCGAGCTTCTGGAACAACTTGTTGTAGTCATAGACAGACAAAGAGCCTTGCTACAGGTTGCGGAAATCCTCACGCTTGCTTTCAACCACACTCTGAGGGATATGGTGCGCTCTGAAATCTTGAAGGAATTCATCCCAAGTAATAGCACGTCCACCTCTGGAATCCTTGTACTGCTGGAACCATTCTGCAGCTTGATCTTTGAGTTGGAAGGAGGCGAACTTGACGAAGTCCTCAGGCCTAACGTTACTTCACTCGAAATGCTTGCACAGATCTACGAGCCAATCGTCAGCATCAGTTGCCTCAACACAATTGCTGAAAGTCTTTGGCCCGTTAGCAAGGAACTGGTTGAGTGTAGCAAAGTGATTCTAATTGTTGCCTTGGTTCCCTTGGTTGCCTTGATTGTGCTCTTGAAGAATTTGCATGATCAACTGTGTGTTTGCATTGGTTGCGGCCATCACAGCTTGCCATGCCTCCGGAGGAGGTGGAGGTGGTGGCGGATCTTGATTCTGATTCTGACTGGTGCTCTTAGCGGGAGCCATCCTGAAGAGGTTGACCACCGTTAGCACATAGACAGATAAAATGAAGCTGAAACCAACAGAATGAAAATTGCAACATATAGTCTTCACATCCGAACAAAATGAACGAATGCATTCCTCTTGAAATGGTCACATATCCATAAATTGAGAAGCCATGTAGAATTCAGGTAGAGAAATAAATCAACAAGGTACGGATCAAGAACGAATACTCGGTAAGAAATCCCAATCTCAAACAAAATATCCATGGAAGAAGAACTAGAGTTACGAGAATTCCCACCTATGAAACTCCCGAACCTTTCCGGTTATGCAATCGGGTGTTGGGGATATAGGGGAAGCATAATATCTCACCCAAATCTAGCAATTCCTACATCCAGCTGTATCCATCCGACAACACATAACCGAGAAAAACTTCAGAAACCATCTACCTCAACCTTCGAAAATCATCCGTTATACGAGTTATGGCGATACTCCCAAACTCCCGCTCCAGTACTGGGTGGCGTCGAGGTTATCTCACCAACTAACTACATAAAAGAGATTTTCGATGTTGGCGTACTAAACTCAGGTATTCCAGAACTGCAACGATAAAATTATGACGACAACACCTCAGAGCTCAACTCCCCGGGACACTTCCACAAAACCCCTGACAGGAAGCACCAAGACAATGTTCTCATCATAAAACCATCGGAACGATTCCAAGATACCCGCGTGATCCTAAATTTTTTTTAGTGAAATTTGAGAAGAGAAGAGTCAAAACTCTACGTCAGGATGCCTTACCAGAGCGATGAGGAGACTGGGAAGTAAAAAGAATTCCTAAACTCTCCGATATATAATTTCTAAGTGACTCAAAACATTTTTCTAGACACAACTCGGCCGCTAAAAACGATCAAGCAATGGGCCTCCTAAGGTCGGGGAAGGCTCTGATTACCAACTTGTAACACCCTCGATGCGACTATATCTCCCACGTGTCGAGGCACGACTTAGAGGCATAATCGCATTGAAGGCATATGTCGCAAGTTAGGCAATCTTCACAACATCCCATGTAATTTAGGTAATAAAAGGAGAGATGGCATAGTTGGCTTACACTCGCCACGCCAATCAAGTACATAAATATCATTACATCATCCAAACACTCATGGCCCGACTACGGCGCCAAAAATAAAAGATAACCCAACATGCGACACGGTCCCGATCACCCCCAACTGGGCACCACTACTGATCATCAGGAAAGGAAACATAGTATCGTTGAGAGTCCTCGTCGAACTCCCACTTGAGCTCAAGCGCGTCACCTGGAGCGGAATCATCAGGCCCTACATCTGGTGTAATAGTAATCTGTGAGCCACAGGGACTCAGCAATCTCGCACCCTCGTGATCAAGACTATTTAAGCTTATAGGTAAGGCAAGGTAAATATGTGGAGCTGCAGCAAGCGACTAGCAAATATGGTGGCTATCCTATTCGCAAAAGAGAGCGAGAAGAGGAGGCAAAGCGTGAGCGAGAAACTAGAGGGCAACCTGCACAAACATTACTCCAACACCGTGTCCACTTCCCGGACTCCGCCGAGAAGAGGCCATCACGGTAACACACTCAGTTGATTCATTTTAATTAAGTTAAGGTTCAAGTTATCTACAACCAGAAATTAACAAATTCCCATCTGCCCATAACCGCGGGAACGGCTTTCGAAAGTTCAAATCCCTGCAGGGGAGTCCCAACTTAGCCCATGACAAGCTCTCACGGTCAATGAAGGAATAGACCTCCTCCCGAGACGTTCCGATCAGACTCGATATCTCGGTTCTTCAAGACACTTCGACAGGTTAAAACAAGACCAGCAACACCGCCCGAATGTGCCGACAAATCCCGATAGGATATGCACATATCTCTTTCTCATGGCACACTTAAATTGTCCTAGGTACGGGTAGGCCAGCCCAGAGTTGCCCCTGGTGGCCACCGGCAGCTGACAGGTGGACCAACACTCAGAGGAGCACTGGCCCGGGGGGGTTTAAAATAAGATGACCCTCGGGCTCCGGAAACCCAAGGGAAAAGAGGCTAGGTGGAAATGGTAAAATCAAGGTTGGGCATTGCTGGAAAAGCTTTAATCAAGGCGAACTATCAAGGGGTTCCCATTATAACCCAACCGCGTAAGGAACGCAAAATCCGGGAACATAACACCGATATGACAGAAACTAGGGCGGCAAGAGTGGAACAAAACACAAGGCGAGAGGCCGAGCCTTCCACCCTTTACCAAGTATATAGATGCATTAAGATAACAAGATAATATAATGATATCCCAACAAGTAGATAAATGTTCCAACAAGAAACGGTCTCAATTCTTCACCTGCAACTAGCAACGCTATAAGAGGGGCTGAGCAAAGCGGTAACATAGCCAATCAACGGTTTGCTAGGACATGCTGGGTTAGAGGTTTGACATGGCAATTTGGGAGGCTTGAAAGTAAGTGGTAGGCATCGTAGCATTGGCATAGCAAAAGAGCGAGCATCTAGCAAAGCAAAGATAGTAGTGATTTCGAGGGTATGATCATCTTGCCTGCAAAGTTGTCAGAGTTGACTGGATCCTAGAAAGCAAACTCAATAGTCTCCTCGTTAGCGAACTCGTCTCCCAGCTCTACCCAAACAAGACAAACAAGCAAACGGAACACAATCAACCACGTGCAAAGCTCAAACAATATGATGCAAGGATGGTATGCTATGCGGGATGCGATGCGGGATGCATATGCAAGATTTGACAGGGAATGCAAGAATCTGGACTCAACTTGGGAATACAAGTGTGCCACTGGAAAGATGAGATGAAATTGCTTGAAAACGATATAAAGAACGCCGGAATCGGAGTTACGCTTTGGAAATGGCAAGCGATTCAAATATGACCACGATCTGCGATTTACAGCAAGTTGTCATCTAAATGCAATGAGATGAACATGCTACTGCATTCAAACATGACAACAAAATACATGGCAGGGATGCATTCATGATGCTTAACAAAAGTATAGCACTGAGATACGGCCAATTCATCCATTAACAGGTTCAAACAAGCATGGCAAAAATGCATATGGTAAACAGATTTCAGACTTGGTGAAATTAACACTTGTCTGGAATTTCAGATCAGGTAGCACACTTCGGAGCAACAAAACTATATGCTACAGGACCCGAACAAGGCAAAGTAAAGCATGGAATGGATATACTCAAAGAGCTTAACAAAAGTCCCTTAGTGACCTTGAGCCAAAAGGGATCAGAAAATACAATTGCAAGCATGTGAACATGGCAAAAACATAATAAGTTCTCAGACTTGGTGAAAACTGGAGCATGCTGAAATAGATATCAAGTAGGCATGTTTACGAGCTCGATGCACTCACTACGGGGCAAGTCATGGCAAGCTAAGCATACACCCATCAAGAATACACAAAATGAAAGCTAGACATGGCAAGAACAATAGCATAGAATGCACGGATCAACTACAACATCGTCGGCAAAATCGCTAACAAGTAGACAATCTGCCCAGATTCACGAAGTAGCAAAAGTAGAGGTTGATTGACTCAAGCTAGGGTGCTCCATAATTGCAAACAAAGACATGGATGGATATAGCCCTACAAGATTAATAAAACATCCTTACTGATCATCCTCAAAAGAGGCACGGATCACTAGGAAACAACATGAACATATGGCCGTATGAGATAAACAGCTCAAGGACTTGGTGGAAATGCTAAGTCCCTGAAATCAGCATTACCAAGTGCCTCACTTTGCAAGATTGTGCTAGTCACCACACACATCACAAAAGTACATGGGTTGCACCTCTGGAAAGATGGCAAAACCCTTAACAAAACATATGTAGAGCTTATGGGCATATCATGCACACAATAATCATGGCAAAAATGACAAATAGCTAAATGGAGCAGCAGATCTGACAATTATCTCAAGTAGCCCTCTTCTAACAGCATTTCGGGCATCAAGATGAACTCAAATGAAAATAATGCAATGATATGAAATGATGTACTCTCTGAGACGAACATTTTGATATGCTATATGAGCGAAATGGAGCTACGGATGCAAAGTCACGGAAGATGAACAAGGGCATATGAACTAGGGTTTCAGGACAAAAAGTCAACCGCGAGTTTAGATCTCAGATCTGGCACGCTTCCTGAGGTCGCTAGAACAGTGCACCGCAGCTTCGAGCTCGCCGGAGCTGCTGGACCTCACTAGAGGAAGGAGCCGGTGAGGGGGAGGGACTTGGCGCGCAGTGGAGGAGGCCGGACGGCGCGCGCACGGCGAGGCGGCGGTGGGCTCGGTCGCCGGACTTGGAGCGGCGCGGGTGGAGGAGTTCACCGGTGCGGGCGACGCGGCGGCAATGAGGCAGGCCGGCACTGGTGGCCGGGCGCGGGGAAGAAGCCGGCGGTGGGGCGCGACGCCTCTAGCCCAGGCGGGAGCAGCGGAGGGCTGGCTTCGGGCCGGGATGGGCCGACGGCGGGAGGAGGCCGGCGTGCCACGTGGCGCTGCGTGGTTGGCGGCGGCGGATCTGGCGGACGTGTTCGGTCCGATTCCGACACGTCCGGCGGCGAGGGGATATATTTTTAGGGTTTAGAGATAGGGGATCCGAGATTTGGAATGGGGGAGGTATATATAGGCATAGAGGGAGCTAGGAGTGTCCAAATGAGGTGCGGTTTTCGGCCACGCGATCGTGATCGAATGCTCTAGATGATGGAGAGGGTTTTGGTGGGTTTTGGGCCAATTTGGAGGGGTGTTGGGCTGCAACACACATGAGGCCTTTTCGGTCCCTCGGTTAATCGTTGGAGTATCAAACGAAGTCCAAATGATACGAAACTTGACAGACGGTCTACCGGTAGTAAACCAAGGCCGCTTCGCAAGTCTCGGTCCAATCCGGAAATTGTTAATCCCCACACACGAAAGAAAGGTAGAAATGACCACCGGAGGAGAACGAAGCGCCGGAATGCAAAACGGACAACGGGGACAAAGCTCGAATGCATGAGATGAACACATATGCAAATGCAATGCACATGATAACATGATATGAGATGCATGACAACGACAACAACACACGGAGACAAAAACCCGAACCCAAGAAAATAAAATAACTTAAGGCCGGAAACGGCAAGAGTTGGAGTACATATTGGGTAAGTTACATCCCGGGTGTTACAGCTTCGTCCCCTTTGCTCTTTGTGGTCTTGGTCTTGGCATCGTTCTGCTTCTCCTGAGCTTCGGCCTTACCTTGGCTCACCTCCCTTGCCTTGCTCAGTGTGGTGGTGCCCGTGGCTCAGACTGTCCGTGCATAGTTATAGGGGTACAAAAAGTGTACCCCTCTTTTTGTACACCGACAGGAGCCCCCGGGCCTGGGCCACACATAAGCGCAATCCCGTCGTTGGGCTAGGCCCAAAAATGGTGTGCGGGCAGGCGGGGCGGTTTTTACCGCGGTAAGTCTCTTCGCGCGCTGCGCTTCCCATGCTTCCCGCACGTGGCGCGGCGTGGGGAGGCTTGTGTGACATGGGCGGCATGCGTGGGGCTGAGCTCTGCATGCATGCGTCACGTTGTAGTAAAGGGGGCGGTTCGCGCCTTCCCCATAAACGGAGGGAAGCGTGGAGGCGTGACCCATTTACTGAACGGGGCTGCGGCGTGGTCTTCAAGGCGTCCACTCCCCACAATCACGGGGTGGGGAGAGGTCGCCTCACCCGTTGCCTCGGTCCTGCACGCCTGCCACGTGGCTCTCATGCGCTTGGGGTGGCGAACGATGGAGGCGGGAAACCGAGCCGCCGCGGGCCGGGGCGGCGGGTCGGTCCCAGTTCCCTGCGCCTTCCGCGTCTTGATTGGCTGAGCTGGGCGGCCGAGCCCCCACCCCGTTCCTTTATAAAGAGCGGGAGGGGGGATGGCGTCCATCATTCTTTTCATCTCCTCCTTCCTTTAGCTTCTGCTCCCCCCTTCCATCCGCCATGGAAAGAGGGAATCCTGGTCCTTCAACGGTGGCGGCGAGGGTCGCCGCTCGACAACGCGTCCCTCCTTCTCATGCACCCGCGGTGGCAGGGCCAGCCGCGAGGGGAAGGGGGAGGGGGCGAGGCCGTGGGCGAGGCCGAGGCCCTCGGGGAAGAGAAGGACGGGGCGGCGTGCCGGCCTCGCCTCCGCCAGCAGTTCCTCCCCCCATGGAGGGCCACGTTGGGGATGACCCTTGCGAGTTATTCGTCAGGCTGCGTTGGCCGCCTCGCCGTCGCCTTCGTCTCCCGACTCCATTCACGCGGGAGATGGAGCTGGATCCGCCGGAGTCGCTACAGCTGCACATGAGGGGCTGTGGGATCAGCGGCACGCGGGTCTGCTCGACTTCCCCGCCCCTCACGTGATGTATCTTTGTCGGGGATGGAAGACGTTTGCTCATATCCACCGCTTGGCGGAGGGGCTCACGTTCCATTTTAAGCTGATGGAGGGTGGCCTTCTCTCCGTCAAGGTCTTCAGGTGTTTTGGGACCCGTGCAAGGTGCTGCGTGGATAGCTCTTCTGATAGTGAAGACTCCTCCTCGGGCAGGAGTGACGAGGAGGACAGCGGCAATGGCGACAAGGGTAGTAGGCGGCAGGATGACGGGTCCGATTAGGTGTCGGGTGTCGCTCCGTGCGGCACCGGCGACCCCATCATCCGTGTTGCCGGCTCCCTGAACTTCTAGGGGTCGTCTCCTTGGGCGGCTGGCGTTGGGAGGCTGCGGAAGAAGAAGAGGGCGGGCGGCAAGGCCGTCAAATCGGAGTATGCAGGCACCGACGCCTTCGACGCGTGCTGACGTCCTACCGCCTCGTCTTCGAGCTCTGCTTCCGGCGCTGCCATCACCATCCAGCCTTCGGACGACCACCGAGATGTTCTCTTGGTGTCTTCTACCACCCGTAGCTCGCCTAGGCGTGCCTTTTGCCCTTTTCGCCTCCTTGACCTACCTCCTGAGGAGAGGGACAAAAAAGGGATTACGGGCACCTTATCTCTTTTTAGTTTGTAAGCCTTTGGGCCTTAGCTGAATTTAAAACTTGTAATCCCATCATTCATGTTTTTCATTCCCTATGGACTATGCCTAAGTGGAATGTTTTTAATGAAAAAGGGATGCTTGCCGGGTCATTTGTTTGTGGATAGAACCCACGACAAGGAGTAAATACTTGAGATCTTTAAGATAAACATTTCCTTGCCCGGCAACAGGCCTTGCCGTCTCCCCACTTCCCTCGACCTTTCTCACACCTTTGGCGGAGGCAGGGATGAGGTGGGTTCAGGCTCCTTGTTTAATCCTCTTGCTGCCGCGACTACGACCAAACCTGGCCCCAGGAACGAGCCCTAGGGCCTAGAGTTAGGGGAGCACGGTAGCTTTAGGAAAAAACGAGGTTTCACATACCTCAGTCCATAAGGGAATGCATGATAAGGGATGAAGAACTTATCTGATGCTGTAGCCCCTGGCAACTCTAGTTTGCCGTGGGTGAATCTTTGCTCTTGCAGCCCCCGGCAATACTGGCTTGCCGGGGTCTAGATGCTGGTATGTCCCTCTTCTCTTTTTCGTCCTCAAGTGATCCGGCAAGGATATCTGTGAGTCATGCGAACCAAAGAAGACGAAAGAACAGCAAAGAGACGCACACTCGACCTCTAAGCTAGGGGTTAATCGCTGCTAAGCACTATCAACCCTAACCAAGGACGAGACTCGACCTAGCATGCATGCTATATCTTAGGGCGCCAGCGCTTCATTTACTTGTGCTCAGGGTCTGCGCCTGGCTTTGTACAAAGGGTTACATGCATCATCGGCAATGCTTGTACAAAAGGTGGCTTGCCGGGGGGCCCGCCAAGCCGTGCCTCACGGGTAAAACTTGCGAAGATGCTCAATGTTCTAGGAGTTACTCACCGGAATGGCATCTTCGGTCTCCAGGCAGACTGCACCGGGCCTGGTGACTCGTATTACCCGATAAGGGCCTTCCCACTTTGGCGTCAACTTGTTGGAATTCTTGGCCGATTGAATGCGCCGAAGGACAAGGTCGCCTTCCTCAAGGCTTCGGGCATGAACCTTGCGGCTATGGTAGCGGCGCCAGGCTTGCTGGTAGTGTGCTGCTCTCACAGCCGCCCAAAGACGATCTTCCTCAAGGAGCATTGCGTCATCTTGCCGCAGTTGCTCTTGCTCAAGCTCATCATAAGCGAGCACTCGAGGTGACCCGTATATGAGTTCAGTGGGGAGAACTGCTTATGCCCCGTATACTAGGGCAAAGGGTGTCTGGCCGGTGGCTCGATTTGGCGTCGTCTTGATCGACCAAAGAACCGTCGGCAACTCATCAATCCAGCGCCTTCCACTCTTGTGAAACCTGTCAAAGGTCTTGGTCCTTAAGCCTTGCAGTACTTTAGCGTTTGCCCTCTCAGCTTGACCATTGCTTCGTGGGTGAGCAACAGAAGCGAAACAGACTTTGCTGCCGAGATCTTGGATATATTGCATGAAGGTGCGGATTGTGAACTGTGTGCCGTTGTCGGTGATGACCCTGTTGGGTACACCAAAACGGCACACTAGTCCCTTGAAGAACTTGACGGCTGACTGAGTTGCGACCTTCCTCACTGCCTCCACCTCCGGCCACTTTGTGAACTTGTTGATTGCAACGTACAAGTACTCAAAGCCCCCGACAGCGCGGGGGAAAGGGCCCAGTATGTCGAGCCCCCAGACCGAGAAGGGCCAGGAGAGAGGACTGGTTTGAAGGGCTTGAGCTAGCTGATGAAGCTTCTTTGAATGGAACTGACACGCTTCACACCTGGTGACTAGTGTCGTCGGATCCTGGAGGGCGGTGGGCCGGAAGAAGCCTTGCCGAAATGCCTTGCCGGCAAGTGCCCTTGACCCGATGTGGGATCCACATATGTCTCTGTGTATCTCCACCAACAGCTCCAGTCCTTCCTCCCGAGGGATACACTTCAATTTCACACCATTCGACCTCTTTCTGTACAGGACGTCATCGACGAACTGGTACATGGTAGAGCGACAGGCTACTTTTTCCGCTTCTTCCTGCTCTTCAGGAAGTTCCCCTGTTTGGAGGAATCGGACGGTATGCTATGCCCACGCTGGAGCCTGGGCTCGACGGTGAGGACTAAAGGCATTTCCTCCGCTATAGGAGCGGCTATCTCGACGGCAAGAGCTTGACGCTCCGCCGGAGCTATACGTCCCGTGGCGGGCTCAGTGTCCCCGGCAACATCCTTGCCGGCGGCTCCAGGGAGCTCGGCGGGAAAGTACTTGCCGGGTCCTGATTTACTCCTCTTGTTTTGCTCTGTTGATGGATCAATGGATGGCTGAGTTAGCTGGAGCACGAAGGTACCTGGTTCCACAGGTAGGTTGAGGGCAGCGCGTTTTGACATGTAATCGGCGATATCGTTCTCCGCTCGAGGAACGTATTCAGCCTGTATACCGTCGAAACGCTCTTCCAGCTTTCTCACTTCATCGACGTAGGCCTTCATCAACGGGCTCTGGTAGTCCTTGTTGACTTGCTTGACGACAAGCTGCGAGTCGCCCCTGACGATGAGCTTCTTGATTCCGAGGTCCGCCGCGATCCTAAGACCGGCAAGCAGCCCTTCGTACTCTGCTGTATTGTTTGTTGACACCTCCCTCGGGAAGTGCATCTGGATCACGTACTTGAGGTGCTCTCCGATGGGCGCGACAAGCAGTACGCCAACCCCGGCGCCGTGTAAGGAGAAAGCTCCATCAAAGTACATGATCGAACTGCAACTTGCCTCCTTGCCGGGGAGAGCAGTCTCTTGGGCTTCTTCGTCAGGCGTTGCGGTCCATTCTGCAATGAACTCCGCCAGGACTCGGCTCTGAATCGTCAAAGTACTTTCAAACTTGAGGCCAAAACTGGACAGCTCCAGTTACCATTCCACAATTCTTCCCATTGCATCTGGATTGTGCAATATCCATTGCAGAGGGAGGCGAGTTATGACAGTGATCTCGTGTGCCTGGAAGTAGTGACACAGCTTCCTCGAGGTCATAAGAAGGCCGAAGAGTAGTTTCTGCACGCCGGAGTACCTTGATCTAGCTCCCTGCGGGAGGGAACTAACAAAGTAGACCGGGTGCTGCATCATTTTCTTCTTCGGCGGCACTTCAACTGGCGGTGTCTTCTCTGCATTGGTGGTGTCGGGCTCTGTCGCTACCATTACCTCGTCGTCAACCTCTCTCTGCGCCACTAGTGCGGCGCTGACCACCTGGTTCTTTGCCGCCAGGTATAGCAGCAACGGCTCCTATGGCCTAGGCGCAACTAGTATTGGCGCGGAGGAGAGGTACTTCTTCAAATCTTGCAATGCTGCTTCGGCTTCTGGTGTCCACTCCATCGGGCCCGCCTTTTTCAGGATCTTGAAAAAGGGAAGGGCACGCTCGGCAGACTTGGAAATGAATCTGCCCATGGCGGCGACGCAACCAGCAAGCCGATGCACATCCTTGATTCGCTTGGGTGCTTCAATCTGCTCTATAGCTTTGATCTTGTCTGGATTGGCCTCTATCCCACGCTGTGACACAAAGAACCCAAGAAGGTTGCCGGACGGGACGCCAAAGACGCACTTCTCAGGGTTCAGCTTGAGATTGATCTTGCGCAGGTTTGCAAATGTTTCTTGCAAATCCGGTATGAGGGTCACCCTGTCCTTGGTTTTGACCACTATGTCATCCATATAAGCTTCCATATTTCTATGGAGCTAGGGTTCAAAACCAATCTGGACCGCCCTTGCAAACGTCGAACCAGCACTCTTCAGCCCGAAAGGCATCCACATGAAACAATACATACCACATGGGGTGATGAATGTTGTTTTCTCTTTGTCTTCTCTTGTCATGAAAAGATCTGGTGGTAGCCGGAGTAGGCATCGAGGAATGACAATAGATCACACCTAGCTGTGGAGTCAACAATCTGGTCGATGCGCGGCAACGGGAAGGGGTCCTTAGGACAAGCCTTATTGATATCTGTGTAATCAATACACAGCCTCCACTTCCCATTAGACTTGCGCACTACGACCGGATTGGCCAACCATGTTGGATGGAGCACTCCTCTTACCAAACCCGCTGCTTCCAGTTTTCGGATCTCCTCTGTGATGAACTCTTGTCATTCCAAAGCTTGCTTTCTGACCTTCTGCTTGACGGGCCGCGCTTGAGGACAGACAGCAAGGTGGTGCTCAATCACCTCCCTGGGAACGCCAGGGATGTTGGAAGCTTGCCATGCAAACACACCGACATTCGCCCGCAGGAAGGTGACGAGCGCCTCTTCCTATTTGTCGTCAATGGTGGAGCTTATGGTGAAAGCCCCTCCCGTGCCGTCCTCATTGACAGAAACCTTTTTGGTTCCCGGTGCTATGGCCCTGGGCTTCTTGTTTCCGTCGGTGGAGCTCTCTGGCACGTCCTCGACGGGAGTGCTACACCCCAGAGAGGTGCGCTTGCCGGAGTGAGTGTCCGAGGTCTCACCGGTATTCTTCTTCTTCTTCTTCTTCCCTCCCACGGTCCCAGCGGCAGGAGCAAGTGCCCTAGTGGCGGCAGCTGCTGCAACTGCTTGCTGGTATAGTTGGTCAGCGCAAATCAGCGCATCTTTCTTATCGGAGGGGATGGTGATGATCGTCACAGGTCCTGGCATCTTCAGGGTGTTGTAGGCGTAGTGTGACGCCGCCATGAACTTGGCCAGCGCTGGGCGGCCAAGAATCCGTTGTAGGGCAAGGGGATCTTGGCAACATCAAACACGATCTCTCCGTCCTGTAGTTCAGATCGCTTCCAAAAGTCACGGGCAGCGTGACCTTTCCCTTAGGTTGGCTTCTTCCCGGGTTGACCCCCTGAAACGTACCCGTCTTTTCGAGGTATCAATCCGGAATCTGCAGTTTCTCGACCACGGCAGGCGAGATCAAGTTCAGACCGGCCCCGCCATCGACTAGAATCTTTGTCACCTTGAAGTTGCGTATTGTTGGTGAAACCAACAATGGCAAGCACCCGACCGCAGTAGTGCGATCAGGGTGATCCTCAGTGTCAAAAATGATAGGTGTGCGGGACCACTTCAGCGGCCTTTGGGCATCAAACGACGGCTCTCCCGTTGTAATCTCTCGCGCCCACTATTTAAGCTGGCGGTGAGAAGTATGCAGCGAGGCGCCGCCATCGACGCACATGGCCTCTGTAGCTTTTTGAAACTCTTGGTCGCCGGATTCATCGTCCTCTTCGTGATCGTCGTCTTCCGGCTTTTTGTCACGGCCCCGGGCGGGCCTCTCCTGTTGTTTATCCTTGCCGCGATGGCCCGCCTGGCCATCACGCTTCTTGCCGGACCCCTTAGCACCATCTTGGCCCTTCTCCTTGTCCCGCCTCTCATATTCAGCCCTTTGCTTCTCAGCGAGGAGCTCAACCTGTCCGCAGTCTTGGAGAGCATGGCCTTTGGTGTGATGAATCTTGCAGTATCGCTTGTCGGAGTTTCCTGGCTTCTCAGCAACCGCTAAGGTCCGGCAGGCGACACATCCGGCAATTTCCTTGCCGGGGTCATCTGCCTTCGTTTTCTTGGTGGAGCCGGTTATAACGCCCTCGATGCGACTATATCTCCCACGTGTCGAAGCACGACTTAGAGGCATAACTGCATTGAAAGCAATGTCGCAAGTGAGGTAATCTTCACACAACCCATGTAATATAATAAGGGAAAGAGATACATAGTTGGCTTACAATAGCCACTTCACACAATTACATGAATAAAACATTACATCATCCAGATACAATCAAGGTCCGACTACGGAACCAACATAAAAGAAGAACGCCAAATGCGACAAGGTCCCCGATCGACCCCAACTGGGCACCACTACTGATCAACTGGAAGCGGAACAACATAAAGGACAAGATCTTCATCGAGCTCCTCCTTGAGCTTGGTTGCGTCATCTGCACGGACTCATCGGCACCTGCAAGCTGGGTTTTGGAAGTATCTGTGAGCCACAGGGACTCAGCAATCTCGCACCCTCGCGATCAAGACTATTTAAGCTTATGGGTAAGGTAAAGGTATGAGGTGGAGCTGCAGCAAGCGACTAGCATATATGGTGGCTAACATACGCAAATGAGAGCGAGAAGAGAAGGCAAAGCACAGTCGATAAAAGTATGATCAAGAAGTGATCCTAAAACAACCTACGTCAAGCATAACTCCAACACCGTGTTCACTTCCCGGACTCCGCCGGAAAGAGACCATCACGGTTACACACACGGTTGATACATTTTAATTAAGGTCAACTTCAGGTTTTCTACAACCGGACATTAACAAATTCCCATCTGCCCATAACCGCGGGCACGGCTTTCGAAAGTTCAAATCCCTGCAGGGGTGTCCCAACTTAGCCCATCACAAGCTCTCATGGTCAACGAAGGAATAGACCTCCTCCCGAGACATTCCGATCAGACTCGGTATCCCGGTTCTACAAGACATTTCAACATGGTAAAACTAAACCAGCAACACCACCCAGATGTGCCGACAAATCCCGATAGGAGCTGCACATATCTCGTTCTCAGGGCACACCGGATGAGCAAGACGTCGGGTAAGCCAGCCCAGAGTTGCCCCTGGTAGCCTCGGACATCGCTCAGTTGGACCAACACTCAGAGGAGCACTAGCCCGGGAGGGGGGGGGTAAAATAATGATGACCCTCAGGAGCGCGACTCCCAAGGGAAAAGAAAAGGCTAGGTGGCAAATGGTAAAACCAATGTTGGGCATTGCTGGAAGACCTTTACTTAAGGCGAATTGTCAAGGGGTTCCCATTATTACCCAACCGCGTAAGGAACGCAAAATCCGGGAACATAACACCGATATGACGGAAACTAGGGCGACAAGAGTGGAACAAAACACCAGGCATAAGGCCGAGCCTTCCACCCTTTACCAAGTGTATAGATGCACTAATTAAATAAGATATATTGTGATAACCCAACAAGTAAACATGTTCCAACAAGGAACAACATCTCCATGTTCCAACAAGGAACAAACCTCAATCTTCACCTGCAGCTAACAACGCTATCAGATGGGCTGAGCAAAGCGGTAACATAGCCAAACAATGGTTTGCTAGGACAAGGTGGGTTAGAGGCTTGGTTCAACAATATGGGAGGCATGATAAGCAAGTGGTAGGTATCGCAGCTTAGGCATAGCAAAAGAGCGAGCAACTAGCAAGCAAAGATAGAAGTGATTTTGAGGGTATGGTCATCTTGCCTGAAATCCCGCAAGGAAGAAGAACGAGTCCATGAAGAAGACAAACGGACGTAGACGAACGGGTCCTCACAAACGCGACGTAACCGGAACCAACCCGAAGAAGCAAACACCGGAAAGAAGCACACAACATAGTAAACAACCAACACATGAACATGGTATGATATGCGAGATGCGGTATGCGATGCATATGCATGATTTGCAAGGGAATGTATGAACCTGGCCTCAACATTGAAATCCAAGTGTTCCACTGGAAAGATGAGATGAAATTGCTTGAAAACGATATAAAGAACGCCGGAATCGGAGTGACGGTTTGGAAATGGCAAGCAATTCAAATATGACCATGTTCTGCGATTTACAGCAAGTAACCATCTAAATGCAACAAGATTAACATGCTACAGCACCCAAACAAGAAAACAAAATACATGGCAGGGATGCATTCATGATGCTTAACAAAAGTCTAGCACTCAGCTACGGCCAATTCATCCATTAACAGGTTCAAACAAGCATGGCAAAAATGCATATGGTAAACAGATCTCAGACTTAGTGACCTTGAGCATGGAGCATGAAATTAACACTTGTCTAGAATTTCAGATCAGATAGCACTCTTCGGAGCATGAAAACTATATGCTACAGGACCTGAACATGGCAAAGTAAAGCGTGGCATGGAGCTACTCAAAGAGCTTAACAAAAGTCCCTTAGTGACCTTGAGCCAAAAGGGATCAGAAAATACAATTGCAAGCATGTGAACATGACGAAAACATAATCAGATCACTACAGAGCAAGGCATGACAATCTAAGCATACACCCATCAAGAATACACATAATACAAGCTAGACATGGCAAGAACAAAAGCATAGCATGCACGGATCAACTACAACATCCTCGGCAAAATTGCTAACAAGTAGACAATCTGCCCAGATTCACGAAATAGCAAAAGTAGAGCTCGATTGACTCAAGCTAGGATGCTCCATAAATGCAAACAAAGACATGGATGGATAGAGCGCTACAAGATTAACAAAACATGCTTACTGATCATACTCAAAAGAGGCACAGATCAACAGGAAACAACAAGAACATATCGCCATATGAGATAAATAGGTCAAGGACTTAGTGGAAATGCTAAGTCCCTGAAATCAACATTACCAAGTGCCTCACTTTGCAATCTTGTGCTAGTTACCACACACATCACAAAAATACATGGATGGCACCTCTGGAAAGATGGCAAGGCATATAACAAAATACATGTAGAGCTTAGGGGCATATCATGCACACATTAATCATGGCAAAAATGACAAATAGCTATATGGTGCAGCAGATCTGACAATAATCTCAAATAGCTCTCTTCCAACAGCATTTCGGGTGTCAAGATGAACTCAAATGAAAATGATGCAATGATATGAAATGATGTGCTCTCTAAGACGAAAATTTTGATATGCTACACGCATGAATCGGAGCTACGGATGCAAAGTTGTGACATGATGAACATGGGTATTTGAAACATGGAAAACTCGGGGACTTTGTGAAATTTTACCCCGCGGGAAAAGTCAACCCGGGACGAGGAGATCCGGGACAAGGAGATCCGGGGGACGAGGAGCCGCATTTGGATAGACGACCTGGTGGATCTCGTCCAGGGGCAGGTCAAATGGGGGAGGTATATAGGGAGAGATAGGGGATCCGAGATTTGGAATGGGGGAGGTATATATAGGCATAGAGGGAGCTAGGAGAGTCCAAATGAGGTGCGGTTTTCGGCCACACGATCGTGATCGAACGACCGAGATGATGGAGGAGGTCTAGGTGGGTTTTGGGACAAATTGGAGGGGTGTTGGGCTGCAACACACACGAGGCCTTTTCGGTCCCTCGGTTAACCATTGGAGTATCAAACGAAACTTGACAGGTGGTCTACCGGTAGTAAACCAGGGCCGCTTGGCAAGTCTCGGTCCAATCCAGAAATGTTTAATCCCCACACATGAAAGAAAAGTAGAAATGACCACCGGAGGAGAACGGAGCGCCGGAATGCAAAACGGACAACGGGGAAAATTCTCCGATGCATGACACAAACATGTATGCAAATGAAATGCACATGATGACATGATATGCAATGCATGACACGCAAGAAATGACAAGGCAACAACAGCGAATAACTAGAGGACACCTGGCACATCGGTCTCGGGGCATCACACCGGTGTCATCAGATCCCTCGACGGCAAGCACGGCTTTACCTTTGCGCTTCTTGTTGCGGCGCCGGCCCTTCTTCGCCGGGGCGGCAGTATCTTCATATGAGGAGTCGGTTTCCACGCCGGTGTCTTCGCCGGGGTACTTCCTTCCCTCTTCAGCCCGGGCACATCTGTCAGCAAGAACATAGAGTTCTGCTACATCTTTCACCTTGTTCATTGCCAGCTCTTCGCGCATCTTGCGGTTATGCACGTTCTGATGGAACGCGCTGATGATGGCGGCAGGGTGAACATCAGGGATATTGTACTGTATCCGGCTGAACCTCTGTATATACTTGCGGAGACTCTCGCCTCCCTTCTGGGGAATGACGTGTAGGTCGCTCGCTTGGCCATGGGCTTGGTGGCCTCCAGTAAAGGCGCCCACAAACTCATGGCACAAATCCGACCAGGAGGAAATAGAGTCTACCGGCAAGTGCATCAACCATGACATGGCATTGGGTTTAAGAGCCAACGGAAAGTAATCCGCAATCACATTATCGTCACGGGCTCCGGCAGCTTGCATCGCAATGGTGTAGATGCTGAGGAACTCGGACGGGTGGGTCTTGCCGCTGTACTTTTTGCCCACATCAGGTTTGAAGGTGCGGTGAGTGGGCCACTGGAATTGCCGCAAATCACGGGTAAAAGCCGGACAGCCTACCTCGTAAGGTAGGCCTCCAGGGCTCTCCGGTGCCGGGTGGTTCACAGCAGGCCCTGCTCGCCTGTCTGACTGGTGGCGCGCTCCGCGCCGGCGCTCGATAGTGGTTCGAGCGTCTTCATGTTCTCGTTGCTGAAGGACTTGGCGCTGGTCATAGTGGGTTCGCGGGTCGGACGACGCTATGGAGATTTCGTCGCCCGTAGCGTCGCGAAGGGCTGGCGTCCACGGTACCGGGCGAGGAGGAGGCGAGTGCATCGTGGTCGCGGCGCCGCCGGCTTTCTTGTCACTGGTGTGTGGGACTCCGTCAGAGCGTCGACCCGGGGGCTCCACCGGACTCGGTTCGTCTTTGTTGGCCACCACAACAAGGCTTCGGATAGTGGCTCTCCATTCGTCGAGTTTCCCCGTGGTGGGAGGAAAATCGAGGAGCAACTGCGCGCGTGCCAGGGCTTCTACTGGCGTTGGTGGCAGCGAAACCTGCACGGATCGCGACGCGCTTCTACTTCTGACCATGTCAGAAGGAGCTCTATCACGACCCCGCGGTCGCATGCCATCTTCACCAGCGCCTCGGCGAGGGGGCAGGTCTTCTACCTCCCGGGAGTGGCGCTCGGGGCTCTTCCCGCGGCGACGCCCGGGGTCTTCGGCGTGATTACGCCGTTCGTCGCGCGCCGCTGGAGAGGAGCGCGCCGTCAGCGCCGGCGTGGGAGTCTTAGAGGCCCTCGCATCGCCTTCGGGCGGGGTGGCAGCGATCTTGGAAGGCCCTGCGCCACCCATGGAGGGCCTGGCTCCGTCTTTGGATTTGGTGGCGTGCGTCCCGTTACCAGGTGCACGAACATCGCCGCCCCCAAACTCCGGCTGTTGGGACGGTGTTGGTGTTCGCGAACGGCGCCCCGGGTCCTTTCTGCGACCGGTCTGCTGCTCGCCCGCGTCGGGACGGGATGTCCGGCCTCCGACGGGCCAACCGCCACCGTCGTCTTCTTCTTGGGTGCCATGACGATGAAGAAGCGTCGAACTAACTGCTAAAGCCGATTCTCACAATTGCGCCCCCTACCTGGCGCGCCAAAGATGTCGGTGGGAATGACACCTATGGGATCACAAGAATCCCTACTACGGTTGCTGGGCGTGGGGTCGTGAGAAGAGCGGATCAAACTGATAGCACACGGTTTGTTTATCCAGGTTCGGGCCGCGAGGATGCGTAAAACCCTAGTCCTGCTTTGGTGGATTGTATATCTGTGTTCTTGAGCTAGCTATGGGGCGTGAGGAGCTCCAAAAAGCCGAATCCTCCTCCTGGTCGCCTCGGGCCTCCTTTTATAGGAAAGGGGTTGCCACAGTGGCACACAGGAGGTGGAAAGGGTACAGTGATGTGAGGTTATCCCTCGCATTACATGACAAGGCGCATTTAATGCGTCTTGCCCAGGTGTCCTTGCTTTATCGGGGACGGGGGAGAGCCCTGTCTCGTCCGTCGCCGCTCCCTCTCGTGTCGACACGCGCCCTGGCCAGGGGCGCCCGCGGTGCCATGTAGGCAGGCAGGGAGCTGAGGTGGCGCAGCGGTGGGCCTCCACGAAGATCCGCATGCCACCATGCAGGTGCCTGCCCAGCTGGTTGGGTCGGCAGCTGCATGCGAACGGCGGTGGCGGTTTGACTGGCGTGGGCCTGATGATGGCCCTACGAGTGTTCTTGGCAAGGGCCTTGCCGGGTCCCCAGCAAGGGTCTTGCCGTGGCGCCTGCTGTCATCCCCGGCAAGGCTCTTGCCGGGGGCCTTGTGGTCCTCCTTGGCTGGGATCCCGCCAAGGATCATCATCTTCTAAAGGGTGTATCTGATCTTGAATGTCTTCACAAAGATCTACATGCCACCACGGGGATGTCTCCCGAATCCTTGCCCCATGGGGGCAGTTGACTCAAGGGTGACTCACTCCATAGGTGTGGGGCGAGCTGGCACGGCAAGGGTCTTGCCGGGTTTGCTAAAACCGCCTCCCGGCAAGGATCTTGCCAGGGGGGTCCGCTTCGTCCCCTTTGCTCTTTGTGGTCTTGGTCTTGGCGTCGTTCTGCTTCTCCTGAGCTTCGGCCTTACCTTGGCTCACCTCCCTTGCCTTGCTCAGTGTGGTGGTGCCTGTGGCTCAAACTGTCCGTGCACAGTTATAGGGGTACAAAAAGTGTACCCCTCTTTTTGTACACCGAAAGATGTCGGTGGTAACGACACCTATGGGATCACAAGAATCCCTACTACGGTTGCGGGGCGCGGGGTCGTGAGAAGAGCGGATCAAACAGGTAGCACACGGTTCGTTCATCCAGGTTCGGGCCGTGGGGATGCGTAAAACCCTACTCCTGCTTTGGTGGATTGTATATCTGTGTTCTTGAGCTAGCTATGGGGCGTGAGGAGCTCCAAAAGGCCGAATCCTCCTCTTGGTCGCCTCGGGCCTCCTTTTATAGGAAAGGGGTTGCCACAGTGGCACACATGAGGTGGAAAGGGTACAGTGATGTGAGGTTATCCCTCGCATTACATGACAAGGCGCATTTAATTCGTCTTGCCCAGGTGTCCTTGCTTTATCGGGGACGGGGGAGAGCCCTGTTGTAACGCCCCGAGACCGATGTGCCAGGTGTCCTCCAGTTATTCGCTGTTGTGCCTTGTCATCGCTTGCGTGTCATTCATTGCATATCATGTCATCATGTGCCTTGTCATCGCTTGCGTGTCATTCATTGCATATCATGTCATCATGTGCATTTCATTTCCATACATGTTCGTCTCATGCCTTTTCCCCGTTGTCCATTTTGCATTACGGCGCTCTGTTTTCCTCCCGTGGTCATTCCTACCTTTCTTTCATGTGTGAGGGTTAAACATGTCCGGATTGGACCAAGACTTGCCAAGAGGCCTTGGTTTACTACCAGTAGACCGCCTTTCATGTTTCGTACCATTTGGACTTCGTTTGATACTCCAACGGTTAACCGAGGGACCGAAAAGGCCTCGTGTGTGTTGCAGCCCAACACCCTTCCAAAGTGGCCCAAAACCCACCTATCTCCCCTCCCTCATCTCGGTCGTTCGATCACGATCGCGTGGCCGAAAACCGCACCTCATTTGGACTCTCCTAGCTCCCTCTACCTATAAAAGAGCACCCCTTCCCGAAATTTCGGATCATTTCACGATCCAACCCTAGCTTCTTCCTCCTCCCGCCGACGGACACGTCCACCCTCTCGCCCGAACATGTCCGCCTCGTCCCGCGCCCAATCGCGCGCTGCCACCTGTCTATCTCCGCCCTTCTCTCTCCTCCCCACCGCCGCGGCCCGCCAGGCCCATCGCGGGCCCGCGGGACCCAACCGCCGCCGCCCCACGCCTGTCATCCCCGCCGCCATGCCCGAGGCGCCGCCTCCGCACCAGGGCGCCACACCGCCGTGCGCCTCCCACCGGAGACCGGCCCGTCACCTCGTCACCGGGCTAGCCTCGTCGGACCGCGCCACCGCGCCACCGGCCATCACCGCCGCCTCGGTTGCTGCGCCGCCCGAGGACCGCGGCCACCAGCCATCGCCGGATCCGCTCCTCGCCGACCCCTCCGCGGCCGTCCTCGCTGGAGAAGGCCTCCCCCTCGCCGGAATTGCATCAAGCTCGCCAGAGTGCCTCGGTTCCCTAAGTCCCCGAAATTTCCACGTTTCATATGGCCATGTTCATCGTGCCGTAACTCCGCATCCGTAGCTCCGATTCATGCATATAGCATATCAAAATGTTCGCCTCAGAGAGTACATCATTTCATTCTGTTGCATCATTTTCATTTGAGTTCATCTTAATGCCCGAAATGCTGTTAGAAGAGAGCTACTTGAGATAATTGTCAGATCTGCTACTCCATTTAGATATTTGTCATTTTTGCCATGATTATTGTGTGCATGATATGCCCATGAGCTCTACATATGTTTTGTTAAGGGTTTTTCCATCTTTCCAGAGGTGCAACCCATGTATTTTTGTGATGTGTGTGGTGTCTAGCACAAGATTGCAAAGTGAGGCACCTGGTATTGCTGATTTTAGGGACTTAGCATTTCCACTAAGTCCTTGAGCTGTTTATCTCATTATGCCATATGTTCATGTTGTTTCCTACTGATCCTTGCCTATTTTGAGGATGATCAGTAAGGATGTTTTGTTAATATTGCAGTTCTCTATCCATCCATGTCTTTGTTTGAATTTATGGAGCACCCTAGATTGAGTCAATCGAGCTCTACTTTTGCTATTTCGTGAATCTGGGCAGATTGTCTACTTGTTAGCGATTTTGCCGAGGATGTTGTAGTTGATCCGTGCATGCTATGCTATTGTTCTTGCCAGGTCTAGCTTCCATTTTGTGTATTCTTGGTGGGTGTATGCTTAGATTGTCATGCCTTGCTCTGTAGTGAGTGCATCGAGCTCGTTAACATGCCTACTTGATATCTGTTTCAGCATGCTCCAGTTTTCACTAAGTCTGAGAACTGATTATGTTTTTGCCATGTTCACATGCTTGCATTTGTATTTTCTGATCCCTTTTGGCTCAAGGTCACTAAGGGACTTTTGTTAATCTCTTTGAGTAGCTCCATGCCATGCTTTACTTTGCCATGTTCAGGTCCTGTAGCATATAGTTTTGTTGCTCCGAAGAGTGCTATCTGATCTGAGATCTGTTTACCATATGCATTTTTTGCCATGCTTGTTTGAACCTGTTAATGGATGAATTGGCCGTAGCTCAGTGCTAGACTTTTGTTAAGCATCATGAATGCATCCCTGCCATGTATTTTTTTGCCATGTTTGGGTGCTATAGCATGTTCATCTCATTGCATCTAGATGGCTACTTGCTGTAAATCGCAGACCGGAGCCATATTTGAATTGCTTGCCATTTCCAAACCGTAACTCCGATTCCGGTGATATTTATATCGTTTTCAAGCGATTTCATCTCATATTTCCAGTGGCACACTTGGATTTCCAAGATGAGGCCAGGTTCATGCATTCCCTTGCAAATCATGCATATGCATCGCATACCGCATCTCGCATATCATACCATGTTCATGTGTTGGTTGTTTACTATGTTGTGTGCTTCTTTTCGGTGTTTTACCATTGGTTTACCATTGGTTTTACCATTTTCCACCTAGCCTTTTCTTTTCCCTTGGGAGTCGCGCTCCTGAGGGTCATCATTATTTTACCCCCCCCGGGCCAGTGCTCCTCTGAGTGTTGGTCCAACCTATCAGCTGCCGGTGACCACCAGGGGAAACTCTGGGCTGGCCTACCCGTACCTAGGACAATTTGAGTGTGCCCTGAGAGAGAGATATGTGCAGCTCCTATCAGGATTTGTCGGCACATTCGGGCGGTGTTGCTGGTTTAGTTTTACCCTGTCGAAATGTCTTGTAAAACCGGGATACCGAGTCTGATCGGAATGTCTCGGGAGGAGGTCTATTCCTTCGTTGACCGTGAGAGCTTGTGATGGGCTAAGTTGGGACACCCCTGCAGGGATTTAAACTTTTGAAAGCCGTGCCCGCGGTTATGGGAAGATGGGAATTTGTTAATGTCCGGTTGTAGAAAACCCGAAGTTGACCTTAATTAAAATACATCAACCGCATGTGTTACCGTGGCGGTCTCTTTCCGGCAGAGTCCGGGAAGTGAACACGGTGTTGGAGTTATGCTTGACGTAGGTTGTTTTAGGATCACTTCTTGACCATACTTTTATCGATCGTGTTTTGCCTTCTCTTCTCGCTCTCATTTGCGTATGTTAGCCACCATATATGCTAGTCTCTTGCTGCAGCTCCACCTCTTACCTTTACCTTACCCACAAGCTTAAATAGTCGTGATCGCGAGGGTGCGAGATTGCTGAGTCCCCGTGACTCACAGATTCTTCCAAACCTAGCTTGCAGGTGCCGATGAGTCCGTGCAGTTGACGCAACCAAGCTCGGGAGGAGCTCGATGAAGATCTTGTCCTTTGTGTTTCTTCGTTCTAGTTGGTCAGTAGTGGAGCCCAGTTGGGGTCGATCGGGGACCTTGTCGCATTTGGGGTTCTTCTTTTATTTTGGCTCCCTAGTCGGGCCTTGATTGTATTTGGATGATGTAATGCTTTATTCATGTATTGTGTGAAGTGGCGATTGTAAGCCAACTATGTATCTCTTTCCTTATGTATTACATGGGTTGTGTGAAGATTACCTCACTTGCGACATTGCTTTCAATGCGGTTATGCCTCTAAGTCGTGCTTCGACACGTGGGAGATATAGCCCCATCGAGGGTGTTACAAGTTTGTATCAGAGCCTTCCCCGACCTTAGGAGACCCATTGCTTGATCATTTTTAGCGGTCGAGTTGTGTCTAGAAAAATGTTTTGAGTCATTTAGGAATTATATATCGGAGAGTTCAGGAATTCCTTTACTCCTCAGTCCCTTCGTCGCTCTGGTGAGGCATCCTGACGTAGAGTTTTGACTCTTCTCTTCTCAAATTTCAATAAAAAAAATTTAGGATCACGCGGGTATCTTGGAATCGTTCCGATGGTTTTATGACGAGAACATTGTCTTGGTGCCTCCTGTCAGGGGTTTTGTGGAAGTGTCCCGGGGAGTTGAGCTCTGAGGTGTTGTCGTCACAATTTTATCGTTGCAATTCTGGAATACCTGAGTTTAGTACGCTGACATCGAAAATCTCTTTTATGCAGTTCGTTGGTGAGATAACCTCGACGCCACCCAGTACTGGGGCGGGAGTTCGGGAGTATTGCCATAACTTCTATAACGGATGCTTGTCAAAGGTTGAGGTAGATGATTTTTGATGGTTTCTTGGTTATGTGTTGAAGGATGGATATAGCTGGATGTAGGATTTTCTAGTTTTGGGTGAGATATTATGCTTCCCCTGTATCCCCAACACCTGATTGCATAACCGGAAAATTTCAGGAGTTTCATAAGTGGGAATTCAAGTAGTTCTTAGGATATCTTTCCGACAGATGTATGATTGAAATTGGGGTTCGACGTCAGGTGGTCCGCCTATTCACGGTCGATTCTACAGTGGTCTCGTTGTATCTTAAAGAGTCCTTGGCTATGCCGACTCGGGGACGCTTCATATGTCATGTGCACTGCCTTGTACATGATGGTGCTGTACGATCGAGCCCGTGTAGGCCCCACCACAAAAACTTCGGACGAAATCTCTATCATATGTTTGTTCCGGCTTATTCTGCAAGCCAATCCTTTGTTTTGTCTTTAGTTGTGGTATTCGAGTTGCTTCGAAGTCAAATGTTGATTCCATACCTTCCCTAAACGGTGTTCTCATATTTCTATGTGGATACCAATCCTTCTTGATCATCGAGATTGTCATGTCAATCCTTTTCTACCGGTGTGTCTCTCTTCAAGTGGATCCGATCACTTCAACATTCACAAGATCAATTATCATTTCTTCTCAATGTTGTTCGTTTCATCCATCTCCAAGTTGTCTTTATTTTTCCCGCCCTCCCTCCCTTGTGTTTCTTCAAGGACTCAGATTTCTTAATCAACTATCCATTTATTGGTGGAAGTTTCTCTATTCTTACCTGGTGGTTCTCAAGAAGATGTTCTACTAGTTCATCATTTTTCATTCTTTTTCTTCTCCGGTGAATCCAATTCAAGTTTCGGTGTTGATCATATTCTTTTCCGTATTTCAATGCTTTCTCATGCCGGTGCAATTCTTAATCGTTCACCTCTCTCTATTCTATTGTCCCCGAGTGCTCAAGATATCTCAGAAGGCTCATTTTTTTCATTCAAGATCAGTTCAATCTATTTCGAGGTTGTTATCTCTTTCAAGTCATTTAATTCAATCGGTGCAATATCTTTCAAGTAATCATTCCAACGGTGTTTATTTTGAGTGGGCCCTAACCCACAGGTCTTTTCCCAGGATCTTACCTGACTCTTCTAATTTTACTAGGTATGGAAAACGAGGTCTGTTTTCTGCGACTTGCCGTACTGGAAGATCCACCGTGTGCCTCACAGCCTTGATGTCATGCATATCACGAAGAACGTGTGCGACGGTCTGCTTGGTACCCTGCTCAACATGCCAGAGAGGACAAAAGATGGGCCGAAAGCAAGGGCAGACTTGTAATCAATGGGCATCAGGTAGGAGCTCCACGCTAATGATGATGATGATGATGAGGCGAAGCAGGACACAGAAAGTCGTTGCAAAGGCAAAAAGTCCAAGAAGACCGGAAATGACTACCCTCCTGCGTGCTTCACTCTAAGTTAGGAGGAGATCGAGCAGTTTTTCACCTGCCTCCTAGGAGTAAAACTTCCTTACGGTTACGCGGGGAAGATAAGCAGATACCTAGACCCAGCGAAGCAGAAGTTCATCGGGATGAAGTCTCACGACTGTCACGTGCTGATGACGCAGATACTTCTAGTTGCAATCCGTGGGATCATGGACGCGCACGTCCGTGAAATGCTATTTGGCCTATGCAACTTTTTCGACGTCATCTCTCGGAAGTCGATTGGCGTGAGGCAACTCAGAAGGCTACAGGAAGAGATCATGGTGATACTATGCGAGCTTGAGATGTACTTCCCGCCCGCATTCTTCGACATTATGGTGCATCTGCTGGTCCATATCGAGGAGGATATCATCCAACTCGGGCCGACGTTCCTGCACTGCATGATGCCATTCGAAAGGATGAATGGTGTCATCAAAGGATACGTTCGCAACATGTCACGTCCAGAGGGAAGCATAGCCAGGGGCTTTCTGACCGAAGAGTGCATCTCCTACTGCACGAATTATCTAGGCATCGAGAACCCCGTTGGTCTGCCCGTCAACAGGCACCTCGGCAGGCTCGCTGGATGGGGTCACCGCGAGGGTCGCCGGAAATGCATGTCGACTTCGAGGGTCGACTCTCTGACTTTGAAAGAGCAAACCTAGTCGCGCTACAACACATAGACGTGGTCGATCCTTGGGTGGTAGAGCACAAAACCTTTATTGAGAAGACGTACAATGACCGAGGCAAACAGAGGACGGACGAAGATATACTCAAAGAGCACAACTCATGTTTCACGCGTTGGTTCAAGCAGAAGCTTCTGTCGTACCCTTTACATGAAGATTCTTCCACAGAAGAACAACTCATATTCGCCTTGTCACAGGGCGCCGAGCACAACCTGCTGACCTATGATGCGTACGATATCAACGGCTACACATTCTACACCGAGGACAAGGACATGAAGAGCGATGGTTATCAGAACTCCGGGGTAACGATGGAATCCTACACCGGTAATGACAAGGACAGATACTACGGAAGGATCGAGGAGATCTGGGAGCTGAGCTATGCTGGAGAGAAGGTCCCGATGTTCCGTGTCAGATGGGCCAAGAGCGTCCTAAAAGAAGACCGGTATTTCACCACCATGGTTATACCCGAAGCCAAATCCAAGACCGTGGGTGCAAACGTCACCGCGAAAAATGAGCCATGGGTACTGGCTTCCCAATTGGACCAATGCTTCTTCATTACCGACCTGTCAAAGCCCAGTCGTGTTGTCGTGAGGAGAGGCAAAAGGAAGATCATCGGAATGGATGGAGTAGCCAATGAGCAAGACTTCGACAAGTACGGCGACCCAAAGATCAAACATGACGACGACGATGAAGTAGCAGCACACACCACAAGAAGAAGCAGGACCACCCTACCTAAAGGACATCCGTTCCACAAAAGAACTCCATTTGCGAAAAAGAAGGGCAAGAAGATTGTGAACAGATAGCTAGCTAAGATCGATTGTATTTAAATCGTAGTCTTCATTTCTTGATTGTATTTCAACATTTTGAAATGATATTTCTTCTGTTCTAGTCCTCATGAATATTTATTTATGTTTATTATGTTATTGAATTTCTAACTCACAAAAAGTATTGAATTTGTTAATATTTTTTGAACTCATGCATGAATATTTTTAAATTTCATGGGCACGTATTGAATTTATGAATATTTTTTCAAATTTGATGATATTTTTTCATATTCATAAATGTTTTACCAATTCACAAATGAATGCAACTAAAAATCCAAAAAAACAAATTTGATGATATTTTCAAATAACAAATTTGATGATATTTTTTCATATTCATAAATATTTTCAAATAGAAAATTTGATGATATTTTTTAAAAAATTATTACTTTTTTTATAAAAAAATATTACTGTTTCATATTCATATTCATTTTCTAAAAACTTATTCGATGCAAAAAAAAATATAATTACTAATGGCGCACCGCTGGGTGGTGCGCCATTGATATATATATAAAAAAATAGTTACTTATGGCGCACCGCTGGGTGGTGCACCATTGCTATCCCAAAAAAATAGTTACTTATGGCGCACCGCTAGGTGGTGCGCGATTGCTATCCAAAAAAAGTTACTTATGGTGCACCGCTAGGTGGTGCGCCATTGCTATCCCTCCCCCGACTAAAATCCCCAATCCCCATCATGGTAGCCCCTCCACCATCCTCTGCCGCCCCAACAACCACTCCACTACTCCCGGCCACCACCGTCGTCGCCCCACTCCAGAGCAGCGCCGTCGAGCACCCGTTTGACAGGGAGCACCACCGTCGTCGTGGAGTCACTCCACCGGCAGCCACCATCCTCGCGCGCTTCCTCCTCGAGCAGGCTCCTCGCGATTTAGGGTTTGCTGGCGCCGCCGGCCACCGGCGCGGCCCCTCCTCAACCACCGCCACGGGAGCTCCCACCCACGCCCGCCTCCTCTTCCGTCTTCTCTGGCCGCTGCCCAGCTGCTCTCCACCGCCGCTGCCCCTCGTCGACCACCGCCAACGGCCAACGCAGGAGCCTCACCGCCCCCGGGTCCGCCTCGAGCAGCAGGAGCTCCACCTCTGCCCGCATCCACCATCCCCATCCACCTCGAGCAGCAGGAGCACGCCTTGAGTCTCTGCTCTTCCCCTCCTCCCTGTAACCAGAGGTAAAGAAGCAAACTTACTTGCATATGCTTCTTCTATGTTTCTAATTCTTATGGATAAATCCCAGCATGAAAACATATGTGTAGATTCGTATGTTGTGTGTGTCCTCAACATGCATTATTTCCTGGTTATGTTTATACATAGCAGCTTGTGTGTGAAACATGTACTACTATTACTTCCTGGTTATGTTGATGTGAAGTGTGTGGAAGTTTACCTTTTATACATGCTTGATTGAAATTTGTGATGTGAAATGGATGAAAAAGAAAAAGGCAAATTGGGGTATGCACACCACATAGCCATTTTATGCCAGTATATGCAAAGAAGAGGTTGAAAATCATAACAGGCCAGGGGATGTTTGAACCGTAGAGGTTATGATAAAAATCTTGGAGAGAAGTTCTTGGCTAGGTTCTTTGGTTGCTAGCAACTAGCATTGTTAGATGAGTTCTTATGCTATCTTGTGATATTTGTAGTAGATTATAGCTTGCTTCAGTTTGTCATCATAAGTTGGTTAATTAGATTTTAGATTTATAAGAAACGGGGTCACTAGGTGCACCCTATAGCTAGCAGCTCTTGATTGAGGAGATTATGTAGCCACCAACATCTATGACTGAAGTTAGTCCATAGTTCACCTGGTCCTTAGTTGCCCATGAAAATGAATTTTTTTGCTTGCTGTAACAAGGTGATTGGTGAATGTGGATGATTTTTTATATCATATGAACTCATTGTACTACTACAAGAATTTGGTATCATCATGGTGTAATTGACTGCTTGAGAAAACTGGGTAATTTGGCAGTAGAAACAACTATTTTTTACAGTCAAACAGTTCTTGATGCTTTGGTGCTCTTAGCTAGCTTAGTGGTGGGTCCCTTGGTGTCAGGCTGTGCTATCTATACATTCATGCCCTTTTTGTCACTGATGATTGTTAGATTGGGTTCCTACTTTGGTGCAGATCATAACTAGAGATAATTTACTTCTTCTGCCCATTTAGGACGAGCTTTCTTGCCGGGTGAGGGTAGTTTGTCACTCAGGTGTAATTACAAAAGTAGTGCAGGGATGGATACTGTCCTTTTTTTTGTTATGCCATTGTTTAGTTTGTTGTGGTAGCGTAGCACAGCCTAGGACCATTGATTTTGTTTCATCATGTTCATCATACATACTCTACCTCTTAATTTTGTTTCATCATGTTCATCATACATATCCAACCTTTTAATTTTGCTGGGTGCATGTTTTTATGGTCCAGATAAGCTTCTTGTTTTGTTTGGCCGAAGAGCGCGTTACAAATTTGTTTGAGGCAAACAAAAATCTTAACATGACGCATACATCTGTAGACTAGTGATGTCGGATTTTGACTGCCAGACTCAGGGGCATATCAATCTGGAATGATCCTGCTACTTTGTATATGGATGCATGACACTCCTAGTTCATGGGGTGGATGGTCCATGGCTCATAGCTCAGAACATGGATATATGGCTTTAATTTGTTATAAGTTTGTGTTGTTATAAGTTTGTTGCTGTCATGGGGTGGATGATCCTGCTGCTTTGTATATGGATATACTGCAATTTCATTTATGGTGTTATAAGTTTGTTGTTGTCAGCATGAGTTAACTTGCTGTCATTTATCGAAATTCAGAATGTGTTGGACTATATGTTCATTGGTACTACTTGTGATGCTGCTGCTGTACTACTTGGGAATTTTGTCAACTTGTGATGTTGTTGTTGTACCCCGAGAGGCCCTTGAGTTTGCCGGAATGTCGATTAACTTTCGTTCCGGCAAATTCGGGTACTCCATATGTCCTATTTTCAGCAAAGGTCATGCTGAAATTTTCCGTGAATTTTAGCATGACTTTGCTAAAAATCGGACATATGAGGTACTTGCTACTAATGCATGGGCCGGGGTATCTTAGTACTTAGTTAAGTAGGATCAACTGCCCCTTTATTCTTGCTGCATTAAACCATAGGTGGCAATAGAGCCAAGTGATTAGTGCCAAGTGATTAGGCCCAACCTAGGGTGCCTCAGCATCGATAAACCCTAAATGATGAAAACTTAACTTGGCTGCCCTGGATGCCTCGGTGTCGATGAGAACCTAAATGATGTACGCTTAGGCTTTTAGGGTGCCTCGGCGTCGACAAACCCTAAATGATGAAAGCTTAGGCTTTTAGGGTGCCTCGATGTCGACAAACCCTAAATGATGAGACCATGATCTTGTTCCTTGACAATAACCAACTTTTTGACCAAAGTTTTTTCCTATTTAGAGCGAAACATGGCCCACAACGATGAGGCTGGTGGTTCGGGCGGCAAGAAATTCTGGGAGCTGTCCCAGGAGATGGAAGAACAACCTCACCGCTATGAGGACGCTGCGGAAGACACCGATCCTGATTACACAACCCCTAGTGGCGTCGGGGATGACACCACTGATGGTGCCGCCGAGGATGCCACCACTGATGATGGCAGCGCACACACAGATGGCAGCCAACCGAAGAAGCAAAGGAAGGACCGGCGCCCGAATGCGCTCCGCACCCTCAAGGAGGAATTCACTCAAGTGGACTCCGACGGGAATCCAACGGAGCCCAAACATATAGTCAAGGGGTACTCGCTTCAGCTCGGGTGCATTCTCTGGAGCACTGTCTCGATAAACACCGAGAACCTTAGGCATAAGGACCAAGGGAATTTGCGCAACCTCCTCTTCACGAAGCTGCACGAATGATACAAGTTCCTTGCCGAATTTGAAAACACACGCCTCTCAGGGAATAAAGTGAACAGTGCCGCCCTCACGAAGATGAGCACGGCCCTGTCTACTTGGAAAAGCGCGGTGAAGAGAATGATTGATAAAGGTGATAGTTATGAGAAGATCAAGGCGAAATATCCTTTGATGAGCGAAGATGAGTACAAGGAGTTCAAGATCAAGTGCGGGAGCAGTGCAACCTCTGAATCAAGTCAGTGGGGGAAAGAAATGCGGGAGTTGAACTTAGGGGAACACAAACTCAGTCCCGGCGGTTACAGAGTGGCGGAGCCTATATGGGACAAGGAGGACGCGGAGCGTGCCGAGCAAGGCCTACCGCCCCGCTTCGAGAAATACAGCGGTGACAAGCAGACCAGGAACTATGTCAGGGCCCGGTACAAGGAGGACCCGATAACAAAGGAGCTTACCACGGATCTGAAGACCAGGGCGCTTGAGCTTCTTCTGGTAAGGAATACACCCCTGCGTAATTAGCTCCTTATGGTTGCACTCTAATTAATCCCCAATATTTCTAAATGGTTCACGTTCATTTCACAGGACACTGAAAGCAGTAGCGCGGGGTCGTCTAAGAGCTCCCCTTTCGACACCCCTTTAAATAGGGCGTTGAACGTAATGAAAAATAAGGATAAGCTCACTAAGCCGACATCAGCTGGTTGTGTGGCCGGCAAAGGCTTGTCCACAAAATGGGGGTCATACTATACCGCAGGTGTGCGGAAGGAGAAAAAGACCAGCTCGGAAAGCCAGACGCGCGAGGTTGAAGAACTCAAGGCACAAGTGGCGCGGATTCCAGAGTTTGTCCAAGAGAAAGTGCAGCAACAAATTGGAACGACGGTCAACGCCATGGTGCCTACGTTGATTCATGGGCTGAAGACATGGATTGCGGGCGGCCAACAGGGGCCTCCCCCGATTCCCAGCTTCACGGCCAGCAACTCGCACAGCGCGCAGGCGACGCCATTGGTGTCTCCGGCGGCGGCGCCATTGGTGTCTCCAGCGGAGGCGGTATTCGTGTCTCCGGCGCCGGCACGGGCATTGGAGCTTAATGCACCCGGGTGTATGCCGGCCGGCACCTCGCCAGCAAGCGCCCCCTCCGTCAGTTGCACGCCCGCCGTTGGTGGTGCCTCGACATTAGCCGAGCTCGACGGCATCACGGTAACCAAGCCTCTCGGTCGATGACTTCATCTCCTTGCCTTTGACTGGGCATCCCTAACGCACTGTACATGTTTTCGCAGGGCACCGCCGATGTTCCTTGCACTCTTTTGCATTTCGTTGGCGCCGAGTTGGTCGATGTCGCCAAGGGAAGAATCGTTCAACTGGGTAACCCCATGTTCCACGGTAATCCGATGCCACCCACAATGTATAGGGTTGAAGTGGTTCGGGTGCTGCCAGGCTGCGACGAGCTGTTACCTCCGATTCGACCCGCTGGGGCCGACGAAGAAGATGAGATGACCCTCAGCACCTGCGTAAACTGGCCCCTGCTTTGGCCGAAGAGCCAGATTCGTTTGGGGGCAGGGAACAGCACCCCATAGACAAGACCGCCAGTCGTGCCGGCGCCAAGCCATGGCAAGAACCCTGCAACGCTACCGGACCTTCCGGACATCCCTATGGCACAGGATCCGGACAGCCCTATGGCACAGGATCCGGACGGCGATGACAACGACGATGGTACATTTACCAAAGTTGATAAGTACTTTGCCGAACATGGGTACGCTGACGAGTTCTACGGGCCTCTTTCTCAAGAACCCAACCAAGACGACCGCGATCTAGCTGGTACGGTGGAGAAATCCAATTGCAACAGGCGTCGTCTGGCGTTCAGTTCTCAGGACACGCCTCCAGCTCCCGCCTTCACCGAGCCTCAGATAGCTGAGGTGTGAAATATTATCAGCCCCAACACGCTCAAGAAGGCGGTCTGTGAGCAGAACTCGGTCCCATTACAGGAGATCAAGAAGAAGGGACAGAAATGAAAGACTAACAAGGGCGCCGGTGCGAGCCAGGCGGCACCGAGTTCGATCCATGCTCAGGACGGGCCACCTTCACCTAAGGATATCTCGAGGAGGGTGCATGTGGCGGGTAGGGCGATGCTACCGCCAAATATGTTGAATGCTGCAACCGGTGCTATGCGGAGTCTGCACGACAGTGTTCTTTCTTTGGAGAAGCGGCGTCTCAGAGAGAAGGATGTCGCATACCCAGTTTTCGTGGCCAAGGTGCCAGAGGGCAAGGGCTTTGTGGATGGCGACATCGGGGGTACGATCGTCCTGCGGTTTGATGACATCTTTTCTATGTTTAACCTTCATCCGCTGCATTACACCTTCGTTCGGCTGTTTTCGCTGAGTATGGAGATGCGGATCATTAGAGACAAGACCCCGGACATCGTGATAGTCGACCCCTTCTACATGCGTGCCAAGCACTTGAGCAGCACTGGGGACCGCCAAGTTGCGAGTTCACACCTCGAAGGCGTCATTCTGGCAAACCCAGATAAGGATAACTTCCTTGTGCCTTACTTTCCCGAGTAAGTCATCCCTTAACCGCCCCGTAACATATGATTTCTTAGATTTCGACCGTTTTTTTCTAACATTCTGTGTTCTGTGTAGTGACACACATTGCACACTCATCCTCTTAAGCCCGAAATATTCCATGGCCACGTATTTAGACCCGAACCATAACTCCAAGATAGACTACACAAATGTCAAGCAAGTTCTTGATGATGTTCTCCCCGCCTACGCCAAATCTGGAGGCACCTTCACCAGGGCAGTTCGTAAGTACGGCAAGCACATGTTCTCACACAATACGAAGTTCTACTGCGTCAAGCAGCCTCCTGGCGGTCAGAAGGATGCCTACTACGCCCTCCATCACATGCGGGCGATCGTAAGGGACCATCATCAACTTCTGCTACCAGATAATCTCAAAGATTGGGCCGCGAGCTTGTCGGCAGTCTAGGACGCGGACCTCAGACAAGAATTCTTTCGCATCCAGTCGGAGTTTGTGGACATCATCCATCAAGATGTCCTTCATACCTCGGGGCAGTTCTTTCTCAGATATCAACCGTCCAACAATGAGATAGATGAAATGCTACAAATGCAGGGTGACAACGACCGCGATTTCATGACCATCACGATAGACGGCGGCTTCATCCACGTTCCTGTCCGATGAGTCGAGTCGAAAGTAGTGATGTGTAGTTCTAAAACATTGATTGGCTCATGTTGTAATTATACTTTAATGAATTCGTATGTCTCTTTGGTTTGGACAGTCGTTCAACTTAGATTTGATCGATGTTATTTATTAGTAGTACCATGAATCGTGCTATTAATGTCTTGCTTTTCTCTTCCGATCCTTTTGTTGCATACTTACATATTGCTTATGTATTGTCTGTTGTTTGGCTTGTGCATAGAGATGCCGTCGTATGTCGTGTACAAGGGTAAGGTTCCCGCAGTCTACGACGACTGGGAGGAGTGTCGGAGACAGGTTCACCGTTTCAGCGGTAATAGTTACAAAGGGTACACCACTAGGGCGGAGGCCGAATCTAGATACGCCCGCTATCTAGGGGGAGAGAGGAGGGAGCATTGGAGGAACCAGATGAAGACCAGTTTGATCGCGATGATGCTCATCGTGATGACCACAGCTCTCTTCTATGTGATGGTAGTTTAGATGATCGATATCGACTTGTAATGTGAAGACAAACTCGATACTCGCGGTCTTGAGACTTGTAATGTTTTATCTTTGCTCGGTCTTTTGAATTCAGAGAATAATATGATGAATTGTATTCGAAGACTAATCTTCTATTGTATTCGATGAATCTGATGTTGCTGTGTGCTGCTGTCTATATTCTGTCTAATAATATATTTTATATTCTGTCTAATAATATATTTTGTAACCTGCGCAAAAATCAGAAAAGGAAAAAAAACAAATATTCATACTAATGGCGCATCACCACCAGGTGCGCCATTAGTATGCCAAAGGATACTAATGGCGCATCAACAGAGAATGCGCCATTAGTATGACAAAGCCATGCTTACGTATGGCCCCCCGGTAGGCACACTAATGGTGCATGCTGTTACATACTAATGGCGCACTAGTTGGTGCGCCATTAGTAAGATATACTAGTGGCGTGCTACTAATGGCGCACTGGTAATGCACCATTAGTAGGCAAAACCAGTGCGCCATTAGTAGGCCTTTTCCTAGTAGTGAAGGACTCAGATTTCTTAATCAACTATCCATTTATTGGTGGAAGTCTCTCTATTCTTACCCGGTGGTTCTCAAGAAGATGTTCTACTAGTTCATCAGTCTTCATTCTTTTTCTTCTCCGGTGAATCCAATTCTAGCTTTCGGTGTTAATCATATTCTTTTCCGTATTTCAATGCTTTCTCATGCCGGTGCAATTCTTAATCGTTCACCTCTCGCTATTCTATTGTCCCGGAGTGCTCAAGATATCTCAGAAGGCTCGTTTTTTTCATTCAAGATCAGTTCAATCTATTTCGAGGTTGTTATCTCTTTCAAGTCATTTAATTCAACCGGTGCAATATCTTTCAAGTAATCATTCCAACGGTGTTTATTTTAAGTGGGCCCTAACCCATAGGTCTTTTCCCAGGATCTTACCTGACTATTCTAATTTTACCGGAGCTATCCTAAATTATTTTTGAAAGTTTGACGTAAGAATGAATTATCATCAGTCAAATGCTTTTCACCAAGATCTTTCAAATTCTTTTCATCACTGGTTTAACCTCTTTGTTTTGATTCTTCCGGAGTGTCTAAATAAATTCATGGTGGTGTTTCTCGTCATCATTCTCAACATTTGAAGACCGAAGAAGTGTTTCTCTTTAATCTTGCTCCTTTCTCTTCAAGATTCGTGGTTCTAGCGTTATGCCATCCTCTCATAGTTGTTTTCGATTGTCAGAATTCTTTTCACTCATCCGGAGTAATTCAGAGTATTTTCTGTCGGATTATCCGGAGCCCATCATCTAAGATTGATTCAGTCTAGCTTTCAGATCGCATACTCTAAATCATACCGGTGTCTAAATCAAGGATTCTCTAATCAGCTCGTAATCTCTTCGTTCTCATGGATCTAAATTCTTTCAAGCATTTTTGTTCATTTGTTAATTCTTCCCGGTGTTTCGTTATGTTTTATTCGTTCTTTTTCAATTCTTACGGTGGTTCGTTCAAGAGTTTTCTTCCTTCGTGTATCATATCTAGGCATTCGTGCTTTTCAAATTCTACCGGTGGATCGTTGAAGACTTTATCAAGTTTGCGCTATATCTATCTTAATCTTTCTTCGAGGATAAGTAGTATGCCAAATCCATTGGTTGTCAGCAATTAGATTGTTGAAGGATACGCATAACATAATTCTTATTCTTGTGCCATCCAAGTGATTAATTCCTTATTCCGGAGGCTTATCAAATTCTCAGTTTCATTGGTTTCATCTTCTCTTTTCCCGGAGTTCCAACCTCTTTCAATTATATCACCATAGAGATCCATCTAATCATTGCAAGGATTCAACTTCTCTTTCCTTTCGATTGGTCATTCTTTTATTACCGAAGTTCTTCATGGAGGCTCTACATGATGGTTCATCAAGGATTTAATTCCTTCTCGATGTGTTCATTGAGATTCTTTTCAGGGGAGCTCAAGCATTCTCCATCTTGCAATCCGGAGTGCAATTCTTTCTTCCGTATTATTGAAGGTGGTATTATGCCATTCTTGATAATTTGAGTTCATGTTTTCACGATTCACATGTTGTTAAGAATGGGATATTTTAAATCCATTAATCTCGTCATTGGAGTTATCTTGGGTTATATTTCACCTTAAAGCCTTCCCTAAGGAGTGTTGCTAATTATGGTGATTATAAGTGACCCGAGTTCTTCATTTATCCTCCTGGTGAAATAGCGTTCTCGTCTCCTTGTTCATTCCAATTCTTTTCCCATGAGTGGCAGGTTGTCACCTCATATTTTGAGCTGTATTCCATAAGACCATATCAAGCTTATCTTTTCGTTGTTGTGTTTCCAACAACTCCGTTCGACCCTACTCCTAAGGATACCTTTTCAAGCTCTTTTGTGGCAGAAGTTGGCATTTTCTTCTCCATTCTTTTATTTCATTTACCTATCTTCTATTCTTTCGTTCCGGAGGCATTGTGATGTTGCTCTCTTCAACCCATCTTTTCGTTTTGTCAGGATCGTGTTCTTTTCCTGGTTTATCCATTTAACCGGAGTGTTGTGTCCTTTTTTTTCCTCAAGCTCTTTTCGCCTTATCAAGTCTTGCATCCCTTCTCAACCGGAGTGTCGTTCGAATTTGTTATTCCTTGTTCCGCTTTCTTAACGGAGTGCTTTCAACTTTGTTCTTCTCCGTTTTGTTATTTCTTTCAATTTGTTCAACCTTTTCAAGGTTCTTCGGTTTCACTCGTTTGTCAAAGAAGCAATTTGTTTTACCTCTTCTCTTATCTCTTCCGTTTTCCCTCTGGTGCCATTCTAGATCTCGGGACGAGATCCTCTCGTAGTGGTGGAGTGTTGTAACGCCCCGAGACCGATGTGCCAGGTGCCTTGTCATTTCTTGCGTGTCATGCATTGCATATCATGTCATCATGTGCATTTCATTTGCATACATGTCCGTCTCATGCATCCGAGCCTTTTCCCCGTTGTCCGTTTTGCATTACGGCGCTCTGTTCTCCTCCAGTGGTCATTTCTACCTTTCTTTCATGTGTGAGGGTTAAACATTTCCAGATTGGACCGAGACTTGCCAAGCGGCCTTGGTTTACTACCGGTAGACCGCCTGTCAAGTTTCGTACCATTTGGACTTCGTTTGATACTCCAACGGTTAACCGAGGGACCGAAAAGGCCTCGTGTGTGTTGCAGCCCAACACCCTTCCAAAGTGGCCCAAAACCCACCTATCTCCCCTCCATCATCTCGGTCATTCGATCACGATCGCGTGGCCGAAAACCGCACCTCATTTGGACTCTCCTAGCTCCCTCTACCTATAAAAGAGCACCCCTCCCCGAAATTTTGGATCATTTCACGGTCCAACCCTAGCTTCTTCCTCCTCCCGCCGACGGACACGTCCACCCTCTCGCCCGGACATGTCCGCCTCGTCCCGCGCCCAATCGCGCGCTGCCACCTGTCCATCGCCGCCCTTCTCTCTCCTCCCCACCACCGCGGCCCGCCAAGCCCATCGCAGGCCCGCGGGACCCAGCCGCCGCCGCCCCGCGCCTGTCATCCCCGCCGCCATGCCCGAGGCGCCGCCTCCGCGCCGGGGCACCACACCGTCGTGCGCCTCCCACCGACGACCGGCCCGTCACCTCGTCACCGGGCCAGCCTCGTCGGACCGCGCCACCGCGCCACCACCGCCGCCTCGGTTGCCGCGCCGCCCGAGGACCGCGGCCACCAGCCATCGCCGGATCCGCTCCTCGCCGACCCCTCCGCGGCCGTCCTCGCCGGAGAAGGCCTCCCCCTCGCCGAAGTTGCATCAAGCTCGCCGGAGTGCCTCGGTTCGCGTGCACGAACCCTAGATCTGAGATCTGAGAGAGGTTGACTTTTTCCCTAAGTCCCTGAAATTTCCACGTTTCATATGGCCATGTTCATCGTGCCGTAACACCACATCCGTAGCTCCGATTCATGCATATAGCATATCAAAATGTTCGCCTCAGAGAGTACATCATTTCATTCCATTGCATCGTTTTCATTTGAGTTCATCTTGGTGCCCGAAATGCTGTTAGAACAGAGCTACTTGAGATAATTGTCAGATCTGCTACTCCATTTAGATATTTGTCATTTCTGTCATGATTATTGTGTGCATGATATTCCCATGAGCTCTACATATGTTTTGTTAAGGGTTTTTCCATATTTCCATAGGTGCAACCCATGTATTTTTGTGATGTGTGTGGTGTCTAGCACAAGATTGCACAGTGAGGCACTTGGTATTGCTGATTTCAGGGACTTAGCATTTCCACTAAGTCCTTGAGCTATTTATCTCATTATGCCATATGTTCATGTTGTTTCCTGGTGATCCTTGCCTCTTTTGAGGATGATCAGTAAGGATGTTTTGTTAATCTTGCAGTTCTCTATCCATCCATGTCTTTGTTTGCATTTATGGAGCACCCTAGCTTGAGTCAATCGAGCTCTACTTTTGCTATTTCGTGAATCTGGGCAGATCGTCTACTTGTTAGCGATTTTGCCGAGGATGTTGTAGTTGATCCGTGCATGCTATGCTATTGTTCTTGCCAGGTCTAGCTTCCATTTTGTGTATTCTTGATGGGTGTATGCTTAGATTGTCATGCCTTGCTCTGTAGTGAGTGCATCGAGCTCGTTAACATGCCTACTTGATATCTGTTTCGGCATGCTCCAGTTTTCACAAAGTCTGAGAACTGATTATGTTTTTGCCATGTTCACATGCTTGCAATTGTATTTTCTGATCCCTTTTGGCTCAAGGTTACTAAGGGACTTTTGTTAAGCTCTTTGAGTAGCTCCATGCCATGCTTTACTTTGCCATGTTCAGGTCCTGTAGCATATAGTTTTGTTGCTCCGAAGAGTGCTATCTGATGTGAGATCTGTTTACCATATGCATTTTTTGCCATGCTTGTTTGAACCTGTTAATGGATGAATTGGCCGTAGCTCAGTGATAGACTTTTGTTAAGCATCATGAATGCATCCCTGCCATGTATTTTGTTGCCATGTTTGGGTGCTGTAGCATGTTCATCTCATTGCATTTAGATGGCTACTTGCTGTAAATCGCAGACCGGTGCCATATTTGAATTGCTTGCCATTTCCAAACGGTAACTCCGATTCCGGTGATCTTTATATCGTTTTCAAGCGATTTCATCTCATATTTACAGTGGCACACTTGGATTTCCATGCTGAGGCAAGGTTCATGCATTCCCTTGCAAATCATGCATATGCATCGCATACCGCATCTCGCATATCATACCATGTTCATGTGTTGGTTGTTTACTATGTTGTGTGCTTCTTTCCGGTGTTTGCTTCTTCGGGTTGGTTCCGGTTGAGTCGCGTTTGTGAGGACCCGTTCGTCTACGTCCGTTTGTATTCTTCATGGACTCGTTCTTCTTCCTTGCGGGTTTTCAGGCAAGATGACCATACCCTCGAAATCACTTCTATCTCTGCTTGCTTTGTTGCTCGCTCTTTTGCTATGCCTATGCTGCGATACCTACCACTTGATTATCATGCCTCCTATATTGTTGAACCAAGTCTCTAACCCACCTTGCCCTAGCAAACCGTTGTTTGGCTATGTTACCGCTTTGCTCAGCCCCTCTTATAGCGTTGTTAGTTGCAGGTGAAGATTGAAGTTTGTTCCTTGTTGGAACATGGAGATGTTGTTCCTTGTTGCAACATGTTTACTTGTTGGGATATCACAATATATCTTATTTTAATTAATGCATCTATATACTTGGTAAAGGGTGGAAGGCTCGGCCTTATGCCAGGTGTTCTGTTCCACTCTTGCCACCCTAATTTCCGTCATATCGGTGTTATGTTCCCGGATTTTGCATTCCTTACGCGGTTGGGCTATTATGGGAACCCCTTGACAGTTCGCCTTGAGTAAAACTCCTCCAGCAAGGCCCAACATTGGTTTTACCATTTGCCACCTAGCCTTTTCTTTTCCCTTGGGAGTCGCGCTCCTGAGGGTCATCATTATTTTACCCCCCCCGGGCCAGTGCTCCTCTGAGTGTTGGTCCAACCTATCAGCTGCCGGTGACCACCAGGGGAAACTCTGGGCTGGCCTACCCGTACCTAAGACAATCTGAGTGTGCCCTGAGAAAGAGATATGTGCAGCTCCTATCAGGATTTGTCGGCACATTCGGGCGGTGTTGCTGGTTTAGTTTTACCCTATCGAAATGTCTTGTAGAACCGGGATACCGAGTCTGATCGGAATGTCTCGGGAGGAGGTCTATTCCTTCGTTGACCATGAGAGCTTGTGATGGGCTAAGTTGGGACACCCCTGTAGGGATTTGAACTTTCGAAAGCCGTGCCCGCGGTTATGGGAAGATGGGAATTTGTTAATGTCCGGTTGTAGAAAACCTGAAGTTGACCTTAATTAAAATACATCAACCGCGTGTGTTACCGTGACGGTCTCTTTCCGGCGGAGTCCGGGAAGTGAACACGGTGTTGGAGTTATGCTTGACGTAGGTTGTTTTAGGATCACTTCTTGACCATACTTTTATCGACCGTGTTTTTCCTTCTCTTCTCGCTCTCATTTGCGTATGTTAGCCACCATATATGCTAGTCGCTTGCTGCAGCTCCACCTCTTACCTTTACCTTACCCATAAGCTTAAATAGTCCTGATCGCGAGGGTGCGAGATTGCTGATTCCCCGTGACTCACAGATTCTTCCAAACCCACCTTGCAGGTGGCGATGAGTCCGTGCAGTTGACGCAACCAAGCTCAGGAGGAGCTCGATGAAGATGTTGTCCTTTGTGTTGCTTCGTTCTAGTTAGTCAGTAGTAGTGGAGCCCAGTTGGGGTCGATCGGGGACCTTGTCGCATTTGGGGTTCTTCTTTTTGGCTCCGTAGTCGGGCCTTGATTGTATTTGGATGATGTAATGCTTTATTCATGTATTGTGTGAAGTGGCGATTGTAAGCCAACTATGTATCTCTTTCCCTTATGTATTACATGGGTTGTGTGAAGATTACCTCACTTGCGACATTGCTTTCAATGCGGTTATGCCTCTAAGTCGTGCTTCGACACGTGGGAGATATAGCCGCATCGAGGGTGTTACAAGTTGGTATCACTCACAGCCTTCCCCGACCTTAGGAGACCCATTGCTTGATCATTTTTAGCGGCCGAGTTGTGTCTAGAAAAATGTTTTGAGTCATTTAGGAATTATATATCGGAGAGTTAAGAATTATTTTACTCCTCAGTCCCTTCGTCGCTCTGGTGAGGCATCCTGACGTAGAGTTTTGACTATTCTCTTCTCAAATTTCACTAAAAAAATTTGTTGCTCGCTCTTTTGCTATGCCTATGCTGCGATACCTACCACTTGATTATCATGCCTCCTATATTGTTGAACCAAGTCTCTAACCCACCTTGCCCTAGCAAACCGTTGTTTGGCTATGTTACCGCTTTGCTCAGCCCCTCTTATAGCGTTGTTAGTTGCAGGTGAAGAATGAAGTTTGTTCCTTGTTGGAACATGGAGATGTTGTTCCTTGTTGGAACATGTTTACTTGTTGGGATATCACAATATATCTTATTTTAATTAATGCATCTATATACTTGGTAAAGGGTGGAAGGCTCGGCCTTATGCCTGGTGTTTTGTTCCACTCTTGCCGCCCTAGTTTCCGTCATATCGGTGTTATGTTCCCGGATTTTGCGTTCCTTACGCGGTTGGGCTATTATGGGAACCCCTTGACAGTTCGCCTTGAGTAAAACTCCTCCAGCAAGGCCCAACATTGGTTTTACCATTTGCCACCTAGCCTTTTCTTTTCCCTTGGGAGTCACGCTCCTGAGGGTCATCATTATTTTACCCCCCCCGGGCCAGTGCTCCTCTGAGTGTTGGTCCAACCTGTCAGTTGCCGGTGACCACCAGGGGAAACTCTAGGCTGGCCTACCCGTACCTAGGACAATCTGAGTGTGCCCTGAGAAAGAGATATGTGCAGCTCCTATCAGGATTTGTCGGCACATTCGGGCGGTGTTGCTGGTTTAGTTTTACCCTGTCGAAATGTCTTGTAGAACCGGGATACCGAGTCTGATCGGAATGTCTCGGGAGGAGGTCTATTCCTTCGTTGACTGTGAGAGCTTGTGATGGGCTAAGTTGGGACACCCCTGCAGGGATTTGAACTTTCGAAAGCCGTGCCCGCGGTTATGGGAAGATGGGAATTTGTTAATGTCCGGTTGTAGAAAACCTGAAGTTGACCTTAATTAAAATACATCAACCGCGTGTGTTACCGTGACGGTCTCTTTCCGGCGGAGTCCGGGAAGTGAACACGGAGTTGGAGTTATGCTTGACGTAGGTTGTTTTAGGATCACTTCTTGACCATACTTTTATCGACCGTGTTTTGCCTTCTCTTCTCGCGCTCATTTGCGTATGTTAGCCACCATATATGCTAGTCGCTTGCTGCAGCTCCACCTCTTACCTTTACCTTACCCATAAGCTTAAATAGTCTTGATCGCCAGGGTGCGAGATTGCTGAGTCCCCGTGACTCACAGGTTCTTCCAAACCCAGCTTGCAGGTGCCGATGAGTCCGTGGAGTTGACGCAACCAAGCTCAGGAGGAGCTCGATGAAGATCTTGTCCTTTGTGTTGCTTCGTTCTAGTTGGTCAGTAGTGGAGCCTAGTTGGGGTCGATCGGGGACCTTGTCGCATTTGGCGTTCTTCTTTTATTTTGGCTCCCTAGTCGGGCCTTGATTGTATTTGGATGATGTGATGCTTTATTCATGTATTGTGTGAAGTGGCGATTGTAAGCCAACTATGTATCTCTTTCCCTTATGTATTACATGGGTTGTGTGAAGATTACCTCACTTGCGACATTGCTTTCAATGCGGTTATGCCTCTAAGTCGTGCTTCGACACGTGGGATTTATAGCCGCATCGAGGGTGTTACAAGTTGGTATCAGAGCCTTCCCCGACCTTAGGAGACCCATTGCTTGATCATTTTTAGCGGCCGAGTTGTGTCTAGAAAAATGTTTTGAGTCATTTAGGAATTATATATCGGAGAGTTTAGGAATTCTTTTACTCCTCAGTCCCTTCGTCGCTCTGGTGAGGCATCCTGACGTAGAGTTTTGACTCTTCTCTTCTCAAATTTCACTAAAAAAAAATTTAGGATCACGCGGGTATCTTGGAATCGTTCTGATGGTTTTATGACGAGAACATTGTCTTGGTGCCTCCTGTCAGGGGTTTTGTGGAAGTGTCCCGGGGAGTTGAGCTCTGAGGTGTTGTCGTCACAATTTTATCGTTGCAATTCTGGAATACCTGAGTTTAGTATGCCGACATCGAAAATCTCTTTTATGCAGTTCGTTGGTGAGATAACCTCGACGCCACCCAGTACTGGGGCGGGAGTTTGGGAGTATTGCCATAACTTTTATAACGGATGCTTTTCGAAGGTTGAGGTAGATGATTTTCGAAGGTTTCTTGGTTATGTGTTGAAGGATGGATATAGCTGGATGTAGGATTTGCTAGTTTTGGGTGAGATATTATGCTTCCCCTGTATCCCCAACACCTGATTGCATAACCGGAAAATTTCGGGAGTTTCATAAGTGGGAATTCAAGTAGTTCTTAGGATATCTTTCCGACAGATGTATGATTTGAAATTGGGGTTCGACGTCTCGTGGTCCGCCTATTCACGGTCGATTCTACAATGGTCTCGTTGTGTCTGAAAGAGTCCTTGGCTATGCCGACTCGGGGACGCTTCATATGTCATGTGCACTGCCTTGTACATGATGGTGCTGTACGATCGAGCCCGTGTAGGCCCCACCACAAAAACTTCGGACGAAATCTCTATCATATGTTTGTTCCGGCTTATTCTGCAAGCCAATCCTTTGTTTTGTTTTTAGTTGTGGTATTCGACTTGCTTCGAAGTCAAATGTTGATTCCATACCTTCCCTAAACGGTGTTCTCATATTTCTATGTGGATACCAATCCTTCTTGATCATCGAGATTGTCATGTCAATCCTTTTCTACCGGTGTGTCTCTCTTCAAGTGGATCCGATCACTTCAACATTCACAAGATCAATTATCAGTTCTTCTCAATGTTGTTCGTTTCATCCATCTCCAAGTTGTCTTTGTTTTTCCCGCCCTCCCTCCCTTGTGTTTCTTCAAGGACTCAGATTTCTTAATCAACTATCCATTTATTGGTGGAAGTTTCTCTATTCTTACCTGGTGGTTCTCAAGAAGATGTTCTACTAGTTCATCATTTTTCATTCTTTTTCTTCTCCGGTGAATCCAATTCAAGTTTCGGTGTTGATCATATTCTTTCTGTATTTCAATGCTTTCTCATGCCGGTGCAATTCTTAATCGTTCACCTCTCGCTATTCTATTGTCCCGGAGTGCTCAAGATATCTCAGAAGGCTCATTTTTTTCATTCAATATCAGTTCAATCTATTTCGAGGTTGTTATCTCTTTCAAGTCATTTAATTCAACCGGTGCAATATCTTTCAAGTAATCATTCCAACGGTGTTTATTTTGAGTGGGCCCTAACCCACAGGTCTTTTCCCAGGATCTTACCTGACTCTTCTAATTTTACCGGAGCTATCCTAAATTCTTTTCGAAAGTTTGACTTAAGAATGAATTATCATCAGTCAAATGCTTTTCACCAAGATCTTTCAAATTCTTTTCATCGCTGGTTTAACCTCTTTGTTTTGATTCTTCCGGAGTGTCTAAATAAATTCATGGTGGTGTTTCTCGTCATCATTCTCAACATTTGAAGACCGAAGAAGAGCTTCTCTTTAATCTTGCTCCTTTCTCTTCAAGATTCGTGGTTCTAGCGTTATGCCATCCTCTCATACTTGTTTTCGATTGTCAGAATTCTTTTCACTCATCCGGAGTAACTCAGAGTATTTTCTGTCGGATTATCCGGAGCCCATCATCTAAGATTGATTCAGTCCAGCTTTCAGATCGCATACTCTAAATCATACCGGTGTCTAAATCAAGGATTCTCTAATCAGCTCGTAATCTCTTCGTTCTCATGGATCTAAATTCTTTCAAGCATCTTCATTCATTTGTTAATTCTTCCTGGTGTTTCGTTATGTTTTATTCGTTCTTTTTCAATTCTTACGGTGGTTCGTTCAAGAGTTTTCTTCCTTCGTGTATCATATCTATGCATTCATGCTTTTCAAATTCTACCGGTGGATCGTTGAAGACTTTCTCAAGTTTGCGCTATATCTATCTTAATCTTTCTTCGAGGATAAGTAGTATGCCAAATCCATTGCTTGTCAGCAATTAAATTGTTGAAGGATACGCATAACATAATTCTTATTCTTGTTCCATCCAAGTGATTAATTCCTTATTCTGGAGGCTTATCAAATTCTCAGTTTCATTGGTTTCATCTTCTCTTCTCCCGGAGTTCCAACCTCTTTCAATTATATCACCACGGAGATCCATCTAATCATTGCAAGGATTCAACTTCTCTTTCCTTTCGATTGGTCATTCTTTTATTACCGGAGTTCTTCATGGAGGCTCTACATGATGGTTCATCAAGGATTTAATTCCTTCTCGAAGTGTTCATTGAGATTCTTTTCAGAGGAGCTCAAGCATTCTCCATCTTGCAATCCGGAGTGCAATTCTTTCTTCCGTATTATTGAAGGTGGTATTATGCCATTCTTGATAATTTGAGTTCATGTTTTCACGATTCACATGTTGTTAAGAATGGGATATTTTAAATCCATTAATCTCGTCATTGGAGTTATCTTGGGTTATATTTCACCTTAAAGCCTTCCCTAAGGAGTGTTGCTAATTATGGTGATTATAAGTGACCCAATTTCTTCATTTATCCTCCCGGTGAAATAGCGTTCTCGTCTCCTTGTTCATTCCACTTCTTTTCCCATGAGTGGCAGGTTGTCACCTCATATTTTGAGCTGTATTCCATAAGACCATATCAAGCTTATCTTTTCGTTGTTGTGTTTCCAACAACTCCGTTCGACCCTACTCCTAAGGATACCTTTTCAAGCTCTTTTGTGGCAGAAGTTGGCATTTTCTTCTCCATTCTTTTATTTCATTTACCTATCTTCTATTCTTTCGTTCCGGAGGCATTGTGATGTTGCTCTCTTCAACCCATATTTTCGTTTTGTCAGGATCGTGTTCTTTTCTTGGTTTATCCATTTAACTGGAGTGTTGTGTCCTTTTATTTTCCTCAAGCTCTTTTCGCCTTATCAAGTCTTGCATCCCTTCTCAACCGGAGTGTCGTTCGAATTTGTTCTTCCTTGTTCCGCTTTCTTAACGAAGTGCTTTCAACTTTGTTCTTCTCTGTTGTTTTATTTCTTTCAATTTGTTCAACCTTTTCAAGGTTCTTTGGTTTCACTCGTTTGTCAAAGAAGCAATTTGTTTTACCTCTTCTCTTATCTCTTCCGTTTTCCCTCTGGTGCCATTCTAGATCTCGGGACGAGATCCTCTCGTAGTCGCGCTCCTGAGGGTCATCATTATTTTACCCCCCCCCCCAGGCTAGTGCTCCTCTGAGTGTTGGTCCAACCTGTCAGCTGCGGGTGCCCACCAGGGGCAACTCTGGGCTGGCCTACCCGTACCTAGGACAATCTGAGTGTGCCCTGAGAAAGAGATATGTGCAGCTCCTATCAGGATTTGTCGGCACATTCGGGCGGTGTTGCTGGTTTAGTTTTACCCTGTCGAAATGTCTTGTAGAACCGGGATACCAAGTCTGATCGGAATGTCTCGGGAGGAGGTCTATTCCTTCGTTGACCATGAGAGCTTGTGATGGGCTAAGTTGGGACACCCCTGCAGGGATTTGAACTTTTGAAAGCCGTGCCCGCGGTTATGGGAAGATGGGAATTTGTTAATGTTCGGTTGTAGAAAACCTGAAGTTGACCTTAATTAAAATACATCAACCGCGTGTGTTACCGTGATGGTCTCTTTCCGGCGGAGTCCGAGAAGTGAACACGGTGTTGGAGTTATGCTTGACGTAGGTTGTTTTAGGATCAATTCTTGACCATACTTTTATCGACCGTGCTTTGCCTTCTCTTCTCGCTCTCATTTGCGTATGTTAGCCACCATATATGCTAGTCGCTTGCTGCAGCTCCACCTCTTACCTTTACCTTACCCATAAGCTTAAATAGTCTTGATCGCGAGGGTGCGAGATTGCTGAGTCCCCGTGACTCACAGGTTCTTCCAAACCCAGCTTGCAGGTGCCGATGAGTCCGTGCAGTTGATGCAACCAAGCTCAGGAGGAGCTCGATGAAGATCTTGTCCTTTGTGTTGCTTCATTCTAGTTGGTCAGTAGTGGAGCCCAGTTGGGGTCGATCGGGGACCTTGTCGCATTTGGGGTTCTTCTTTTATTTTGGCTCCGTAGTCGGGCCTTGATTGTATTTGGATGATGTAATGCTTTATTCATGTATTGTGTGAAGTGGCGATTGTAAGCCAACTATGTATCTCTTTCCCTTATGTATTACATGGGTTGTGTGAAGATTACCTCACTTGCGACATTGCTTTCAATGCGGTTATGCCTCTAAGTCGTGCTTCGACACGTGGGAAATATAGCCGCATCGAGGGTGTTACACCTGTCTCGTCCGTCGCCACTCCCTCTCGTGTCGACACACGCCCTGGCCAGCGGCGCCCGCAGTGCCATGTTGGCAGGCAGGCAGCTGAGGTGGTGCAGTGGTGGGTCTCCACGAAGATCCGCATGCCGCCACGCAGGTGCCTGCCCAGCTGGTTGGGTCGGCAGCTGCATGCAAACGGCGGTGGAGGTTTGTCTGGCGTGGGCCTGATGGGTGTTCTTGGCAAGGGCCTTGCCGGGGCCCCTGCAAGGGTCTTGCCGTGGCGCCTGCTGTCATCCCCGGCAAGGCTCTTGCCGAGGGCCTTGTGGTCCTCCTTGGCTGGGATCCCGCCAAGGATCATCATCTTCTAAAGGGTGTATCTGATCTTGAATGTCTTCACAAAGATCTGCATGCCACCACGGGGATGTCTCCCGAATCCTTGCCCCATGGGGGCAGTGGACTCAAGGGTGACTCACCCCGTAGGTGTGGGGTGAGCTGCCACAGCAAGGGTCTTGCCGGCTTTGTTAAAACCGCCTCCCGGCAAGGATCTTGCCGGGGGGAGTCTGCTTCGTCTCCTTTGCTCTTTGTGGGCTTGGTCTTGGCGTCGTTCTGCTTCTCCTGAGCTTCGGCCTTACCTTGGCTCACCTCCCTTGCCTTGCTCAGTGTGGTGGTGCCCGTGGCTCAGACTGCCCATGCACAGTTATAGGGGTACAAAAAGTGTACCCCTCTTTTCGTACACCGACAGGAGTTGGTTGCAAGGTTCTTGATTGTTTGTGCAGGTACTAGGTGACTTGTGTGTTGTCTCCTACTAGATTGATACCCTAGTTCTCAAAATTGAGGGAAATACTTACGCTACTTTGCTGCATCACCCTTTCCTCTTCAAGGGAAAACCAACGCATGCTCAAGAGGAAGCAGCTACTAGCAGTAGCATAGGCGGCCGAATTCTTGTAGTCGCCGGCTACGGTGATAATGCCCTTAGTTCCCGGCATCTTCATCTTGAGGTAGGCATAGTGTGGCACCGCCATGAACTTGGTTAGGGCCGGCCGACCTAGGAGCACGTGGTAAGGGCTCTCTAGGTCAACCACCTCAAACCAAACTGGTTCTCGACGGAAGTGATCTTTGTCTCCGAAGAGGACATCTATCTTGATCTTGTCGATTGGTGAGGAGGAAAGGCTAGGTACTATGCCATGGAAAACAGTCTGACTGGCTGGAGTTGTATTTCTTTGATGTGTAGTTTCTCCATCGTTTGAGAGGATGTTGATGCTGCTACCACCATCTATCAAGACTCAGGAGAAACGAGCAGCTCGCCTATCTGTTGAAAAGGTGGCATCCAACACCGTGGCATAGGAACCCGGGGAAGGCATCACCTCCGGGTGGCCTGCACAGCTCCAGCTGATGGGCTTCTCGGACAAGTGCATGAACTCTGGGGCTTCTGAAGTGACAGCATTCACCTCACGGTGCTGTTGATGCCAACTATGCCTGTCGTCAGCCAAATTGGTGAAGACGACGTAGGCCCCGTGTTCTTCGGGGAATTCATCTTGGATGGCGGCAACAGGGCGGACCGCCGGCTGCGGAGGAGGCGCAGCCGGTTGGCCGGCAGGTGGAGGTGGAGTCCTTCGCCCTTGGCGATTCGGGTGAGCCAGTGGCACTTCCGAGTGGTGTGGTTGGATGGCTTCGCACCACTGTGGAACTTGTAGGGAGCATCGAGGGTTTACTCATACGAGATGGCGGGAAACCAGGCAGGCTTGCCACCCTTCTGACGCTTGGAGCCGGGCTGACCGTCCGGCTGCTGATCTTCAACTGTTGCCACTTGCCGGCTGGTGGAAGCCGGTTGCGGGGCCTTGTGCTTGTTGTCATTCTGCTGCTGTCACCGACTATTATCACCAGCCGGCGTCTAAGGAGCCAGAGGGAGCACTTTCCCAGACGCGTCCACTCGGAGCTCCGACTTCATGGAGGTGTCGGCAGTGGCGTACTTGTCTGCTATGATCAATAGTTCGTCGAGTTTAGCCGGCTCGTCGCAGAGGAGTCGATGTTTGAGTAGGGTGCCCTCTCGGCGCCCGGAAGTGAAGTATTCTATGGCTTGCACCTCATTCACCCCCTCACAGGAGTTGCACAGTTCGGCCCATCGTGTCAAGTAGTCGCAGGTGGACTCCACGGGGCCTTGAACGCACAGGGAGAGCTAGCGAGGCTTGCGCGGCCGCTTGTAGGTGATGGTGATGTTGCGGATGAAGACTTCGGTGAAGTCCACCCAGCTATTGACATTGTAGGGCTTGAGACTTTTAAACCATGTCCGGGTCGTGCCCTGGAGCATGAGGGGAACATACTTCATGGCAACACGCTTGTTACCGTTAGCTATGCTGACGGCAGTGGAGTAGTCAACCAGCCAATCTTCCGGCATCATGGAACCGTTGTACTTGGGAGTGTCTCAAGGGAGGAAGAATCCTTTGGGGACGTGCTCATCGCGAATGCAGGGGCTGAAACAAGGCGGGCCGATTGCATCTTCTTCTTCAAGTGCCAGGGATCGAGCCAAGCGGTCGATCGGGTGGCGGGCGTCATTTTCTCTGATTCCCTCACGGCGGCCTAGCCGGTCGCCAAGAGTTGGGTCATCAACAGCCGGCGGGTAGACATGCCTCCCCCTGCGCGGGGGAGGTGGACGATCACCCCGCTGCTTGACCGCTCGAGGGCGGCCGTCTTGGTCGCGCTCGATGGTGATGCACATCCGGCTGTGGCTAGCAGCCAGCTCTGGGTCTCTTCAGTCGCGGGCGCCGCCTGTTGGCGTCCAGGAGGTCGCGCCATGTTCTCGGCATGGGGGGAGGTTCTCGGCTTGCAGGCCGGGTTCCACCACATGGCGGCTGGCTTCTTGATGCGTGGCAACCGTATCGAGGAGCTGCTGGACGCGCTCCGTCATGCAGCGTCGCTCATCACCCTCCAGGTGATCCAGTTCATCTGCTACCGCCTGCACGGCATGCAGGTTCTCCAAGGGCGTGGCGTAAACGGGGCGATCAACCCCCAACATGCTGGCGACGGCCGTGCCCTGCTGTCGAACGGTGCCCATCCGGCTGGACTCGCCAGCAGCCGGCGTGCCGCAGACGGCGCGGTTGATCTCGCGCTGGTAGGCCTCAGTGAGGCGTCTCATGGCAGCCAACTTTTTGGCGCTCTCGATGAGTGTGACGCGGCAGGCCTCCAGTGTCTTACCGTTAGCGTCTGCAGCGATGGGCGGAGACATTTCCCGCATTGTTGCCTGCAGCGGGTCCTGGCCAGCCCCGCCAGAAGCTCCATCATGGCTGATAACCGGCACATCTATGACGGTGCTGTTGCTGGCATCGCTGATCACAGGAGGGAGCGGGGCGTCGATGATCACCATGTTGGCAGGGAAGGAATCGGGGGACGCCACGTCGAAATCGACGAGCATCGGGTCAGAGGAGCCAACAGACTCCATGTCGAAGGCGGGTTCGTTGGCGATGTCGATCTTGCCAAGGAGGTCGACGAGGCAGCTTTCGGAGCGGGCCGCTCCCTCGTTGGGTGCAGGCTCATCAGAGAGACAGATCTCACCGACGAGGTCAGCAAGAGTGCTCGAGGCGCAAGCAGCTTCTGCACCGCATAGCGTGTCAACGCAGACGCCATCCGACGTGTCGGGCTGGCTGCGTTCGCTTGGAAGGAAGAGGGTTCCCGTCCAGAACATGTTTCCGGACGACGGTGCACCTTGCCCCATGGTGGTCGCCAAATGTCGGGGTTGTGGAGTGACAGACGCCGAAGGATGGCTAATCATGGAGAGGGTCAAGAGTACATCGCTAGGCTCTAGATGCGGGAATGAGCGAGAATGCCTAAGCCGACAAATCTTACCTAGGTTTCGGGATCTCCTAGGAGATAACACCCCTAGTCCTGCTCTGCGGGGTCTTCGCATGATCACTATCTCAACAATGGTAGCTACAAGATTGCTCCATGAGCTGTTTTGCTAAAGGAGGAAGATGAACAAGGCTCGCCCTTCTTCCCCTCTCTACGTGTGGGTGTGTGCCTACTAAGGTTCTGAACCCTTTGCATGGGTGACCTGGGGGTTTATATAGGCCTACCCCCAGGGATACAATGGTAATTTGGCCGGGTGCGGGACACGGTCGTCGGTCTCTCTAAGCGTCGGCTTCTCCGCCGGCTGCTGGGGCCTGCCGCTTGGTGGGTCCCACAGGATGTTGTGTACTCGTCCGACAGGCCCCGCCCACTGCTGGTGCGTCTGGTCGATCACTCCGCACTGTAGCCTCGCTACTCATGATGGATGCTTTGTCGGGGGAAGCGTGGCTATAGAACCGCTTCCTGGTGGGCGTTCACTGTAGCCATTCCCTGTTTCCTCTGGTTAATGGTGGACAGACTTTGAGGGGGGATGGAGCCGCCTGGTGGGAGGCGGCCCGCCCCCGTTGCCGCCTTCTGGAGATCTGCCGCCTTCCGAGGCTCGCCGACAGGAGGGCCCACCGCCTACGGGCCATATCGACAGGTTGTCGTGGGAGCGTAGCTCCCTAGGTAGCAGGTAATGTCATGGGTAGCATTGCTACAGTACCCCGCCGGATGGCGGGCTTCCTCCCAGTACGCTATACTGTAGCAGCGCTCATCCTGGGACTCGAGGGTGACAGGTCGCACTATAGCCACGTCCCGTCCCATCGCAGTTATGCGGGTGCAAACTTTGAGGGCACGAGTGGCCGCCTACTGGAAACTAGCCGCCTCGTAGCCGCCTTCTGGAGATCTGCCGCCTTCTAGCAGCCGATCGCTTGGACCAGCCGGCTTAAGGGGGCAGTTGTTCGTCCAGGAGGTTTGAGGGATGCAGTCGGCCGCGATGTCTTAAAATACCACGGGGGCCGATCAGGGTACCTATCGTCATTTACTCCGACACTGCGGCAAGGGAAGCAGCTCTAGTGGTTTGGATTTGCTTGAGGGCGTCAACAAACGCACTCGAAGAACGGGGTCAGCCTGGCACTGGTGCTCACATTCTCCCTGGGGGAATACCTGAAGTTCTAAACACCCATGCTCGCTAGTTGTGCAGTAAGCTTCTTAGCTACACTGACAAGCCGCTCGGTCCAGACTGTCATCATCTTCTCATAATCATTATATGTGGCGGCGGCGTTGGTGAGCAAATCCTTCTTGTCTTGTAGATCTTTGAGCACGCCATTCTCACGAGCCTGGCTCTCTTACAAGTTCATCTCCTGTGTTGCCGCCTTCTGCTGCAAATCCTTAATGGAGTCATTGGCAACATCATGTGCCTTGTCCTTGTTGGATATAGTGGATTCCTTATTCGCTGGATCCTGAAGCATTTTCTCCCTTTCTTCTTAAAGGGTCGAGATCTACTTGCCGAGGTCCTCGATGTCTATTTCTTTCTTATCCACCTTTTCCGCCAACTCACCCTTGGCAATTTATGTGGCTTTAGCAGCATCGATGCCCTTCTCGAGCTTGTTGGTGTGATCCACAGACTGGGCTGCAAGTTCTTTCCTATGCTTCTACTCTAGTTCCTGTGTCCGCCACACAACAAGATTCTCAATCTCTTCATCCTTGCTACGAAGCTTGGTGGCTAGTGCTTCCTTGCGAGTGGAAAGATCTTCATGAGAATTGAGCTCTGCCCTTTTTCTTTCAGCTTACCTTCTGTTGCTGACAACATTTGTGCAGCTTCATCTCGTGCTTTCTCAGTATAAGATTTCTCCAGAGGGAACTTTTCCCATTTCCTTGTTCAGTTGTTCCCGTTGGTCAGTGAGCTCTTGGAGTGAGTCAACATATTCAATATGTGCCTCTTCAATGTGCTTAAGAAAATCTGCTTCCACTACTCCTATAGCTGTTGCCCTGGATTTCAGATTATCTGACCGATTGCGGAAAAGTGCTTGAAGCTGCTGGAAGTTGATGTTCATGGCTCTGAGGATCTCTTCGTCCTTGGATACACTGCTGGCAGATGGTTCATCGATGATCTTCAGCCTGGCAGCAACAATGATTTCATTAAGGCTTTATCCTTCAACGGGCGTTGTGATGTTTGTTGTCCCTAGAATGCTGACGTACAAGTTTTCGCCCTCCTTGTGGTACTTGCTTGCTGGAGGGTTATCGTATGATGGCACACCTTCAACGATGACCTTGACGGCAGCTAATGACTTTGTGGATAGGGCAACACCGAGCGCTCCTGCGGCAGGAATGTCGTCAGTTGGTCCACTAGTCTTGCTGCCGGCCTCATCTGTAGCCTTTTGGCATTTTCCTACTCAGCAGTCTTCTTGGCGGCCTCTTCATGCACAACGTTGGCGGCTTCATCGGTGGAAATCCCACTAGCCTCAGCAGCATCCTTGGCGATCCCCTCAACAACAATATTGATGTTCATGTCATCTGTTGGAGGTGTATTTGAGGATGAAGGAGAAAAGCAAATAAGATTCAAGAAAACCAAAATACTAAAGGAAAAGTGAATGCTCAAAGACAACTGGATTACCTATGTGGGTTTGTTGAGGAGGAACTCCTTCTCCTCCGGCAACATCGGTTGCCGTTACGTGGCTGTCGGCATCCTTGCTTGTCGTGTCCTCAATGTGGACGGGCTTATCAGTGGAAGCATTTGTTGTAGAGCCGCCTTCAGGCAGTGTAGTTGAGGGAGGCAATATGTTGGGGATTACTTAAGGATGGCTGTCTTGGCGTCGCACTTCTCCTACAAGCTCGTTGATGTCGGCAGTGAAGATCTCCATGCCAAGGCTTGCCGGCGAGAAATGAGTGACAGACTCACACTGGGGGCTGCGCCGAGGACTAGGGCCGAGACTGATGACAATGATCTCTGGATGGGTCGATGTGCCTGCCGGGGGCTCGTCACCCATAGAGGTCTTAACCCTCTTTTCCCGCCTCTGCGCTAAGGTTTATGCATCTATGCAAAAGTCAAAACAATTCAAGTTAGATCAACAAACGAAGGATTACAAGAACATGAAAAGGATTCCTACTCTGCTTTGCCTTCGCTGAAGGCAGAAACGTCAAAATTGACATCTGCTTCGGCGATTGTGCTTGGAGGAGGAGTGAGAATTCTTGTGCACTTGGCAGCGGTAGTAGATCGAGATGATCTTGCAGTTCCAGTTGCTGGCGCGGTAACACCCGATGAATTTGATGCTCCAGTTGTTGGTGCAGCAGTCTGTTGAGTGTGCCGTGCAGGTTGATGTTGAGCTCCTTGCCGCTGCGAAGTCTTTCCGGCTGGTCCCTTATTGGCAGCTTTACTGCTTGAAGATGATGGGTGTACTGGATCACTGGAACCGGTCTTACGGAGGATGCGTTGCTTCTTTGGCGGAGTAGGGGGTTCTTCATGTTGTTGCTCCTTAGTTGTTCCATTGATAGTGGAACTTCTGGAAACTTCATTACCCTGCTCCCCCGCAACCACCTCTTCATTAGCAGGATCCTCTTCGGGCATCCGTACTTCTCCTTCTTCGCCAGTTTCGGCCGCCAAGTGACCAAAATCACCGGCAGCCGCAGTAAGCTTGGCTTCCTCTGCTCTGCTTGCGATGTAGGCGATCTCGTGTCACAGATGAGATCTTTCTCTTCTCTGACGAATCTTTCCATGAGGGTGATACGTCTCCATCGTATCTACTTTTCTGAAAACTATTGCCCTTGTTTTGGACTCTAACTTGCATGATTTGAATGAAACTAACCCGGACTAACACTGTTTTCAGCAGAATTGCCATGGTGTTATTTATGTGCAGAAACAGAAGTTCTCGGAATGATCTGAAACTCCACGGAGCGTCTTTTTGGAAATAATAAAAAAATGCTAGCAAAAGATCAAGACCAGGGGCCCCACACCTTAGACACGAGGGTGGGGGCGCACCCCCTACCTTGTGGGCCCCCTGGAGCTCCTCTGACCTCAACTCCAACTCTATATATTCACTTTCGGGGAGAAAAAATTCAGGGAGAAGGATTCATCGCGTTTTAGGATACGGAGCCGCCGCCAAGCACTAAAACCTCTCTGGAGGGCTGATCTGGAGTCCATTCGGGGCTCTGGAGAGGGGAATCCGTCGCCATCGTCATCATCAACCATCCTCCATCACCAATTTCATGATGCTCACCGCCGTGCGTGAGTAATTCCATCATAGGCTTGCTGGACGGTGATGGGTTGGATGAGATTTATCATGTAATCGAGTTAGTTTTGTTAGGGTTTGATCCCTAGTATCCACTATGTTCTGAGATTGATGTTGCTATGACTTTGCTATGCTTAATGCTTGTCACTAGGGCTCGAGTGGCATGATTTCTGATCTGAACCTATTATGTTTTCATCAATATATGAGAGTTCTTGATCCTATCATGCAAGTCTATAGTCACCTACTATGTGTTATGATTCGGCAACCGCGAAGTGACAATAATCGGGACCACTCCTGATGATGACCGTAGTTTGAGGAGTTCATATATTCACTATGTGTTAATGCTTTGGTCCGGTACTCTATTAAAAGGAGGCCTTAATATCCCTTAGTTTTCAATAGGACCCCGCTGCCACGGGAGGGTAGGACAAAAGATGTCATGCAAGTTCTTTTCCATAAGCACGTATGACTATATTCGGAATACATGCCTACATTACATTGACGAATTGCAGCTAGTTTCGTGTCATCCTAGGTTATGACTGTTCCATGATCGATCGCATCTGGCATAATTATCTATCACCGATCCATTGCCTATGAGCTTTCCATATATTGTTCTTCGCTTATTTACTTTTCCGCTGCCATTGTTACAATCACTACAAAATACCAAAAACATTACTTTTGTTATCATTACCTTTTGCTACCGTTACCACTACTATCATATTACTTTGCTACTAAATACCTTGCTACAGATATTAAGTTTCCAGGTGTGGTTGAATTGACAACTCAGCTGCTAATTCTTGAGAATATTCTTTGGCTCCCCTTGTGTCGAATCAATAATTTTGGGTTGAATACTCTACCCTCGAAAACTGTTGCGATCCCCTATACTTGTGGGTTATCAAGACTATTTTCTGGCGCCGTTGCCGGGGAGCATAGCTCTATTCTTTGAGTCACTTGGGATTTATATCTGCTTATCATTATGAAGAACTTGAAAGATCTAAGAACCAAGATATATCCCTCAACTACAAGGGGAGGTAAGGAACTTCCATCTAGCTCTGCACTTGATTCACCTTCTGTTTTGAGTAAGCTTGCGACACCTAAACCTGCTTCTGCTATTCATTCTGATATGTCGCATGTTATTAATGATGCCACTTCTGCTATGCATGATACTTATGATGAAACTACTTCCATGCTTGATACTACTATGACACTTGGTGACTTTCTTGATCAACAACTTGCTAGGGTTAGAGAGAATGAAATTATTGAAACTGATAATATTGATGAAAGTGATGATGAAGACTCTCCCCCTAATAAATATGAATTTCCTGTTATTCCTGAGGGTTATGTTCTGGATGAATAATCTGATAGAACTATTCTTTCTCGCAATGATAGATACGATCTAAAGAGGTTATTAGCTAAATGGAAGCAGCAATCCCTTAATGCTAGAATGAAACCTGACCCTACTTTTGCTACTTCACCTATCTGTGTTACTGATAAGGATTATGAATTCTCTGTTGATCCTGATATAATTACATTGGTTGAATCTGATCCTTTTCATGGCAGTGAATCTAAAACTGTTGTGGCACATCTTACTAAATTAAATGATATAGCTACCCTGTTCACTAACTATGAGAGAACTCACTACTTTTATATCTTTAAAATATTTCCGTTCTCATTAAAGGGTGGTGCTAAGATATGGTTTAATTCTCTTGATCCTGGTTGTGTGCGTAGTCCCCAGGATATGATTTACTACTTCTCTGCTAAATATTTCCCTGCTCATAAGAAACAAGCTGCTTTAAGGGATATATATAATGTTGTGCAAATTGAAGAAGAGAGTCTCCCACAAGCTTGGGGGAGGCTTCTCCAATTACTTAATGCTTTGCCTGATCATCCTCTTAAGAAAGATAAAATACTTGATATCTTTTATAATGGACTAACCGATGTTTCCAGAGATTACCTGGATAGTTGTGATGGTTCTGTTTTCAGGGAAAGAACACCGGATGCAGATGAAATTCTATTAAATAACAGGTTGACTAATGAAAACAATTGGACACTTCCTGAGCCTGTTCCTCAACCAACTCCGAAGAAGAGAGGTGTTCTATTTCTTAGTCCTGAAGATATGCAAGAGGCAAAGAAATCCATGAAAGAAAAGGGTATTAAAGCTAAAGATGTTAAGAATTTACCTCCTATTGAAGAAATACATGGTCTTAATTTATCGCGTGTCGAAGAAATGCATAATTTTAATCCATCTCCTATTGAAGAAACACATGGCCTTGATAACCGACACAGGTAGTAAAGGTAAATTCCCTCTATAGATATGATAAAGCTGAAATCCCATTTACTAAGTTTGCTAGCCCATGCTTAGATGAGTTTGATAAATTTATGGTTAAGCAAGAAGACTTCAATGCTTATTTTGGTAGATAATTAAAATGCAGTGCTGATATGCTTGAACACTTGGGTGATTATATGGCTAATGTCAAAGGTGAACTTAAACTTATTAGTAAACATGCTTCTATGGTTACCACTCAAGTAGAACAAGTACTTAAAGCTCAAAATGATTTGCTCAATGATTTGAATAGTAAGTATAATGATTTTTCTATTAGAGTGGCTACTAGAACTGGTAAGATGACTCAGGAACCTTTGTATCCTGAAGGCCATCCTAAGAGAATTGAGCAAGATTCTCAGAGAAATAATATAGATGCACCTAGTCCTCCTAAAAGGAAGAAAAAGAAAAATGATAGGACTTTGCATGCTTCTAGTGAACCTATTACTGAAACACCTGAGAATCCAAACAATATTTCTATTTCTGATGCTGAAATACAATCTGGTAATGAACCTGAAACTAGTGATAATGTTAATGATAATGTTCATGTTGATGCTCAACCTAGCAATGATAATGATATAGAAATTGAACCTGCTGTTGATCTTGATAACCCACAATCAAAGAATCAACGTTATGATAAGAGAGACTTTGTCGCTAGGAAACATGCTAAAGAAAGAGAACCATGGGTTCAAAAACCCGTACCTTTTCCTCCCAAACCATCCAAGAAAAAGGATGATGAGGATTTTGAGCGCTTTGCTGAAATGATTAGACCTATCTTTTTGCGTATGCGATTAACTGATATGCTTATAATGAATCCTTATGCTAAGTACATGAAAGAAATTGTTACTAATAAAATAGAGATACCGGAAGATGAAATTTCCACCATGCTTGCTAATTATACTTTTAAGGGTGGAATACTAAAGAAACTTGGAGATCCAGGAGTACCCACTATACCATGCTCCATTAAAAGAAACTATGTTAAAACTGCTTTATGTGATCTTGGAGCCGGTGTTAGTGTTATGCCTCTCTCTTGATATCGTAGACTTGATTTGAATAAGTTGACACCTACTGAAATATCTTTGCAAATGGCTGGTAAATCAATTGCTATACCTGTCGGTATTTGTGAGGATGTGCCCGTTGTGGTTGCAAACGTTACTATTTTAACGGACTTTGTTATTCTTGATATTCGTGAGGACGATAGTATGTCTATTATTCTTGGAAGAACCTTTGTGAATACTGCAGGGGCTGTTATTTATTGCAACAAAGGCAATGTCACTTTTCATGTTAATGGTAATAAGCATACGGTACACTTTCCGAGGAAACAACCTCAAGTCCACAGTATTAATTCTATTGGAAAAATTCCATCAATTATTTTTGGAGGTTTTGAATTTCCTCTTCCTACTGTCAAGAAGAAATATGATATTCTTATTGTTGGGGATGTGCATATCCCTGTTGAGGTAACCTAATGTTATTCGAAAATTCTCCGGTTCCATGTTATTTGGAATGAGTTTGTTAACAAGACATGATCAACCTTGTTAATGGATTCCTTTTGATGATCATGAGATGGATGAAGTTAGAAAACGCAACTCTCTGTACCCTCCTTTTACTTTCTGTTATTTATATTAAATAAAATAAAAATAGTATTTTTTATCTGTTATCTGAACTATCCGTGCAATATTAAAATACCCCGAAAATAAAAGTTCTCCAAATGCCCTGAAATTTAAATATGATTTTTTCTGGAATATTTGAGAATATTTGGCACTGAGAACACAGCGGGGGGGGGGGCATCCACCTAGCCACGAGGGTGGAGGGCACGCCTCCCTGCCTCTGGGCTCATGGTGGCCCTCCTCCACTTATTCCTGCACCCACACACTCCTACTTCCTCCCACGAACACCATTATCCAGTTCAAACCCGAGTCCAAGCTCATTTGCTGCCATTTTCGATCTCCTTGCTCAAAGCACATCTCACAAAACTTCTTGGGGGGGATTGTTCCTTTGTATGTGACTCCTCCATTGGTCCAATTAGTTTTTGTTCTAGTGCTTTATTCATTGCAAATTTGTGCTGCCTAGGTGACACTGTTTGTTGAGCTTGCATGTCAAATTTATATGGTTCCAAGTAGTTTTGATGCATGATATAGGCTCTGGGCACTTGTAGGAGTAGTTGCTATCAATTTTGTTGAGCTTGGTTCACTTTTATTTGAAGTCACTAAAAATTTCAGAAATTTTTTAGAGGAAGAAATATGTTTAGAAAAATGTACCAAGGTGGTCCTTCAAGGTAGCAAGGACCCGGGCTTGCAATGCATGATGCTGATGATGGACCACCAAGGGACGCCCCAGTGCGGCCTTCTGAATGGCCTTCAGAGGACTTCATGGATCAAGCAGGAATTAAGGAAGAATTTAACGCATATTTGCGTAACGCTGATCTTGTGAGCTTCGAGGAAGAAAAATGCTGTTAGTACCAATATCTCACTAGCTCCTTTGTGCGGAGGTTTGAATTTTCATCTTCACGTAATTCTCAAACTGTCCGGTTTGATCTTTATGAAAGTTCTTACACTATGGACTTGAGGACTTTACCACTGCTTGCAAACTTCCACAATGGGGTAGTACTAGTGAACCTCGCAAATCTGAATTTACAGATTTTCTTGCTATTATAACTGTGGGGGAATCTAGAGATATAGCACAAGCTACCATAGGGAGCATTCATTTTCCTGCTATACAGTATTTTGCTCTCTTCATAGGTAGATGCATTAATGGTAAAGATGAAGCATGTCACATGTGTGTCCCTGACATCTGTATTCTTAGGAGTGCTGTGTTAGGAGATAAATCTTATAATTTGGGAGCCATTGTTGCACGTAGGTTGCATCTTAATAGATTTAATGGAGATTTCTTTGCTGGAATTTATGCAACCCGCATAGCTAATTTTCTTGGTATAACCATACATGAGGATGATATTGAGTTGCCTCCTGCTTACTTGGATTATGAGGCTATGGTTCGTCATCAGTTTGTTGAGAGGAACGATTAGTTCCTCCAGTACCGACTAATCTTTGATAGACGACGCACCTATCACGTCGCTCTTCTTGCTCCTGCTTTCTTTGACTCTCAGGCAAAAGGGAGATATGTTATAACCAGGGAGGAGGCAGACGAGTGTAAGAGGAGGACGGAGATGGCCCGTCTCCAAGTGGCAGCCCATGAGGCAATAGCTGCTGCATCACAGTACGACCCCTGTTACAACTTTGGGTATCCACCAGGCCAACCGTGGCCATAGACCAACTTAGGCCAAAAGCCTAAGCTTGGGGGAGTACGTATTTCTCACCGACATTACATTCATGTTCACACACTCATTGCTAGATGTCGGTGCTCATACTTTTTCATTGTAATATACATGCTAGTTTATTTTCTCTTTTTATACTTTCTTCTTGTGTGCTTAATAAACCTTAAGAAAAACCAAAAAGAATAGTTGTAGCTTTTAGCTAGTTTTAATTTCCATGCTTGTAGTAGTAATTAAAAAGAAAACCCAAAAAGATTTCTTGTTCTTCTTTTGCTTGTTGGGAGCTTTCCCGTGTAAATAGTTTTATTTCTTTTCTTTTCTTTGGGGGTCAATAGGAGAAGACCATGATTAAATTGTTGATGTGGCTCTTATATGCATTATTGTTGATATGACAAAAGAGCCCATATTGCCTTGTCTTATCTTGTTTATTTAATGCTTGCTGATTCCATCTTAGTCCAATGCACGTGCACTATTATTATTATCCACATCGTTCGGTCGTGCAAGTGAAAGGCAATTATGACGATATATGATGGACTGACTGAGATGAGAAAAGCTGGTATGAACTCGGCCTCTCTTGTTTTTGTAAATATGATTAGTTCATTGTTCCTTATTCAGCCTATTATGAATAAACATGTTTGCAATGACAACTAGAGATCATAGTTTCTTATGTCATGCTTAATTAGCTAGGAGCTTATAATGGTTTACCTTGCATGCCAACATGCTATTAAAATGGTTGTGATGTGGTATGATAGGGTGGTATCATCCTTTGAACGATTTGAGTGGCTTGACTTGGCACATGTTCACACATGTAGTTGAAACAAAATCTACATAGCCTCTATGATATTTCTTTTCATGGTGCATTATATCCTACTCATGCTTGCATTCGGTGTCGATTAATTTTAATGCATGTTCATGACTGTTCTCGCTCTCTAGCTGGTCGCTTCCCAGTCTCTTTCTAGCCTTCACCTGTACTAAGCGGGAATACTGCTTGTGCATCTAATCCCATAAACCCCAAAGATATTCCATATGAGTCCACCCTACCTACCTATATACGGTATCTACATGTGGTTCCAAGTAAATTTGTATGTGCCAAACTCTAAACCTTCAAATAAATATCCTGTTTTGTATGCTCGAATAGCTCATGTATCAACTAGGGCTGTATGTATCTTCCATGTTAGGCGGGTTATTCTCAAAAGGATTGGACTCCGCTCCTCACTCACGAGAAAATGGCTGGTCACCGGGATGCCCAGTCCCATGCTTTATGCAAACTAAATCAAAATAATTGCAAACAAAACCCCCCCTGGGACTCTTGTTAGTTGGAGGCACTCGTTGTTTCGAGCAAGCCATGGATTGATGCTTGTTGGTGGAGGGGGAGTATAAACTTTACCATTCTGTTTGGGAACTGCATATAATGTGTGTAGCATGGAAGATATCACCATCTCTTGGTTGTTATGTTGATAATGAAAGTATACCGCTCAAAATATTATTCACCTATATTTATGGCACCTCTACAAATCCCTGCTTCCCTCTGCGAAGGGCATATCTATTTACTTTTATGTTGAGTCATCATCCTCTTATTAAAAGGCACCAGTTGGAGAGCACCACTATCATTTGCATCCATTATTGTTAGTTTACATTGAGTATGACTTGACTGGATCTCTTTTACCATGAATTACAATGTCTAGTCAGTCCTTGATCTTTAAAGGTGCTCTGCATTTATGTTTTGCGGTCTCAGAAAGGGCTAGCAAGATACCATCCTGTTATATCATATTATGATTGTTTTGAGAAAGTGTTGTGATCCGAGATTTGTTATTATTGCTCGCTAGTTGATTATGCCATTGATATGAGTAAACATGGGACCTGAGCATTATTGTGAATATGGTTAGTTCATAATCTTTGCTGAAAACTTGAATGTTGGCTTTACATATTTACAACAACAAGAGCAAACAGAGTTTGTAAAAGTTTTTCTTTACCACTTTATGTTTGTCAACTCAATTGCTTGAGGACAAGCAAAGGTTTAAGCTTGGGGCAGTTGATACGTCTCCACCGTATCTACTTTTCCAAACACTTTTCCCTTGCTTTGGACTCTAACTTGCATGATTTGAATGGAACTAACCCGGACTGACGTTGTTTCAGCAAAATTGCCATGGTGTTATTTATGTGCAGAAACAAAAGTTCTCGGAACGACCTGAAACTCCACCGAGTGTCTTTTTGGAAATAATAAACAATGCTGGCAAAAGATCAAGACCAGGGGCCCACACCCTAGCCACGAGGGTGGGGGGCACGGCCCCTACCTCGTGGGCCCCCTGGAGCTTCTCCGACCTCAACTCCAACTCTATATATTCACTTTCGGGGAGAAAAATCAGGGAGAAGGATTCATCGCGTTTTACGATACGGAGCCGCCGCCAATCCCTAAACCCTCTCGGGAGGGCTGATCTGGAGTCCGCTCGGGACTCCGGAGAGGGTTATCCATCGCCATCGTCATCATCAACCATCCTCCATCACTAATTCCATGATGCTCACCGCCGTGCGTGAGTAATTCGATCGTAGGCTTGCTGGACGATGATGGGTTGGATGAGATTTATCATGTAATCGAGTTAGTTTTGTTAGGGTTTGATCCCTAGTATCCACTATGTTCTAAGATTGATGTTTCTATGACTTTTCTATGCTTAATGCTTGTCACTAGGGCCCGAGTGCTAGGATTTCAGATCTGAACCTATTATGTTTTCATCAATATATCAGAGTTCTTGATCCTATCTTGCAAGTCTATAGTCACCTACTATGTGTTATGATCTGGCAACCCCGAGGTGACAATAATTGGGACCACTCCCAATGATGACCATAGTTTGAGGAGTTCATATTCACTATGTGTTAATGCTTTGGTCCGGTACTCTATTGAAAGGAGGCCTTAATATCCCTTAGTTTCCAATAGGACCCCACTGCCACGGGAGGGTAGGACAAAAGATGTCATGCAAGTTCTTTTCCATAAGCACGTATGACTATATTCGGAATACATGCCTGCATTACATTGACAAATTGGAGCTAGTTCTGTGTCACCCTAGGTTATGACTGTTACATGATCGATCGCAGCCGGCATAATTCTCTATCACCGATCCATTGCCTACGCGCTTTCCATATATTGTTCTTCGCTTATTTACATTTCCGCTGCCATTGTTAGAATCACTACAAAATACCAAAAACATTACTTTTGTTATAATTACCTTTTGCTACCGTTACCACTACTATCATATTAGTTTGCTACTAAATACCTTGCTGTAGATATTAAGTTTCCAGGTGTGGTTGAATTGACAACTCAGCTGCTAATACTTGAGAATATTCTTTGGCTGCCCTTGTGTCGAATCAATAAATTTGCGTTGAATACTCTACCCTCGAAAACTGTTGCGATCCCCTATACTTGTGGGTTATCAGAGGGAATCAAAGAATTCCTGCACGCGCTCTTTAAACAGCTCCGCCCAATTTCCAACAACCCCATGTGCATTGCCCTCTGGGATCATGGCAATAATTGCAGTCAAAGCCGAGTTGTTGCACATGGGGATGACGCCTGCTGACAATTTGGTTTTTCCGTCCATCCTAAATTGCGCGTGGCACAGAGCACCATGCTGCAGGATAGTCAGGTTGTAGTTCAGTTCGGGGTGCAGCCTCATGATATCTACAGCATCCTTGTACTCCCAAGTCGACCATTTATTGTCCTGAAGAGGGGCGATATGGTGGCGGAGGAAGTCTGTGCCAACAGCCTCAACAGTGAGCTTGGCATATCTTAGATGGTGGATCCTGGCAATGGCGATTGTGAGCTTCTTGTCATACTTATCAAGGTTGTTGCAATCTTTGCCACGAACTGGTTTGGTCTGCCGTGGCAAACAAAAATGGGGGAAATCATCATCCTTGATCCAGCACCACTCACCTCGCCATTCTTCCCATTTATTGTTCCTGCTCCCTCAAGATATATTTCCTTGGTCCCAGGCCTAGGAATCCAAGTGATGGAGCCAAAGAGGGCTTCTCCAGATTCAATGCAGGGGACGAAATACTGGCTGACGAGTGTAGTGTCTGGAATTACTCCAGCAAAATTCTTGCGAAGATGTGCGAAAACCAACATGCAGGTGATTGCATTTGGCGTGAAATCAAGTAGATGGAAGCCATATGTATGCATGATGTCGTTGAAGAAATCAGAAAAATGGGGACAGAGCCCGCAGTAGAAATAAGCGATGAAGAAGTGATATTTGCTTGTGTTGCCCTTAGTGGAGCTGGGAAGAACATGTGGGGCGGACTGAGCTTTCATATCTCTCCCCCACATGAGTGCGTACAATTCAACAAGATTGCTCTTGGTCAGAACTGGGTCGAAGACGATGTGATTCTTTCATGCTTCCGCCAAGGCCTCGGCGTCTATGCTGAGGATCTTCTCCGGCTTGCCCTTGTCCAATTTCGGCACCATGGCAGCTCTTTAAGTGGGCGATTGAGGAGGAGTAGATGGATGCAGAGTGCTCTGTTCCGAGGGCGCAAGGAAGAAGATGATGGCAACTTCTAGATTTGAGAGGGGAAAGTAAACGAGCAGCACCCCAATAGATTAATTTTTATGGGGAAGGAGCGAGGCTAGATCTTCACTATCCGATGTGGATGCGCTTTTGTAGGTGCATTACCGCAGCAGCCGTTTTCATCCACTTTTTCCATGTTCTGCATTTAATGCATGTGATGGGAGGGCGCGGTAAAAGAGAACACTATGAAAAACTTGGTAGTTATTCTTTGTCACGCGTGCCTGTGCATTTTTTTGGGCCTAGCCCAACGACACCTCGCATCGTGTATGGCCCAGGCCTGGGGTTCCTGTCGGTGTATTAAGAATTGGGTCCTTAATACCTCAGTCTTATGCACACGCAGTAGCAGCCTTCTCGACGGCAAGGCTGTCGGAGGATAACCAAAGCCAAATTCAAGATCAGATTATAAGAAGCAAAGAAGATCTGAAAAGACAGAGATCCAAAATTTTGAAGACACAACTCAGTTACCCGGCAAGATCCTTGCCAGGCAGAGCTCATCAAGATTCCAGCCCGGCAAGCTCCGAGCCCGGCAAGAATCCCACTACCTCATCAACAAGTGACAACCTGATCGATGAGGTGTTGAGCGGGCAGGTCATTAGGTGAGACTTGTCTGGGCATGTGGCAGCTCACCACCGAAGATGCAACTTTAATGACACACATCCAAATGATGTGTTAAAGGAATAGAAGGTAGATGGGCAAACAACACAAAAGGAGAGACTAGCCTTGCCGAAGAGCTCCATCCACTAGACACCTCACAGTGCATTAAATGCATTTGTCCTAACGCGTCAGAGTTAGGTATTTGGCACTGTAGCCACTATTACACTGTAGATTTACCGTTTCGCCATTATGGTGACCCCTTAGTCTATAAAAGGAGGCCCATGTATACCTTAACAAAGGTCGAAACCCTGTCCATTTGCATGCGTAGAAGCACCCTCCGAGCACCTTGTCGGACGTGCGCTCCTTGTAAATTGGGCACATACACATCCAATACACAAAGCAGGAGTAGGGTTTTATGCTTGATAGTGACCCGAACCTGGGTAAACACCGTGTGTTCCTTGCTGGATCTACTCTTTGTGCTTGTCGATCCCTCCAGTCGAACCACAAAGGGATTGCCATGATCCCATAGGTGGTCGTACGCACAACAAACACTGTTTTTGTTATTGGGGTTTAGTGCTTCAGTAGATCCCCAATAAATCTTCCCCAATAACCAGCCTGGCATGCAGGATCCACTTGTTAATCCATAGGCAGTGGGGCGACAATACTACGGCGATGCTCCAATGGCACTTCGACGTTGGCGATGATCCAACGGCTTTGAGGATGTTCCGGCGGTGATCCAATGGCGTCAGTGATGTTTCGGCGATAGTATGGTTGCCATTTATGGTGGAGCGGCAACATGGCGGTATTATGCATCATATAAGGAGAGAGTCCACTCCCGCTACATTTAGGGGAAGATGCATTGTTTTATGGGTAATCACCAATAACTTATTGTGGAAAGGGGAGCTATTGGAGTAGGTTTTTTGGCTCAACTCCCCCAATACAATTTAATTGTTGGTAAGGGGAGTTGTTAGAGATGCTCTTACTTGTCTTGTTTACATGTTGAATAATAAAAGAAGTAAATAACGAAGCAAGATCTTGAACCTCTAACAAGATGGGTGCCATAACCAAACGTGAGCTATGGTGATAGTTTGAGAGGTTCACCACCTCCAAGCAGTCTGTTTCCATTACAACATGTTAGTGCCTCTTAGTTTAGCAAAGATAAAACTACCTTGTAGAGATAGGGACTCAGGGATCAGTGAGTCCGTGGTCCTGGGATAAGGTTTGCACAATGCACCCAGCAATGCAGTGGCCGAGCGAGCGACACCTCCCGCACCTTCCATCCTAGCCTCATAATAAACAGCTGCATAAGTAATTACCTTAACCCAACCATCATCGAGTGGCCTCCAACATGTCCATAAAGGACACCAACTTGAGAATTAGCACCACTAGGTCTTCCCTAATGCGCCGAATGGAGAACATTAGATTAGGTTTCACCTCGTCATGATTTTTTCCATGAGTTCCATATAGCTCTCATAACCAAGATGATTTTTGCATGCTCTTGATCCGATAAATGGCTGTCATATAAAATATCCAACGACCAAATATTGGGATGAAGTCTTGGTAAGTGGAAATAAAAACAGGATCGAGCCTTATCCCCCAAACCCCATACCTGGGGGAAATCAATGAATGCATGCATCAGATACTCCTCCCTCGTCATATGGATGTTACACAAGCTGATCGGCCAAATATGCCGACGTTTGAGGGTTGCTCCATGATTGCTTGTATATGCATTGGTAATTCCCCAAAGAGGAGAGGATGATGCAGCACAACAACGGTAAGTATTTCCCTTAGTTATGAAACCAAGGTTATCAATCCAATGGGAGAACCAAGCAACACTATGTAAACAACACCTGCACACAAACCACAAAAACATGCAACCCAACACGTAAGAAGGGTTATCGATCCCTCCTTGGTATTGAGATAGATTAAATTTTATTAGAGTTAATAAATAGATCTAGAAAAAACACGAAAATAAATAAGTAAAGAAAAAGTGCAGCAAGGTATTTTGGATTTTTGGATAAATAGATCTTAAAATAATATGATAGGAAATAGACCCGGGGGGCATAGATTTCACTAGAGGATTCTCAGAGAAAATAGCGTATGGTGGGTAAACAAATTATTGTTGGGCAATTGATAGAAGAACAAAAAATTATGACGATATCCAAGGCAATGATCATGTATATAGGCATCATGTCCAAGATTAGTAGACGGACTCCTGCCTGCATCTATTACTATTACTCCACACATCGGCCGCTATCCAGCATGCATCTAGTGTATTAAGTTCATAGAGAAACAGAGTAATGTAGTATGAACGAACACATGATGTAGACAAGATCTATTCATGTAGGAATAGACCCCATATTTGTGTCCGTAATGGAAATGCTGCATGTGTGTCATGTCTCCTTCTGTCACTGAGATTAAGCACCGTAAGATCGAACCCATCACAAAGCACATGTTCCCGTTGCAAGAAAAATCAATCTAGTTGGCCGAACCAAACCAAAGTTTCTGAGAAGAAATATGAGGCTATAAAGATCATGCATAAAAGAGTTCAACAAAGACCCAAATAATATTCATGGATAGATCTGATCATACTAACAATTCATCACATCCCAACTAACACACCGCAAAAAGTCACTACATAAAATAGATATCGAAGAAGATCAAGAGGAACATTGTATTGAAGATCAAAAAGAGAGAAGAAGCCATCTAGCTACTGCATACGGACCTGTAGCTCTGTGGTAAACTACTCACCTATCATCGGAGGGGCAAGGATGATGATGAAGAACCCCTCTGTGATCGCTGACCCCTCCGGCAAAGTGCCATAGAAGGCCTCTAGATTGGATCTCGTGGTTCTAGAACTTGCGGTGGATGGAATTGTGTTTCGTTGACTCCCCTAGGGTTTTTGGAATATTTGAGTATTTATAGAGCTGAAGGGCGGTAGAGGGGGTGCCTGTGGGCCCCACTACCCACCAGGGCGCACCTAGGGGCTCTGGGGCACCCTGATGCCTAGTGGGCCCCACAGGGCCCCTCTTGTGCACATCTTGGGCCTCCTGGTTGTCTTCTGGGAAGAAAAAAATCTCCAAAAAGTTTTGCTGCATTTGGACTCCATTTGATATTGAATTTCTGCGAAGTAAAAGACATGCAAATAACAACAACTGGCACTGGGCACTATGTCAATAGGTTAGTCCTAAAAATGATATAAAGTTGCTAGTGTATGAGTATAAAACATCCAAGAATTATATTTTAATAGCATGGAACAATAAAAAATTATAGATACGTTGGAGACGTATCAGCATCCCCAAGCTTAATTCCTGCTCGTCGTCGAGTTGGTAAATGATAAAAATGGATTTTTTCGATGTGGAGTGCTATCCATCATATTTATCACATATTCTTTACTTTTGTAGCATGGACATTTGGACTTTAGATGATTCAAAGCAATAGTCTATAATTTGACATGAAGATTTTAATACTCAAGCATATCAACAAGCAACATGTCTTTAAAAATATCAACACTAAAGAAAGCTATCCCTAGCCCATTATGCTCAATCATTGATCCATTCATGAAACACACTCGAATATTAGCTACATCTAGTGCACAAGTATGATCATAGTGCTCCCTTGTTAGTGCTTTTATAAGAGAAGATGGAGACTCAAATAAAAATAAAAAATTGCATAAAAGTAAATAGATAGGCCCTTCGCAGAGGGAAGCAGAGATTTGTAGAGGTGCCAGAGATCAAAGCTTAAATTGAGAGATAAATTGTTTTTAGAGGCATGCTTATCCCGCAACGAAAAGGACCGAGAATTCCCAATACTTTCAATGCTAGATATATCGTAGGCGGTTCCCAAACATAAAATAAAGTTTATTCCTTTTTCCACCATTCTTGCACAATCCATGGCTAGCCGTATCCACGGGTGCCTTCCATACCAACACTTTCCAAGGAATTTATTATTTGACAACATAAAGTAAATTTCTTTTTCAGTTTGTGACCGGGCATCCCTATTACCGGCCACACTCTCGTGCAATGACAAGTGAATAAACACTCATCTTGAGAATAACACATCTGGCAAGGAAAAATATCGTCCACCCCCTGCCTCTTAATGAGTGGTACGGGCACACAAATTTATTTTGAAAAATAGAGTTGGCACATACAAATTTATTTGGAACGGCATGAAAATACCGCATATAGGTAGTTTGGATGCACAAGCAGTATTCATGGTAAGTACAAGGAAAGGCCAGCAAATAGATTGAGATGCAATCAATCGAGAAATGAAAATGATAATAAATGAGTATTAAACATAACTAACACCGAATAATGCACCACAAGTAGGATGTAATTTCATTGCATAACACAAGTAGGATGTAATTTCATGCTTGCATAGGGAATCAAAACCTTAACACAAATATTCTCACTAAAGCATAATTACTCACCAACATGACTCACATATTACTATCTCCATATCCCAGAACTAATGCAAGGAATCAGGTTTTAATATCCAATGATCTTCATGATAATTTTTATTATCCCTCTTGAATATCTATCAGTGTGGGACTAGTTTCATATATTACCGTTGCTTATAACAAGGTCTCAAACAAATTTAAGTGAAGAATAAGAGTGCAAATATTTCTTCAAAATTTCCATCTCTCAAAATAATATAAGTGAAGCACGAGAGTATATTTCTTCAAAATTAGAGCATTGCCATGCTAAAAAAGATATAAGTGAAGTACTAGAGCAATTCCAACAAATCATAGCATCATTATGACTCTCTCAAATAAGTGTGTCCAGCTGCTACTTCTTGAGCTTGCATTGGTTCTTCCCTTCAAGAGGAAAGGGTGATGCAGCAAATTAGAGATAAGTATTTCCAATACCTACACAAACAATCAAACAACTTGCACCCAACGCGATAAAGGTGTTGTCAATCCCATCGGCGTCACTTGCAAAAGTGAGATCTGGTAGAGATAGATGAAACTAAACAAATGATAAAGCAAATATTTTTGGTTTATATCAGAAATTAAAAGATCGCAAATTAGTAGATCAGAAACTTATATGATGGAAAATAGACCCAGGGGCCATAGTTTTCACTAGAGGCTTCACTACAGATGGCAAATGATATGGTGGGTGCACAAATTACTATCCAGCAATTGATAGAAAAGCACAAAGTTACGATGATATCTAAGGCAATGATTATGAATTATAGGCTTCACGTCCGTGTCAAGTAGACCGAAATGATACTGCATCTACTACTATTACTCCACACATCGATCGACTCCTGCCTGCATCCAGAGTATTAAGTTCATGAAGAACAGAGTAACGCATTAAGTAAGATGACATGATGTAGAGGAATAAACTCAAGCAATATGATGTAAACCACATCTTTTTATCCTCGATGGCAACAATACAATACGTGCCTTCCTGCCCCTATTGTTACTAGGAAAGGACACTACAGGATTGAAACCAAAGCTAAGCACTTCTCCCATTGCAAGATAAACCAATCTAGTTGGCCAAACCAAACCGATAGTTCGAAGTGAATTACAAAGATACCAAATCATGCAAAAAAGAATTCATAGAAGATTCAAATAATATTCATAGATAAGCTGATCATAAATCCGCAATTCATCGGATCTCGACAAACACACCGCAAAATAATATTACATCGGATAGATCTCCAAGAACATCGAGGAGAACATGGTATTGAGAATCAAAGAGAAAGAAGAAGCCATCTATATACTAGCTATGGACCCGTAGGTCTGTGGTAAACTACTCACACTTCATCGAAAGGGCAATAGAGTTGATGTAGAAGCCCTCCGTGATTGAATCCCCCTCCGACAGGATGCCAGAAAAGGCCCCTAGATGGGATCTCACGGGTACAGAAGGTTGCGGTGGTGGAAAAGTATTTTTGTGGATACTTCTGGTGGTTTGGGAATATATGTGAATATATAGGCCGAAGAAATAGGTGAGGGGAGTCACCAGGGGCCCACAAGGCAGGGGGCGCGCCGTCCCCCTTGTGGCCGCCTCATGGCTCTTCCGACTTGATCTCCAAGTCTCTGGGGTCTCTTCCGGTCCAAGAAATATGTTCACAAAGGTTTTATTCTGTTTGGACTCCATTTGGTATTCCATTTCTACGAAACTCAAAAACAAGGAAAAAAACAAAAACTGGCACTGGGCTCTAGGTTAATAGGTTAGTCTCCAAAATAATATAAAATAGCATAATAATGCATATAAAACATCCAAACAGATAATATAATAGCATGGAATAATAAAAAATTATAGATACGTTGGAGATGGATCAAGCATCCCCAAGCTTAATTCCTGCTCGTCCTTGAGTAGGTAAGTGACAAAAACTGAATTTTTGATGTGGAATGCTACCTAACATACTTATCCATGTAATTTTTCTTTATTGTGGCATGAATGTTCAGATCCATATGATTCAAAACAAAATTTTAATATTGACATAAAAACAATAATACTTCAAGCATACTAACAAGGCAATTATGTCTTCTCAAATTAACATGGCCAAAGAAAGCTTATCCCTACAAAATCAGATAGTCTCGCTATGCTCCATTTTCATCACACAAAATATTCAAATCATGCACAACTGCGATGACAAGCCAAGCAATTGTTTCATACTTTTGATGATATCAAACCTTTTCAACTTTCACGCAATACACGAGCATGAGCCATGGATATAGCACTATAGGTGGAATAGAATATGGTGGTTGTGGAGAAGACAAAAAGGAGGAGATAGTCTAACATCAACTAGGCGTATCAGCGGGCTATGGAGATGCCCATCAATAGATATCAATGTGAGTTAGTAGGGATTGCCATGCATGGATGCACTAGAGCTATAAGTTTATGAAAGCTCAAAAGAAATCTAAGTGGGTGTGCATCCAACTTGCTTGCTCATGAAGACCTAGGGCAATTTCAGGAAGCCCATCGTTGGAATATACAAGCCAAGTTCCATAATGAAAAATTCCCACTAGCATATGAAAGTGACAACATACAAGACTCTCTATCATGAAGATCATGGTGCTACTTTGAAGCACAAGTGCGGAAAAAGGATAGTAACATTGCCCCTTGTCTCTTTTTCTCTCTATTTTTTGGCTTCTTTGGCCTCCCTTTTTCCTTTCTCACATGGGACAATGCTCTAATAATGAAGATCATCACACTTTCATTTACTTACAACTCAAAAATTACAACTCGATACTTAGAACAAAATACGACTCTATATGAATGCCTCCGACGGTGTATCGGGATGTGCAATGAATCAAGTGTGACATGTATGAAAGAATTATGAACGGTGGATTTGCCACAAATATGATGTCAACTACATGATAATGCAAAGCAATATGACAATGATGGAACATGTCATAAGAAATGGAACGGTGGAAAGTTGCATGGCAATATATCTCAGAATGGCTATGGAAATGCCATAATAGGTAGGTATGGTGGCTGTTTTGAGGAAGGTATATGGTGGGTGTATGGTACCGGCAGAAGTTGCGCGATACTAGAGAGGCTAGCAATGGTGGAAGGGTGAGAGTGCGTATAATCCATGGACTCAACATTAGTCATAAACAACTCATATACTTATTACAAAAATCTATTAGTTATTGAAACAAAGTACTATGCGCATGCTCCTAGGGGGATAGATTGGTAAGAAAAGACCATCGCTCGTCCCCGACCGCCACTCGTAAGGAAGACAATCAAAAAATACCTCATGCTCCAACTTCGTTACATAACGGTTCACCATACGTGCATGCTATGTGAATCACAAACCTTAACACAAGTATTTCTCCAATTCACAATTACTCACTAGCATGACTCTAATATCACCATCTTTATATCTCAAAACAATCATAAGGAATCAAACTTCTCATAGTAGTCAATGCAGTTTACATGAAAGGTTTTATTATATTCCACTTGGATGCCTATAATATTAGGACTAAATTTATAACCAAAGCAAATTAACATGTTGTTTAAAGACTCTCAAAATAATATAAGTGAAGCACGAGAGTTAAAAAAATTCTATAAAATAAAGCCACCGTTGTTCACTAAAAAGATATAAGTGAAGCACTAGAGCAAAATTGCCTAGCTCAAAAGATATAAGTGAAGCACATAGAGTATTCTAATAAATCATGATTCATGCATGTCCCTCTCAAAAGGTGTGTACAGAAAGGATGATTTTAGCAAACTAAAAAGCAAAGATCCATATCATACAAGACGCTCCAAGCAAAATATATATCATGTGGTGAATAAAAATATAGCCTCAAGTAAGTTACCGATAGATGAAGATGAAAGAGGGGATGCCTTCCGGGGCATCCCCAAGCTTAGGATTTTGGTTGTCCTTGAATATTACCTTGGGGTGCCTTGGGAATCCCCAAGCATAGGCTCTTGCCGCTCCTTATTACATAGTCCATCAAATCCTTACCCAAAACTTGAAAACTTCACAACACAAAACTCAACAGAAAATCTCATAAGCTCTGTTAGTATAAGAAAATAAATCACCACTTTGGTACAATTGTGAACTCATTCTTTATTTATTGGTATAATATCTATTGTATTCCAACTTTTCCATGGTTCATACCCCCCGATACTACCCATAGATTTATCAAAATAAGCAAACAACACATAGAAAACAGAATTTGTCAAATACAGAACCGTCTGTAGCAATATGTATCTTCCGAATACTTCTGTAACCCCAAAAATTCTGAGCAATTAGGAAAAATTGAGAAATTTCTTTAGTAATCTTCTAGAAAAATAATCAGTATTTTATCACGCTTCTGTTAAAAATGAGAATTGTTTCCTTGAGCACAAAAGTTTTTGTTTTTCAGCAAGATCAAATCTACTATCACCATAAGACATCCCAAAGGTCTTACTTGGCACAAACACTAATTAAAAAACAGAACCACATCTAACCAGAGGTTAGATGAGTTTTTTATTGGAAAAAAGCAAGGAAAAAATTGGGCTATCTCCCAACAAGCACTTTTCTTTAAAGCATTTTAGCTATGCATTGATAATTTCGATGGTGCTCACATGAAAGTCAACAATTGAAGCACAAGGAGAGCATCATATAGCATGTGAAAACACATCTAAGTCTAACATACTTCCTATACATAGGCATATTATAGGCAAACAAATTCGCAAGGCAAGCAAAAACTAGCATATATAAAGAAGAAGAAAGAAACAATAGCAATCTCAACATAACGAGAGGTAATTTAGTAACATGAAAATTTCTACAACCATATTTTCCTCTCTCATAATAATTACATGTAGGATCATAATCAAATTCAACAATATAACTATCACTTAAAATTTTCTCTTTATGATCCACATGCATGCTAAATTGACACTCTTCCAAAATAGTGGGATTGTCATAAAATAAAGTCATGACCTCTCCGAACCCACTTTTATCAAAAAAATTATAAGATTGAATATTCTCCAAATATGTGGGATCTAAATTCGATACTATTTCCAAACCCACTTTCAATATTATTGCAAACATTATTATCAATCTCATATTCATCATGGGGCTTAAATAAATTTTCCAGATCGTAAGAAGGATCACCCCAATCATGATCATTACAACAAGTAGTAGACATAGCAAAATTAGCATCCCTAAGCTTCGGGTTTTCCTATCATTAACATAATCGACATTAATAGAATTTATAATAACATCATTGCAATCATGATTTTTATTCAAAGATCTATCCTAAATCACTTCATAAAACACTTCAACACTATTTTCAAATTCATGGATCTCAAGCAAAACTTCATAAAGATAATCTAGTGCACTCAAATCACTAGAAATTGGTTCATCGTAATTGGATCTCTTAAAAAGATTAGCAAGTGGATGAAGATCCATAAACCATTGGTTCAGAATTTCAACAAACATAGAATTATACCAAGCTAACGAGCAAACAAACCAAGTAAGACATAACGCTACTAGATAAAAGCTTATAGACAGACGCTTACTAGTAGTGTGGTTTATACCCCTCGCTGTTGCTACTTACTAGTAGAACGGGTTTATAGCCCTCGCTACTACTAAGTTGATAGTAGTAGCATGGGTTTATAACCCTCGCTACTACTAAGTGGTCTCTGTTGTGCCCCCCCTGGAACATGCCATAGTAGTAGCGAGGGGTTTAAACCCGCGCTACTACTAAGTTGATAGTAGTAGGGCGGGTTTATAACCCTCGCTACTACTAAGTGGTCTCTATTGTGCCCACCCGGGACATGCCATACTAGTAGCGAGGGGTATAAAACCGCGCTACTACTATCGACCCACCAAGACATATGTATACATAGCGTGCGGAGGCCCAAATCCAAACCCACGCTCTTCTGATTCCCCTTCTCCTCCCACTCGCCGTTCCCTTCCTCGCCCACCACCACTGCCGGCCTCACACGTCGGTGCCACTCACAAATCCGGCGACCTCCTCTCGCAGACCCTTCCCCTCCCCTTCCATCCTCCTTCCTCTCTGATGTTGGAACGAGAGGGAAACCAGCAGAGAGTCATCCACATGGCGACGGCCAGATCCGCCATGGACGCAACCACTTGCACCTCCTCACCGGGTCAAGGGTCCCACGACAAGCAGCAGCAGGTCACCGAGATTCATCTAGGGTTTCGGGCGTCGGCACCAAATCCGGCGGCCACCGGTGAGTTCCTCCTCCTACTGCTCTCTATCTGTCTCTTCCTCTTTCTAATAAATTTCTCTTCTTTTGTAGCAGTAGTAGATGAGAGCTGTGGGCACAAGTTGGGTGGGGAAGTACCATCACCACGAACAACTTCATCCCCTCCAAGACCAGTAGCAGCCATGAGTGGAGAGGATGATGACGCCGAGCAGAAGCAGCCGCCATGGCTGCAATTAATTTTTTTAATTCTGAATTAGTTAGTAGTAGCGCGGGGCTCTGACCCGCGCTACAACTAAGTAGTAGTAGCGCGGGTGGCAACCGCGCTACTACTACTAGAAGTGGCAGTAGCGCGGGTACCACCCGCACTAGTGCTAAAAGTTAGATATAGCGCCCTAGCAGTAGCGCAGCCCCCCGCGCTACTACTAGGGTTTTCCCTAGTAGTGTAAGGGTAAACGAAAAGAAGAACGAAAGAAGGGCGAAGAAAAAGGAAAGTATTTTTGAAAATCATTTTAGAAGTGGGGGAGAGGAAAACGAGAGGCAAACGGCTAATAATGTAATGTAATAGATGAGTGTTTATGATGGGTACTTGGTATGTCTTGACTTTGCGATCTCCCCGGCAATGGCCCAAGAAATTGTTCCTACTACTTCTTGAGCTTGTGTTGGTTTTTCCCTTGAAGAGGAATGGGTGATGCAGCAAAGTAGAGATAAGTATTTCCCTCAATTTGAGAACCAAGGTATCCATCCAGTAGGAGTCACTGCACAAATCACCAATACCTGCGCAAACAATCAAAAAACTTGCACCCAACGCAATAAAGGGGTTGTCAATCCCTTCACGGTTACTTGCAAAAGTGAGATCTGATACAGATAGATAAAACTAAACAAATGATAAAGTAAATATTTTTGGTATTTTTTGTTGGGGAACGCAGTATTTCAAAAAATTTACATACGATCACGCAAGATCTATCTAGGAGATGCATAGCAACGAGATGGGAGAGTGTGTCCACGTACCCTCGTAGACCGAAAGCAGAAGCTTTTAATAACGCGGTTGATGTAGTCGAACGTCTTCGCGATCCAACCGATCCAAGCACCGAACGTATCACACCTCCACATTCAGCACATGTTTGGCTCGATGATGTCCCTCGATCTCTTGATCCAGTTGAGGACGAGGGAGAGTTTCATCAGCACGACGGCGTGGCAACGGTGATGATGAATTTATTGACGTAGGGCTTCGCCTAAGCACTACGATGATATGACCTAGGTGTGTAAGTGAGGAGGGGGGCACCGCACACGGCTAAGAGAAGACTTGGTGTGCCTTTGGGGTGCCCCCTTCCCACGTATATAAAGGGGGAGGAGAGGTGGCCAACCCAAGGGGGGCATGCCAGGTGTGGGGAGTCCTACTAGGACTCCCTAGTCCAAGTAGGATTCCCCTCTCCTTTTTCTTTTTTCAGAATAGCAAAGAGGGAAAGAGAGGAGAAGTAGGAGAGGGAAAAGGGGGGGCTGCCCCACCCCTTGTCCAATTCGGACTAGGCAAGGGGGGGTGCGCCACCTCCCTGGTCGGCCCTCTCTCCTCCACTAAGGCCCATTAACTTCTCGGGGGGGGGGTCCAATAACCCCCGATACTCCAAAACTCATCCGATATGACCCAAACCATTCCGGTGTCCGAATGTAACCTTGCAATATATGAATTTGTTCCTCTAGACCATTTCGAGACTCCTTGTCAAGTCTGTAATCTCATTCAGGACTCCGAACAAGCTTCGGTTCATCAAATGACATAACTCATAATATAAATCGTCATTGAACGTTAAGCATGCGGACCCTACGGGTTCGAGAACTATGTAGACATGACCGAGACATATCTCCGTTCAATAACCAATAGCGGAACCTAGATGCTCATATTGGTTCCTACATATTCTACCAAGATCTTTATCGTTCAAACCGCATGACAACATATGTTGTTCCCTTTGTCATCAGTATGTTACTTGCCCGAGATTCGATCGTCGGTATCATCATACCTAGTTCAATCTCATCACCGGCAAGTCTCTTTACTCGTTCCGTAATGCATCATCCCATGACTAACTCATTAGTCACATTGCTTGCAAGGCTCATAGTGATGTGCATTACCGAGAGGTCCCAGAGATACCTCTCTGATACACTGAGTGACAAATCCTAATCTCGATCGATGCCAACTCAACAAACACCATCAGCCTATAGAGCATCTCTATAATCTCCCAATTATGTTGTGACGTTTGACAGCACACAAGGTGTTCCTCCCGTATTCGGGAGTTGCATATTATCATAGTCTGAGGAACATGTATAAGTCATGAAGAAAGCAATAGCACAAAAACTAAATGATCATTATGCTAAGCTAACGGATGGGTCTTGTCCATCACATCATTATCTAATGATGTGATCCAGTTCATCAAAGGACAACACATGTCCATGGCTAGGAAACTTAACCATCTTTGTTTAACGAGCTAGTCATGTAGAGGCATACTAGGGACACTCTGTTTGTCTATGTATCCACATGTACTAAGTTTCAAGTTAATACTATTCTAGTATGAATAATAAACATTTATCATGATATAAGGAAATATAAATAACAACTTTATTATTGCCTCTAGGGAATATTTCCTTCAGTCTCCCACTTGCACTAGAGTGAATAATCTAGATTACATAGTAATGATTCTAACACCCAAGGAGTCTTGGTGCTGATCATGTTTTGCTCATGAGAGAGGCTTAGTCAACGGGTGTACAACATTCAGATCTGTATGTATCTTGCAAATTTCTATGTCCCCCTCCTTGACTTGATCGTGGATGGAATTGAAGCGTCTCTTGATGTGCTTGGTTCTCTTGTGAAATCTGGATTCCTTTGCCAAGGCAATTGCACCAGTATTGTCACAAAAGATTTTCATTGGACTCGATGCACTAGGTATTACACCTAGATCGAATATGAACTCCTTCATCCAGACTCCTTCATTTGCTGCTTCCGAAGCAGCTATGTACTCCGCTTCACACGTAGATCCCGCCATGACGCACTACTCAAAACTGCACCAACTGACAACTCCACCATTCAATATAAATACGTATCCGGTTTGTGACTTAGAGTCATCTGGATCAGTGTCAAAGCTTGCATCCACATAACCGTTTACAACGAGATCTTTGTCACCTGGATAAACGAGAAAAATATCCATAGTCCTGTTCAGGTATTTTAGGATGTTCTTGACCACTATCCAGTGATCCACTCCTGCATTACTCTGGTACCTCCCTGCTAAACTAATAGCAAGCCACACATTAGGTCTAGTACACAACATTGCATACATGATAGAACCTATGGCTGAGGCATAGGGAATGACTTTCATTTTCTCTCTATCTTCTGCAGTGTTTGGGCATTGAGTCTGACTCAACTTCACACCTTGTAACACGGGCAAGAACCCTTTCTTTGACTGATCCATTTTGAACTTCTTCAAAAAAATTTCAAAGTATGTGCATTGTGAAAGTCCAATTAAGCATCTTGATCTATCTCTATAAATCTTGATGCCCAATATATAAGCAGCTTCACCGAGGTGTTTCATTGAAAAAATCTTATTCAAGTATCCTTTTATGCTATTCAGAAATTCAGTATCATTTTCGATCAACAATATGTCATCCACATATATTATCTGAAATGCTATGAAGCTCCCACTCACTTTCTTGTAAATACAGGCTTCTCCAAAACTCTGTATAAAACCATATGCTTTGATCACACTATCAAAGCGTATATTCCAACTCTGAGAGGCTTACACTAGTCCATAAATGGATCCCTGGAGCTTGCACACTTTGTTAGTACCTTTTGGATCAACAAAACCTTCTAGTTGCATCATATACAACTCTTCTTGCAGATATCCATTAAGGAATTCAGTTTTGACATCCATTTGCCGAATTTCATAATCATAAAATGCGGCAATTGCTAACATGATTCAGACAAACTTAAGCATCGCTACGGATGAGAACGTCTCATCATAGTCAACTCCTTGAACTTTGTCGAGAACCTTTCGCAACAAGTCAAGCTTTCTAGACAGTAATATTACCATCAGCGCTAGCCTTCTTCTTGAAGATCCATTTATTCTCTATGGCTTGCCGATCATCGACCAAGTCAACCAAAGTCCACACTTTGTTCTCATACATGGATCCCATCTCTGATTTCATGGCCTCAAGCCATTTCATGGAATCTAGGCTCATCATCGCTTCCTCATAGTTCGTAGGTTCATCATGGTCAAGTAACATGACCTCTAGAACAGGATTACCATACCACTCTGGTGTGGATCTTACTCTGGTTGACCTACGAGGTTCGGTAGTAACTTGATCAGAATTTCATGATCATCATCATTAGCTTCCTCACTAATTGATGTAGGAATCACTAGAACTGATTTCTGTGATGAACTAATTGATCTACTTTCCTCCCACTCACTTCTTTCGAGAGAAACTCCTTCTCTAGAAAGGATCCATACTTAGCAACGAATATCTTGCCTTTGGATCTGTGATAGAAGGTGTACCCAATAGTCTCTTTTGGGTATCCTATGAAGACGCATTTCTCCAATTTGGGTTCGAGCTTATCAGGTTGAAGCTTTTTCACATAAGTGTCGCAGCCCCAAACTTTAAGAAACAACAACTTGGGTTTCTTGCCAAACCATAGTTCATATTATGTCGTCTCAACGGATTTAGATGGTGCCCTATTTAACGTGAATGGCCGTCTCTAAAGCATAACCCCAAAACGATAGCGGTAAATCAGTAAGAGACATCATAGATTGCACCATATCTAATAAAGTGTGGTTACGACGTTCGCACACACCATTACACCGTGGTGTTCTAGGTGGCGTGAGTTGTGAAACTATTCTGCATTATTTCAAATGAAGACCAAACTCATAACTCAAATATTCACCTCCACGATCAAATCGTAGAAACTTTATTTTCTTGTTACGATGATTTTCCACTTCACTCTGAAATTCTTTGAACTTTTAAAATGTTTCAGACTTATGTTTCATTAAGTAGATGTACCCATATTTGCTCAAATCATCTATGAAGGTCAGAAAATAATGATACCCGCCGCGAGCATCAACACTCATCGGACCGCATACATCAGTATGTATTATTTCCAATAAGTCTGTTGCTTGCTCCATTGTTCCCGAGAATGCAGTCTTAGTCATCTTTCCCATGAGGCATGGTTCACAAGCATCAAGTGATTCCAAAAGTCCATCAGCATGGAGTTTCTTCATGTGCTTTACACCAATATGACCTAAACAGCAGTGCCACAAATAATTTGCACTATTATTATTAAACTAGTATCTTTTGGCTTCAATACTATGAATATGTATATCACTACTATCGAGAATCAACAAAAATGGACCACTCATCAAGGGTGCATGACCATAAAAGATATTACTCATATAAATAGAACAACCATTATTCTCTGATTTACATGAATAACCGTCTCACATCAAACAAGACCCAGATATAATGTTCATGCTTAACGTTGGCACCAAATAACAATTATTCAGGTCTAAAACTAACCCCGAAGGTAGATGTAGAGGTAGCGTGTCGACGGCGATCACATCGACTTTGGAACCATTTCCCACGCGCATCGTCACCTCGTCCTTAGACAATCCTCGTTTAATCCATAGCCCCTGTTTTGAGTTCCAAATATGAGCAACAGAACTAGTATCGAATACCCAGGCGCTACTATGATTATTAGTAAGGTACACATCAATAACATGTATATCAAATATACCTTTCACTATACCATCCTTCTTATCCGCCAAATACTTGGGGTAGTTCCGCTTCCATTGACCAGCCCCTTTGTAGTAGAAGCACTTAGTCTCAGGCATAGTGTCACAGCCCTAGATTTTGCCTGTAAATAGTTGCATCAGAGTGCATCATGCATCATGTTTAATTTCAAGAAATTTGGAATTAAGGGAATTTTCAAAGCCTCAAATTAAATATAAGGGCAAAGAACCCAAAAATCTCATTCATTGTTTCCAAAAAATCCTTCATTGATGTTTGACAATTTTGGCAAGGGTTTTGGTCCAAACCAAAATTAATGAACATTTTTAAGGATTTATTTTTGGGACTCTGAATTTAAATTAATAGCTATTTGAATTTGAATTATATTCATATAATTAGAATATAACTTCAAGTGCCACTGAAATGTTTTATGTGCTTTGGAAAAGTCCATCTGGCAACATAAAAATATTTCAGAGGAGTTGGCACTGGTTTTGAATCTTGTTTGAATTTAAAACAATGGCCAAATAAATAAAAAGAAAACAAACAGAAAATAAAACGGAGCAGAACAGAAGAACTAACCTGGGCTAGCTTACCTGCAGCAGTAGCCCACCTGGAGGCCCAGCCCACCAAGGGCAGCCTCGTCTTCTACCTCTTGCTAGTAGGAAGAGGAGAAGCTGGCCACGGCGAGCGTGCGCAGGCGCCACGCCGCACCCGTCTGGCTGCTTCCCCGGCCAGCACGACAAGTGGGATGCGATCCACTCCGCCCCCTCGCTCACTCCGCCTCCTCGCAGCTCTCTCTCACTCCCCTCTCTGCTCTCTTCCCGAGCGGAGCCCGTCGCCGCCGCTCATCGCCTACGTAGCCACAGCCTCCCCCTCGACCTCTCTCTGTGCTCTGAAGGACCGCTATGACCGCCTCTTCCTCCTCGATGACTCACGCAAGCCCGGACGCCCTGTAGAGCGGCCTTCAACGCCGTCTTCTTCCTCGATGCCGTGGATCGCGCCGTCAATTTTGCCGCGTACAGGACCTCCCCGAGCACTCTAAGCGTCTCTACGATATCAACGTGAGCCCCCGCATCATCTCCCACTGTTTTTCCTCTCGTTTTCATTCTCTAGCTGTGGCTCCTTCGACCGAGCGCCGCCGTCCGCCATGGCCGATGCTCTGCTTGATGCCGAGCTCGTTCCGCCTTGCACCGCTGCCCATCGTGCTCCGGGTGTTCCACTGATGATGCCCCGCCGCTCCGTTGGGTCGCTAGCAACTCGCAGCCCCGTGCCCGAGCACCACCGCAACATGGCCGCCGCCCCGCTCGTCGCTGCTGTCGCTAGGCCCCACGCCGGCGGCTGCAACGACTACCATTGGACGCGACACACTGTGGGCGTCCCAGCGAACCCACCCGAACGACCAGCCGTGGCCGGAAACGGCAGGCCGGCAATCGCCGCCGTGCACTGCTTAGCGCCGGCGATTAGTCGCTGGTTAACCCATCATTAGCTGCCTAACCATCTAGGTAACCACCCTTTGACCCACTAACAGCAGGGCCCCAAACGTTTAATTAAACGGCTAATGGAATTGGTTAGAGTTAATCAGATTCCAGTGGTCCCACGCGTCAGCATTGACCTTGCTGACGTGGCGTTTGACTGGGCCCACCTATTTGTGACTCAAACCAGCCCTGAGACACTGACGTGTGGGTCCCAGACGTTAGGTTTGACCTGGACTGGCGTTGTTGACCGGCTGACGTTGTGCAGTCGTCATGCTGATGCAGTAATGCATTTTCTGGTTTTAGTCTAATTTAAAATAGCCAGGAAATTCTAGAAAAAGCCCCAAACTTCTAAAATTCATAGAAAATTATCTATAACTCCAAATAAGATAAATAATATATGAAAAATGATCAGAAAAATCCAAAGAATCTGTTTATGGCATTTTCATGCATGTTTGAACAAGTTAACCTCACTGAATAGGACAATTAATGATTATGGAAGAAATGGTAATTAGTTTTGGAGTTGGAATTTGCTATAGGTTTGAATTCCACTTCAATGAATATGACTAACTATTGCACTAGGTCAATTCAGTACTTTAATATGACATATCATTCATGTGAATGTGCATTTCATTGATTGTGGTTCCTTTTCTGTTTGCCGGTGTTGTTCCCCCTCGGTAGATGTTGTTCCAACGCGGTGATCGTTGACACTGATGAAGACCCAATGTTATCTTCAGAAGTGCCAGGCAAGCAAAACCCCCTTGTTCATTCCGATACAATCCCACTCTCTCGCTCCTGTTCTCTTTTACTGCATTAGGACAACACCGTTTCAACTGTTACATGCTGCGGTAGCTGAACCCCTTTCCTCTGCATGACCTGTCATTGCCACAGTAAATAGATGAAACCCAATAGCATGAGTAGGAATTGTTTGAGCCCTGATGTGCCTACTCATTCATGTTTCTTGTCATGCCTGCTACTGCTTAGAGTTGAGTTCGGTCTGATTCATCGGGAATGAATTGGAACGTGGTGAACATGTCCTACCGTTGAGAGCTAAGTGTGTGAACACGATTTGGTAAAGGTAGCGGTGAGAGGCCATGTAGGAGTACATGGTGGGTTGTCTCATTGCGGCCGTCCCCAGGAACTGAGTCCTGTGTTTGTGATCCATGAACAGTTACTACCACACATTGGGTTCCGGTAACTCGGCCCCTCTCGGCTTATTAATCAACTCGATCTCTGTCCAAGAGTTGCAACTAGTTTCTGGTGTTTGTAGGTAGTGTTAGTAGTCTACTAAGTGGCACCCGGTACAGGTGGGCTTGGGACAGACTAGGCACAGTGGCACGGTGTACCAAGTGGCACCCGGATGGTGGGCTTGGGAACCCTGCACACATCGTTTGGGGCCGTGAGCGACACCCCGGCCGGATCTCCTTGCGGATGGAACCCGAATAGGCGATAAACCTGGACTAGAGACTTGTTGGTTAGTCAGGTCATGGCTGACTCCCTCGCCCGGCTTCCGCTTGAAGGTTGCCGAGGTACATGACGTGTATAGGGCGATAAGTGGCGAGAGCATGTGTAAAGAAGTACACCCCTGCAGGGTTATCATTATCTATTCGAATAGCCGGATTCCTCGGATATGGAAACTTGGATCCCTTGCATAGTTCATAGACAAGTCAAAGTGGATACTCTAAAATGCGCAAGATAAGCGTGAGTGCTATGGATGGCCTTCTCGTAGGGAGACGGGAGCGGATCCATAATGGAGTATTGATATGGTGAATATGTGGACTCGTGTGCACCACCTCAAAAGAGTTACTTGCAGTCGTAGTTCAGGTTAGCCACTGAGTCAAAAGCTGGCTTGCTGCAGTTAAAGCCCACCATCCCTTTTGTTGATAATGAAGCATATGTAGCTAGTTCTGATGTAAGTCTTGCTGGGTACATTTGTACTCACGTTTGCTTAATTTATGTTTTGTAGAGAGACGTCAGTATCACTAGTAGTTCCGCTTGGACTTCGACGTTTAGCATGTTACCTCAGCTACGACCTTGTACCCTTGGGAGGGTCTTGTAGATAGTCAGGCTCCTCAGCCTTGTTCATTTTTAGTTGTCTGTACTCAGACAAGTTAAGCTTCTGCATGTGTTTTGACTTGTGTGCTCTGAATGTTGGGTCATGAGACCCATGTTTGTAATATCTCGCTCCTCGGAGCCTAATGAATAAATACTTTGAGTCGTAGAGTCTTGTTCTGATGCCATGTTGTATTGCACATATTGAGCATATTGTGTCTATGATTGAAATGCTTGGTATGTGTGGGGTCCGACAACCTAGTTGTTTATCCTTGGTAGCCTCTCTTATGGGGAAATGTAGTCTTGTGCTTCCATGAGCCATAGTAGTCCGCTACAACCCGGTTCACCGGATTCCTGCTAGCCCAGCACTACCGCTCCGGAACACTTGACTGGCCGGCATGTGATTCACTTCGTTCCTGTGTCTGTCCCTTCGGGGAAATGTCACGCGGTGACATCCGGAGTCCTACCTAGCCTGCTACAGCCCGGGTTCCTGGAGTCCTGTTGGCCCAGTGCTACAGCCCGGATTCGCACGCTGCTCACCGACATGCTCGATGTTGATTCATGTATGCCTGTTCCCGTAAGTTAGTGCCACTTTGGGTTCACGACTAGTCATGTCGGCCCGGGTTCTCTGTCATATGGATGCTAGCGACACTATCATATACGTGAGCCAAAAGGCACAAACGGTCCCGGGCCATGGTAAGGCGACACCGTGGGAATACCGTCTGTGAGGCCGCAAAGTGATATGAGGTGTTACCGGCTAGATCGATGTGACTTGGAATCGGGGTCCTGACACTTAGGTCCAGACTGGGGCTTCTTCACTTGAGCAGCAAGTTGCTTGCCGTTCTTCTCGAAGTTCCTTTCTTCCCTTTGCCCTTCTTCTTGAAACTAGTGGTCTTGTTGACCACCAACACTTGATGCTCCTTCTTGATTTCTACCTCCGCAGCTTTTAGCATCGTGAAGAGCTCAGGAATTGGCTTATCCATCCCTTGCATATTATAGTTCATCACGAAGCTTTTATAGCTTGGTGGCAGTGATTGAAGAACTCTCTCAATGACACTATCATCAGGAAGCTTAACTCCCAGTTGAGTCAAGTGGTTGTGGTACCTAGACATTATGAGTATATGTTCACTGACAGAACTATTATCCTCCATTTTGCAGCTATAGAATTTATTGGAGACTTCAGATCTCTCAATCCGGGCTTTTGTTTGAAATATGAACGTCAACTCGTGGAACATCTCATATGCACCATGATGTTCAAAACATCGTTGAAGTCTCGATTCTAAGCCCTAAAGCATGGCACACTGGACTATCGAGTAGTCATCAGCTTTGCTCTTCGAGACATTCATAACATCTAGAGTTGCTCCTACAGCGGGCTTTGCACCTAGAGGTGCTTCCAGGACGTAATTCTTTTGTGCAGCAATGAGGATAATCCTCAAGTTATGGACCCAGTCCGTGTAATTGCTACCATCATATTTCTACTTAGCTTTCTCTAGGAAATCATTAAAATTCAAAGGAACGGTAGCACGGGCCATAGATCTACAACAACATAGACATGCAAAATACTATCACGTACTAGGTTCATGATAAATTAAAGTTCAATTAATCATATTACTTAAGAACACCCACTTAGATAGACATCTTTCTAGTCATCTAAATGATCACATGATCCATATCAACTAAACCGTGTCCGATCATCACGTGAGATGGAGTAGTTTTCAATGGTGAACATCACTATGTTGATCATATCTACTATATGATTCACGTTCGACCTTTCGGTCTCAGTGTTCTGTGGCCATATCTGCATATGCTAGGCTCGTCAAGTTTAACCCGAGTATTCTGCGTGTGCAAAACTAGCTTGCACCCGTTGTATGTGAACGTAGAGCTTATCACACCCGATCATCACGTGGTGTCTCGGCACGACGAACTGTAGCAACGGTGCGTACTCAGAGAGAACACTTATACCTTGAAATTTAGTGAGAGATCATCTTATAATGCTACCGCCGTACTAAGCAAAATAAGATGCATAAAGGATAAACATCGCATCCAATAAAAATAAGTGATATGATATGGCCATCATCATCTTGTGCCTCTAATCTCCATCTCTAAAGCACCGTCATGATCACCATCGTCACCAGCTTGACACATTGATCTCCATCGTAGCATCGTTGTCGTCTCGCTAACTATTGCTTCTATGACTATCGCTACCGCTTAGTGATAAAGTAAAGCAATTACATGGCGATTGCATTTCATACAATAAAGCAACAACCATATGGCTCCTGCCAGTTGCAGATAACTGTTACAAAACATGATCATCTCATCAAGTCTTGACCATATCATATCACAACATGCCCTGCAAAAACAAGTTAGACGTCCTATACTTTGCTGTTGCAAGTTTTACGTGGCTGCTACGGGCTTCTGTCAAGAACTGTTCTTACCTATGCACCAAAACCACAACGATTTTTCGCCAAGTGTGTTGTTTTAACCTTCAACAAGGACCGGGCATAGTCAAACTCGATTCAACTAAGACGATGATATATAACATACAACGGGCGCAATGTCGGTCCGGGCCGCTTCATCCAACAATACCGCCGAATCAAAGTACGACGTTGCTGGTAAGCAATATGACTATTATCGCCCACAACTCATTGTGTTCTACTCGTGCATATAACATCTACGCATAGACCTGGCTAGGATGCCACTGTTTGGGAATGCAGTATTTCAAAAAAATTTACCTACGATCACGCAAGATCTATCTAGGAGATGCATAGCAACGAGAGGTGAGAGTGTGTCCACGTACCCTCATACATCGAAAGCGGAAGCGTTTAATAACGCGGTTGATGTAGTCGAATGTCTTCATGATCCAACCGATCCAAGCCCCGAACGTACGGCACCTCCGCGTACAGCACACGTTCAGCTCAAAGACGTCCCTCGATCTCTTGATCCAGTTGATCGATCTCTTGATCCAGTTGAGGATGAGGGAGATTTCCGTTGGCACTGATGGCGTGACGATGATGATGAAGTTACCGGCACAGGGCTTCGCCTAAGCACTACGACGATATGACCGAGGTGTGTAACTGTGGAGGGGGGCACCGAGCACGGCTAAGAGAAGACTTGGTGTGCCTTTTGGGTGCCCCCTTCCCACGTATATAAAGGGGGGAGGAGAGGTGGCTGGCCCAAGGGGGGCGTTCTAGGTGTGGGGAATCCTACTAGGACTCCCTAGTCCAAGTAGGATTCCCCTCTCCTTTTTCCTTTTTCGGAATAGGAGAAGTGGGAGACGGAAAGGGGGGGTGCTGCCCCCAAACCTTGTCTGATTTGCACTGGGCAAGGGGGCCGCGCACCACTTCCCTAGCCGGCCCTCTCTCCTCCACTAAGGCCCATGTATGGTCCATTAACTTCCCCCCCCCCGGGAGGGAGTTTCCGGTAACCCCCGGTACTCTGAAACTCATTCGATACGAACCGAACCATTCCGGTGTCCGAATGTAACCTTCCAATATATGAATCTTTACCTCTCGACCATTTCGAGACTCCTCACCATGTCTGTGATCTCATCCAAGACTCTGATCAAACTTCGGTTCATCAAATCACATAACTCATAATATAAATCCTCATCGAACATTAAGCATGCGGACCCTACGGGTTCGAGAACTATGTATACATGACCGAGACATATCTTCGATCAATCACCAATAGCGGAACCTGGATGCTCATATTGGTTCCTACATATTCTACAAAGATCTTTATCGGCCAAACCGCATGACAACATACGTTGTTCCCTTTGTCATTGGTATGTTACTTGCCCGAGATTCGATCATCGGTATCATCATATCTAGTTTAATCCTATCACTGGCAAGTCTCTTTACTCGTCCCGTAATGCGGCATCTCTTGACTAACTCATTAGTCAAATTTCTTGCAAGGCTCATAGTGATGTGCATTGCCGAGAGTGCCCAAAGATACCTCTCCGATACACGGAGTGACAAATCCTAATCTCGATCTAAGCCAACTCAACAGACACCATTGGCCTGTAGAGCATCTCTATAATCACCCAGTTACGTTGTGATGTTTGATAGCACACAAGGTGTTCCTCCGGTATTTGGGAGTTGCGTATTCTCATAGTCTGAGGAACATGTATAAGTCATGAAGAAAGCAATAGAGAAAAACTAAACGATCATTATGCTAAGCTAACGGATGGGTCTTCATCAGATCATTATCTAATGATGTGATCCCATTCATCAAATGACAACACATGTCTATGGCTAGGAAACTTAACCATCTTTGATTAATGAGCTAGTCAAGTAGAGGCATACTAGGGACACTCTGTTTGTCTATGTATTCACACATGTACTAAGTTTCTGGTTAATACAATCTAGCATGAATAATAAAAATTTATCATGATATTTAAATAATATAAATAACAACTGTATTATTGCCTCTAGGGCATATTTCCTTCATTTTCGGTCTATAGATCGGAAAGTAAAAGATTGCAAAATAGTAGATCAGAAACTTATATGATGGAAAATAGACCCAGGGGCCATTGGTTTGACTAGAGGCTTCTCTCAAGATAGAAAATAATACGGTGGGTGAACAAATTACTATCGAGCAATGATAGAAAAGCGCAAAGTTATGATGATATCTAAGGCAATGATTATGAAATATAGGAATCACGTTCGTGTCAAGTGGACCGAAATGATTCTGCATCTACTACTATTACTCCACACATCGACAGACTCCTGCCTGAATCTAGAGTATTAAGTTCATGCAGAACAGAGTAACGCATTAAGTAAGATGGCATGATGTAGAGGAATAAACTCAAGCAATATGATGTAAACCCCATCTTTTTATCCTCGATGGCAACAATACAATATGTGCCTTGCTGCCCCTACTATCACTGGGAAAGGACACCGCAAGATTGAACCCAAAGCTAAGCACTTCTCCCATTGCAAGAAAAACCAATCTAGTTGGCCAAACCAAACCGATAGTTCAAAAGAATTACAAAGATACCAAATCACGCATAAAAGAATTCAAAGAAGATTCAAATAATATTCATAGATAAGCTGATCATATATCCACAGTTCATCAGATCTCGACAAACACACCACAAAAGAAGATTACATCGGATAGATCTCCAAGAACATCGAGGAGAACATGGTATTGAGAATCAAAGAGAGAGAAGAAGCCATCTAGCTACTAGCTATGGACCCATAGGTGTGTGTGAAACTACTCACGCTGCATCAAAAGGGCAATAGAGTTGATGTAGAAGCCCTCCGTGATCGAATCCCCCTCTAGCAGGATGCCAAAAAAGGCCCCTAGATGGTATCTGACGGGTACAGAAGGTTACGGCGGTGGAAAAGTGTTTTCGTGGATACTTCTGGTGGTTTGGGAGTTTATGTGAATATGTAGGCCGAATAATTAGGTCAGGAGAGTCACGAGGGGCCAAAAAGGCAGCGGGTGCACCCTACCCCCCTGGGCGCGCCCTCCCCCTTGTGGCCGCCTCATGGCTCTTCTGACTTGATATCCAAGTCTCTAGGGTGTCTTCTGGTCCAAGAAAAATCATCGCAAAGGTTTTATTCTGTTTGGTATTCCTTTTATGTGAAACTCAAAAACAAGGAAAATAGAGAAACTGGCACTGGGCTCTAAATTAATAGGTTAGTCCCAAAAATAATATAAAATAGCATAATAATGCATATAAAACATCCAAACAGATAATATAATAGCATGGAACAATAAAAAATTATAGATACGTTGGAGACATTATCACCAGAAAGGATGATTGTGAGAAACTAAAAACCAAAACAAGCAAAGACTTATATAATACAAGACCCTCCAAGCAAAACTCATGATATGTGACGAATAAAAATATAGCTGCAAGTAAAATTACTGATGGTCATTAGAAGAAAGAGCAGATGCCTACCGGGGCATCCCCAAGCTTAGTTGCTTGGTTCTACTTGAATATTACCTTGGGGTGCCATGGGCATCCCCAAGATTAGGCTATTTTCACTCCTTATTCCTTCATCCATCGTGATCTCACCAAAAACATGAAAACTCAATCACACAAAACTTAACAAAACCTTCATGAGATCCGTTAGTATAATAAAGCAAATCACAACTTTAAGTACTATTGCAAACCCGTTCATATTTTATTATTGCATTATACCTATTGTATTCTTACTTTACCATGGCTTATGCCCTCCGATACAATCCATAGAGTCATCAAAATAAGCACACAATGCAACAAAAAACAGAATCTGTCAAAAACGAAATAGTCTGTAGTAATCTGCACTTTGACAATACTTCCATAACTTCAAAAATTCTGAAAAATTAGGAAAACACAGGAAATTTGTATATAAACATGTGTAAAAAAATCAGATTTTTTCGTCACTCTAGTGATTTTTAAAAATTCTACTAGTGCAAGTTAAAGTTTCTGTTTTTCAACAGGATCAAATCAACTATCACCCAACATGATCCTAAAGGATTTACTAGGCACAAACACTAATTGAAACATAAAAACATGATCATAACAATGGGATAATTGTGTCAACACACAAAAATAGAAAGAAAAAGAAAGACAAAAAAATATTTTATTTGTTGGGTTGCCTCCCAACAAGCGCTATCGTTTTATGCCCCTAGCTAGGCATAATGCATAGATTCAAGTATCACTACTAGGAAAAGGCCTGCTAGTGGCGCACCTGTTTTGGCTACTAATGGCGCAATACAGGTGCGCCACTAGTATCACGCCATTAGAATTCTTTACCAATGGCACACCACGCAGTGCACCATAGTATATCCCACGGTGTGCCATTAGTTGATGATGCGCCCATTTACCCATGTGCTCTGGCTTACTAATGGCGCACTAGTTGATGATGCGCCACTAGTGTGCTTTTTGCAGTGCGCCACTAAAGTGTGAGTGGTGCGCCACTAGTATGAATATTAGGGATTTTTTTCTTTTCTGATATTTGCACAGGTTACAAAACATATTACTGCACAGAATATAGAGAGCACAACATATAAACAACAGATTTATCGAATACAATAGAAGATTAGTCTCCGAATTTAAAATACTGAACAAAGTAGAACATTACAAGTCTCGAGACCGCGAGTAGCGAGTTTGTCTTCACATTACAAGTCGATATCGATCATCTAAACTACCATCACATAGAAGAGAGCTGCGGTCATCACGATGAGCATCATCGCGATGAAACTGGTCTTCATCCGGTTCCTCCAACGCTCCCTCCTCTCTCCCGCTAGATAGCGGGCGTATCTAGATTCCGCCTCCGCCCTAGTGGTGTACCCTTTGTAACTGTTACCGCTGAAACGGTGAACCTGTCTCCGACACTCCTCCCAGTCGTCGTAGACTCCGGGAACCTTACCCTTGTACACGACATACGACGGCATCTCTATGCACTAGCCAAACAAAACGTTAGTAGCAATTCACAGACAATACATAAGCAATATATAAGTATGCAACAAAAGGATCGGAAGAGAAAAGCAAGACATTAATAGCACGATTCATGGTCCTACTAATAAATAGCATCGATTACATATACGTTGAACGACTGTCCAAACCAAAGAGACATACAAGTTCATTAAAGCTTAATTACAACTTGAGCCAATCGATATTTCAGAACTTCACATAGCATCACTACTTTCGACTCGACTCAGGGACCGAAGCGTGGATGAAGCCGCCGTCTAACGTGATGGTCATGAAATCACGGGCGTTTTCATCCTGCATTTGTAGCATTGATTCTATCTCACTGTTGGATGGTTGATATCTGATGTAGAACTGCCCCGAGGTACTAAGGACATCTTGATGGATGATTTTCGCAAGCTCTGACTGGATGCAAAAGAATTCTTGTCTGATGTCCGCGTCCTGGATTGCCGACAAGCTCTGCGGCCCAATCTTTGAGATTATTTGGTAGCAGAAGGTGATTATGGTCCTAGCAGAAGGTGATTATGGTCCTGTACGATCGCCCGCATGTGATGGAGGGCATAGTAGGCATCCTTCTAACCGAAAGCGGAAGCGTTTAATAACACGGTTGATGTAGTCGAATGTCTTCGTGATCCAACCGATCCAAGCCCTGAACGTACGGCACCTCCGCGTACAGCACACGTTCAGCTCAAAGACGTCCCTCGATCTCTTGATCCAGTTGAGGACGAGGGAGAGTTCCGTTGGCATGATGGCGTGACGATGATGATGAAGTTACCGGCACAGGGCTTCGCCTAAGCACTACGACGATATGACCGAGGTGTGTAACTGTGGAGGGGGGCACCGAGCACGGCTAAGAGAAGACTTGGTGTGCCTTTTGGGTGCCCCCTTCCCACGTATATAAAGGGGGGAGGAGAGGTGGCTGGCCCAAGGGGGGCGTTCTAGGTGTGGGGAATCCTACTAGGACTCCCTAGTCCAAGTAGGATTCCCCTCTCCTTTTTCCTTTTTCGGAATAGCAAAGAGGGAAAGAGAGGAGAAGTAGGAGACGGAAAGGGGGGGTGCTGCCCCCAAACCTTGTCTGATTTGCACTGGGCAAGGGGGGCGCGCACCACTTCCCTAGCCGGCCCTCTCTCCTCCACTAAGGCCCATGTATGGTCCATTAACTTCCCCCCCCCCCGGGAGGGAGTTTCCGGTAACCCCCGGTACTCTGAAACTCATTCGATACGAACCGAACCATTCTAGTGTCTGAATGTAACCTTCCAATATATGAATCTTTACCTCTCGACCATTTCGAGACTCCTCACCATGTCTGTGATCTCATCCAGGACTCTGATCAAACTTCGGTTCATCAAATCACATAACTCATAATATAAATCCTCATCGAACATTAAGCATGCGGACCCTACGGGTTCGAGAACTATGTATACATGACCGAGACATATCTTCGATCAATCACCAATAGCGGAACCTGGATGCTCATATTGGTTCCTACATATTCTACAAAGATCTTTATCGGCCAAACCGCATGACAACATACGTTGTTCCCTTTGTCATTGGTATGTTACTTGCCCGAGATTCGATCATCGGTATCATCATATCTAGTTTAATCCTATCACTGGCAAGTCTCTTTACTCGTCCCGTAATGCGGCATCTCTTGACTAACTCATTAGTCAAATTTCTTGCAAGGCTCATAGTGATGTGCATTGCCGAGAGTGCCCAAAGATACCTCTCCGATACACGGAGTGACAAATCCTAATCTCGATCTAAGCCAACTCAATAGACACCATTGGCCTGTAGAGCATCTCTATAATCACCCAGTTACGTTGTGATGTTTGACAGCACTCAAGGTGTTCCTCCGGTATTTGGGAGTTGCGTATTCTCATAGTCTGAGGAACATGTATAAGTCATGAAGAAAGCAATAGAAGAAAAACTAAACGATCATTATGCTAAGCTAACGGATGGGTCTTCATCAGATCATTATCTAATGATGTGATCCCATTCATCAAATGACAACACATGTCTATGGCTAGGAAACTTAACCATCTTTGATTAATGAGCTAGTCAAGTAGAGGCATACTAGGGACACTCTGTTTGTCTATGTATCCACACATGTACTAAGTTTCCGGTTAATACAATTCTAGCATGAATAATAAAAATTTATCATGATATTTAAATAATATAAATAACAACTGTATTATTGCCTCTAGGGCATATTTCCTTCATTTTCGGTCTATAGATCGGAAAGTAAAAGATTGCAAAATAGTAGATCAGAAACTTATATGATGGAAAATAGACCCAGGGGCCATTGGTTTGACTAGAGGCTTCTCTCAAGATAGAAAATAATACGGTGGGTGAACAAATTACTATCGAGCAATTGATAGAAAAGCGCAAAGTTATGATGATATCTAAGGCAATGATTATGAAATATAGGAATCACGTTCGTGTCAAGTGGACCGAAATGATTCTGCATCTACTACTATTACTCCACACATCGACAGACTCCTGCCTGAATCTAGAGTATTAAGTTCATGCAGAACAGAGTAACGCATTAAGTAAGATGGCATGATGTAGAGGAATAAACTCAAGCAATATGATGTAAACCCCATCTTTTTATCCTCGATGGCAACAATACAATATGTGCCTTCCTGCCCCTACTATCACTGGGAAAGGACACCGCAAGATTGAACCCAAAGCTAAGCACTTCTCCCATTGCAAGAAAAACCAATCTAGTTGGCCAAACCAAACCGATAGTTCAAAAAGAATTACAAAGATACCAAATCACGCATAAAAGAATTCAAAGAAGATTCAAATAATATTCATATATAAGCTGATCATATATCCACAGTTCATCAGATCTCGACAAACACACCACAAAAGAAGATTACATCGGATAGATCTCCAAGAACATCGAGGAGAACATGGTATTGAGAATCAAAGAGGGAGAAGAAGCCATCTAGCTACTAGCTATGGACCCATAGGTGTGTGTGAAACTACTCACGCTGCATCAAAAGGGCAATAGAGTTGATGTAGAAGCCCTCCGTGATCGAATCCCCCTCTAGCAGGATGCCAAAAAAGGCCCCTAGATGGTATCTGACGGGTACAGAAGGTTACGGCGGTGGAAAAGTGTTTTCGTGGATACTTCTGGTGGTTTGGGAGTTTATGTGAATATGTAGGCCGAATAATTAGGTCAGGAGAGTCACGAGGGGCCAAAAAGGCAGCGGGTGCACCCTACCCCCCTGGGCGCGCCCTCCCCCTTGTGGCCGCCTCATGGCTCTTCTGACTTGATATCCAAGTCTCTAGGGTGTCTTCTGGTCCAAGAAAAATCATCGCAAAGGTTTTATTCTGTTTGGTATTCCTTTTATGTGAAACTCAAAAACAAGGAAAATAGAGAAACTGGCACTGGGCTCTAAATTAATAGGTTAGTCCCAAAAATAATATAAAATAGCATAATAATGCATATAAACATCCAAAACAGATAATATAATAGCATGGAACAATAAAAAATTATAGATACGTTGGAGACATATCACCAGAAAGGATGATTGTGAGAAACTAAAAACCAAAAAAAGCAAAGACTTATATAATACAAGACCCTCCAAGCAAAACTCATGATATGTGACGAATAAAAATATAGCTGCAAGTAAAATTACTGATGGTCATTAGAAGAAAGAGCAGATGCCTACCGGGGCATCCCCAAGCTTAGTTGCTTGGTTCTACTTGAATATTACCTTGGGGTGCCATGGGCATCCCCAAGATTAGGCTATTTTCACTCCTTATTCCTTCATCCATCGTGATCTCACCAAAAACATGAAAACTTCAATCACACAAAACTTAACAAAAACCTTCATGAGATCCGTTAGTATAATAAAGCAAATCACAACTTTAAGTACTATTGCAAACCCGTTCATATTTTATTATTGCATTATACCTATTGTATTCTTACTTTACCATGGCTTATGCCCTCCGATACAATCCATAGAGTCATCAAAATAAGCACACAATGCAACAAAAAACAGAATCTGTCAAAAACGAAATAGTCTGTAGTAATCTGCACTTTGACAATACTTCCATAACTTCAAAAATTCTGAAAAATTAGGAAAACACAGGAAATTTGTATATAAACATGTGTAAAAAAATCAGATTTTTTCGTCACTCTAGTGATTTTTAAAAATTCTACTAGTGCAAGTTAAAGTTTCTGTTTTTCAACAGGATCAAATCAACTATCACCCAACATGATCCTAAAGGATTTACTAGGCACAAACACTAATTGAAACATAAAAACATGATCATAACAATGGGATAATTGTGTCAACACACAAAAATAGAAAGAAAAAGAAAGACAAAAAAATATTTTATTTGTTGGGTTGCCTCCCAACAAGCGCTATCGTTTTATGCCCCTAGCTAGGCATAATGCATAGATTCAAGTATCACTACTAGGAAAAGGCCTGCTAGTGGCGCACCTGTTTTGGCTACTAATGGCGCAATACAGGTGCGCCACTAGTATCACGCCATTAGAATTCTTTACCAATGGCACACCACGCAGTGCACCATAGTATATCCCACGGTGTGCCATTAGTTGATGATGCGCCCATTTACCCATGTGCTCTGGCTTACTAATGGCGCACTAGTTGATGATGCGCCACTAGTGTGCTTTTTGCAGTGCGCCACTAAAGTGTTGAGTGGTGCGCCACTAGTATGAATATTAGGGATTTTTTTCTTTTCTGATATTTGCACAGGTTACAAAACATATTGTTGCACAGAATATAGAGAGCACAACATATAAACAACAGATTTATCGAATACAATAGAAGATTAGTCTCTGAATTTAAAATACTGAACAAAGTTAGAACATTACAAGTCTCGAGACCGCGAGTAGCGAGTTTGTCTTCACATTACAAGTCGATATCGATCATCTAAACTACCATCACATAGAAGAGAGTTGTGGTCATCACGATGAGCATCATCGTTATGAAACTGGTCTTCATCCGGTTCCTCCAACGCTCCCTCCTCTCTCCCGCTAGATAGCGCGCATATCTAGCTTCCGCCTCCGCCCTAGTGGTGTACCCTTTGTAACTGTTACTGCTGAAATGGTGAACCTGTCTCCGACACTCCTCCCAGTCGTCGTAGACTCCGGGAACCTTACCCTTGTACACGACATACGACGGCATCTCTATGCACTAGCCAAACAAAACGTTAGTAGCAATTCACAGACAATACATAAGAAATATATAAATATGCAACAAAAGGATCGGAAGAGAAAAGCAAGACATTAATAGCACGATTCATGGTCCTACTAATAAATAGCATCGATTACATATACGTTGAACGACTGTCCAAACCAAAGAGACATACAAGTTCATTAAAGCTTAATTACAACTTGAGCCAATCGATATTTCAGAACTTCACATAGCATCACTACTTTCGACTCGACTCAGGGACCGAAGCGTGGATGAAGCCGCCGTCTAACGTGATGGTCATGAAATCACGGGCGTTTTCATCCTGCATTTGTAGCATTGATTCTATCTCACTGTTGGATGGTTGATATCTGATGTAGAACTGCCCCGAGGTACTAAGGACATCTTGATGGATGATTTTCGCAAGCTCTGACTGGATGCAAAAGAATTCTTGTCTGATGTCCGCGTCCTGGATTGCCGACAAGCTTGCGGCCCAATCTTTGAGATTATTTGGTAGCAGAAGGTGATTATGGTCCCGTACGATCGCCCGCATTTGATGGAGGGCGTAGTAGGCATCCTTCTAACCTCCAGGCGGCTGCTTGACGCAGGGGAACATCGTATTGTGGGCGAACACGTGCTTGCCGTACCTACGAATTGGCCTGGTGAAGGTGCCTCCAGCTCTGGCGTAGCCGTAGAGAACATCATCAAGAACTTTCTTGATATTTGTGTAGTCTTTCTTCGACTGACGGTCCGAGTCGAAATACATGGCCATGGAATATTTCGGGCTTACGAGGATGAGTGTGCAATGTGTGTCACTGCTCAAAACATGGAATGTTAGAAAAAAAAGAACGATCGAAATCTAAGAAATCATATGTTACGGGGCGGTGAGGGGATTACTTACTCGGTAAAGTAAGGCACGAGGAAGTTATCCTTACCTGGGTTTGCTAGAATGACGCCTTCGAGGTATGAACTCGCGACTTGCCGGTCCCCAGCGCTGCCCAAGAGCTTGGCACGCATGTAGAAGGGGTCGACTATCACGATGTCCGGGGTCTTGTCTCTAATGATCCGCATCTCCATACTCAGCAAAAATAGCCGAACGAAGGTGTAGTGCAGCGGATGAAGGTTAAACATTGTGAAGATTTCATCAAACCGCAGGACGATCATACCCCCGATGGCGCTATCGACAAAGCCCTTGCCCTTTGGCACCTTGGCCACGAAAACCGGGTATGCCACATCATTCTCGGAGAGACGCCGCTTCTCCAAAGAAAGAACACTATCATGCAGACTCCACATAGCACCGGTTGCAGCATTGAGCAGATTAGTCGGTAGCATCGGCCTACCTGCCACATGCACCCTCCTCAAGATATCCTTAGGTTAAGGTGGCCCGTCCTGAGCACGGATCGTACTCAGTGCCCGTTGGCTCACACCTTTGTTACTCTTTCTTTTCCGTCCCTTCTTCTTCTGCTATAATGGGATCAAGTTCTGCTCACAGACCGCCTTCTTGAGTGTGTTGGGGCTGATAATATTCCGCACCTCGGCTATCTGAGGCTCGGTGAAGGCGGCAGCTGGAGGCGTCTCCTGAGAACTGAAACCCAGACGATGCCTGTTGCAATTGGGTTTCTCTGCGGTACCAGCTAGATCGCGATCGTCTTTTTCAGGGTTGTGTTCTTGAGAAGGAGGCTGAAGAATTCGTCACCGTACCCATGTTCGGCAAAGTACTTATCGACGTTGGTAAATGTACCGTCGTCGTTGTCGTCGTCGTCCGGATCCTGTGCCATATGCATGTTCGGATCCTGTGCCATAGGGATGTCCGGCATGTCCTGTAGCATTGCGGCGGTCTTGCCATGGCTTGGCGCCGACACGACTGGCGGTGTTGTCTGTGGGGTGGTGTCCCTCGTCCCCAAATGAATCTGGCTCTTCGGCCAAAGCAAGGGCCAGCTTACGCAGGCATTGAGGGTCATCACATCATCTTCGTTGGCCCCAGCCGGTCGAATCGGAGGTAACAACTCGTCGCAGCCTGGCACCACCCGAACCAGTTCAACCCTATACACGGTGGGTGGCATCGGATTACCGTGGAACACGGGGTTGCCCGGTTGAACGATTCTGCCCTTGGTGACATCGATCAACTCACCGCCCACAAAGTGCAGGAGAGTGCATGGAACATTAGCGGCGCCCTGCGAAAACATGTAGGGCGTCAGGGATGCCTAGTCAAAGGCATGGAGATGAAGTCATCGGCCGAGAGCCTTAGTTACCGTGATGGCGTCGAGCTCGGCTAATGTCAAGGCACCGCCAACGGCGGGCGTGAAACTGACGGAGGGGCCGCTTGCTGCCGAGGTGCCGGCCGGCGTACACCTGGGTGCATTAAGCTCCAATGCCCATGCCGGCGTCGGAGACACCAATACCACCTCCGCCGGAGACACCAATGGTTCCGCCTGCGCGTTGTGCGAGTTGCTGGCCGTGAAGCCGGGAACCAGGGGCGGCCCCTGTTGGAGGCCCGCAATCCACGTCGCCAGCCCCTGAATCAAGGTAGGCACAATGGCGGTGAGCGTCGTTCCCAGTTGTTGTTGCACTTGCTCTTGGAAAATCTTTGGAATCCGCGCCACTTGTGCCTTGAGTTTTTGAACCTCGCGTGATTGGCTTTCCGAGCTGGTCTTTCTCTCCTTTCGCCCACCAGCGTTATAGTATGACGACCATTGTGTGGACAAGCCTTTGTCGGCCACATGACCAGCTGACGACGGCTTACTGAGCTTATCCTTCTTTTTCATTACGTTCAACGCCCTATTTAGAGTGTTGTCCCAAGGGGAGCTCTGAGATGACCCCGCGCTACTGCTTTCAGTCTCCTGCGGAAGGAATGTGAACCATTTAGAAATTTGGCTTCATTAATTAGAATGCAACCATATGGAGCTAATTACGCGGGGGTGTATTCCTTACCAGAACACGCTCAAGCGCCCTGGTCTTCGGATCCATGGTAAGCTCCTTTGTTACCGGGTCCTCCTTGTACCGGGCCCTGACATAGTTCCTGGTCTGCTTGTCACGGTAATTCTCGAAGCGGGGCGGTACGCCTTGCTCGGCACGCTCCGCGTCTTCCTTGTCCCATATAGGCTCCACCACTCTGTAACCGTCGGGACCGAGTTGGTGGACCCCTAAGTTCAACTCCCGCGTTTCTTTCCCCCACTGACTTGATTCCATGGTTGCGCTGCTCTCGCACTTGATCTTGAACTCCTTGTAGTCATCTTCGTTGACTGAAGGATTTTTCGCCTTGATCTTCTCATAACTATCACCTTTGTCAATCATTCTCTTCATCGCGCTTCTCCAAGTAGACAGGGCCGTGCTCATCCTCGTGAGGGCGGCACTGTTCACTTTATTCCCTGAGAGGCGTGTGTTTGCAAAGTCATCGGGGAACTTGTATCATTCGTGCAGCTTCGTGAAGAGGAGGCTGCGCAAATTCCCTTGGTCCTTATGCCTTAGGTTCTCGGTGTTGATCGAGACGGTGCTCCGGAGAATGCACCCGAGCTGAACCGAGTACCCCTTGACTAATTCTTTGGGCGCCGTTGGATGCCAGTCGGAGTTCACTTCAGTAAATTCCTCCTTGACGGTGCCGAGCATGTTCGGGCGTTGGTCCTTCCGTTGCCTCTTCGGATGGCTGCCATCTGTGGTGGCATCCTCGGCGGCACCATCAGTGGTGTCATCCCCGATGCCACTAGGGGTTGTGTAGTCAGGATCGGTGTCTTCCGCGGCGTCCTCATAGCGGTGAGGTTCTTCCTCCATCTCCTGGGACAGCTCCCAGAATTGCTTGCCCGAACCGTCAGCCTCATCATTGTGGGCCATGTTTCGCTCTAAATAGGAAAAAAGTTTGGTCAAAAAGTTGGTTATTGTCAAGGAACAAGATCATGGTCTCATCATTTAGGGTTTGTCGACACCGAGGCATCCTAAAAGCTAAGCTTTTATCATTTAGGGTTTGTCGACGCCGAGGCACCATAAAAGCCAAGGTTTTATAATTTATGGTTTGTCGACACCGAGGCATCCTAAAAGCTAAGCTTTTATCATTTAGGTTTTATCGATGCCGAGGCACCATAGGTTGACTGATATATATGGGTATCTTCTAATAATATACCCTATCAAGAAAAGGGAAGGAGAATTCTAAGTTGGGCCTAATCACTTGGCTCTATTGCCACCTATGGTTTAATGCAACAAGAATAAAGGGGTAGTTGATCCTACTTAATTAAGTACTAAAATACCCCGGCCCATGCATTAGTCGCAAGTACCCCATATGTCCTATTTTTAGCAAAGTCATGCTAAAATTCACGGAAAATTTCAGCATGACCTTTGCTGAAAATAGGACATATGGAGTACCCGAATTTGCCGAAACGGAAGTTAATCGAAATTCCGGCAAACTCAAGGGTCTCTCGGGGTACCTGCAAAATCATCACGGCACGATGGTCGGAGACAAAACCCACCAAACTAGCAAAGTTACTGACGTGTTTACAGAAATTGTTTTCTGTAAAAGATGATCATCATCTTTAGAAGTCTTTCTCAATGTGATCAATTGATGGATCAACATGTAAAACATGTCCAATAAGTATGCTACAGATAACAAACAGAATTTAAGTTCAACAACACTAGAAAGTTTGCACGAAACGAATAACTTGACAACACTGGCCTTCTAAAGTTGGTAGCAACCTAGAGAGTCTCTCTTTAACAGTAGCGAAATGGTTTGATCATTTTACATGCGGTGTTTAGTAAATCAGATAAAAGCTAATTCTGTACCATTTTATATAACTTTTTAGCAAGCAAGTACTTGCAAGTAACAACCTAGAGCAGGATATCCACTACAATTTTTACGAGATGCACTACACTTTAAAGCCTCCAAGGCAAGAATTGAATGAATAGTTGCTTATAGGCCTCTACTGATCAGCCCATAAAAGGTCAGGTAAAGCTCTATCCCAATACCCTGTGCACACAATGGAATTATGGAACAAGACCTTAACCTCAAAAGAAAAAGATTTATGTGTAGTTTGTACCAAATTTTAATACTTCCACAGCTACTTAATTAATCTAGATTGTTTTGTTTGCCAAGGAAAACTACCGAGAGCAAAATATGCTACAGTGTGTAATAGGATGAACATCAGGTCATCTTCCAGACCAGAACACATGCACACAATATTTCTTCACTAATTGCAGTAGAAAACTTGATCAGAAGGGGAGAGAGGCAAGAGAAGAGGTCACCTTGGCAATGGGGGAACCAAATCCAAAGAAATTGAACCCACAGTAGCTAATCCACGGCCCCGTTTCATCACCCAACACAACCAGATTAGATGGGCAAAATCTGCCTGCACAAACTGCACACACACGCGCGCATGAGATGCGGGAGACGAAGAAGATAACTAGAAAGGGAAGAAGAGAAGGTAAAGATGGATTCGTACCCTTGTCTAGAAGAGGAGGAAGAGGCTCGTGTTCCTCTTCTTCTTCTTGAGGAGGAGAGGCTGCAGACTTGAGTCCGGGCGGCGGCCTAGATTGGGGGGAGCGGCCTGCGGCGAGGGATCCGCGCGGCGGAGGGGGCGAGGCGGAGGGAGGGAGGAGGTGGCGTGCCGGAGGTTCGGTTCGTCAAGGTGGGTCGGGCCCTGCTTCGGTGCTCGACGGCGTGGAGACGGTGATGCGTCGGGGTGGGGTCGAAGGGGGAGTAAGGGGAGAGGGATTGGGGATTTTACTGGGGGGAGGGTTTGCAATGGCGCAACCCCTAGCGGTGCACCATTAGTAATTTTTTATAGCAATGGCGCACCTCGAGGCGGTGTGCCATTAGTAATCTTTTTTTTGGATTAGCAATGGAGCACCCCCTAGAGGTGCGCCATTAATAATCTTTTTTTTGGATAGCAATGGCGCACACCCTAGCGGTGCGCCATTAGTAATTTTTTTAGGATTTTTGTTTCCTAGTGTTCGCACACGAACACGTCACCGTGTACCTCCAACTACGAGGGTGATGCACCGCAGCTCACGCCGAAGGAGACCCATCCGGAAGCGCGGTACGCAAGCAATCCGGCGGGTGCTTTTCAGGACCCGAAACCCCACGCGCCCGGGAGTGACCCCGTCTGGACGTGCGGCGGCTATGGGCTGCCCTAGGTTGGTTCGCCTGCCCCTAGAGCCTCGAGGATCGCTGACCTTCAACACGAAGAACGAACAAAGAACGAGAGAGAAAGAACAAAGGAGGGATGTTAAACTAGGGTGAAAAGTAGATGTGTTTTGCGATTGTGTGTTGTTGTTCAATCGGCCGTCGCCTCTTATCTATATAAGAGGCAGATGGAATCCCCGTACGAGAAAAGAACTTGCCTTGCCGTCCAAATCATCAAAATCTAACCAAACTCGGACTTTTCACGACCTCCGGCCCGGATGTCCGGATCTAGGCCCGGATGATCTGGCCTAGCCCAGTTTTCTGATAGCAGCCCACTGTTTTGGCTGTAGAATCCAAATACGACCTCGGATTTGGACGTTTTTATATGAAAATCAACCGCCTCGACGAGACGCACAACTTTCATGTTGAACACTTTTCCATCCGAGGCCATCTTGATGGTCTTTTCGGCAGTTTTGTAAAGTCTATAGTAGAAAAAGCTGTCCGGACGTCCGGACTTCTATCTGGATTGTTCGGCCTCCACCCGGATCATCCGGGACTGGACCCAGATCATACGGCTTCATCATAAACCTTTTGTTGTTTTCGGTACTTCAATTTCCCGGATGATCCAGGCCCCGGCCTGGATGATCCGGCCAAACACTGCTGCAGCGCACGATTTTGCCTTTAACTTTCGCATACGACCTCTGATGGGGACGATTCTTATATAAAAAATCATCCATTTCGACAAGACGAAGAACTTTGGTGTTGAAACTTTTCCCATACGAGGCCATCTTGGGGGCGTAATCAGCCGAATAGTGTTCTGAATACAAAATCTAAGTACTTCGAACACAACTTCGGCCTTAGAGATGAGACCGGATGATTATGGCCCAAATATCAAAGTTTTTTCTTTTGAAAATACAGAACTTTCTTACTTTGAGCACTTCTCAATTTGAGGCCATCTTAATTAAGTTCTTTGCCGTGCCAAAATCTGGTGTCAACACATGCCCCCCTGTTTTTGGCAAAGTTGTGTGCTGAAAAATAACTTGCATGATGCTTTTCCTAAGGACGATATCAACACTCCATCGGCCATTTTATGTGCTTAGGACGATAAGTATATATCGGCCATTTGGATTAGCAACAAAAGTAAAGCTAATCAAACATATGATGATTTGCTAATACCCTTTCATGATGTAAGAAATTATATTGCATCCATGGTTTAAAATAAGCCCATTGAGGGTAACCAATCATACCTGATGAGAAATTCCATCGCATAGGCATCAACGACATTGTTGAAGAAAATGGATAATGTGTGGACCGAAGATGTTGAAACCTTCGGCTTGGTCCTTCATAGTTTTCACTCTTTTCCTTCTTCACATTTGCCGCACTCCTTGTAAAGGAAGCTTGCACATAATTCTTATTTTGAATACTTCCTTTGGGAACCCATGCCATGTTTCTCTTTTCAAGTTCTTGTGCACTAAGCTTTTGCAACTTCTTCTTTTGCCAATATGATTAGCCGAGTGGTCACCCCGGCTGCGATTTTGTTTGAAGTAATGGCAATTCTTGTTTTACCTTGTGCATTCTCAACTTCTTCCCTTCAGATTTGGCACTTGATTGATTTGCCTTATTACCTTTTGTATCCAATGTTGACACTTTACTTGGCTCTTTTTCATCTGAGATCATATCTGAAGTGGCACTCTTACGACCATCTTGTTTGACGCCGTAGACTTGCTTGACCACCTCATTCTTGTCCATTGAGCTCCGGACCGATTCCTTATGATTGAAATTGTCTTTGACATGTGATTGTTCAAATGTTGACCTTTTTGGAGCTGCATAATGTTTGTGAGATGATCTAAAATAATATGAAGAATGCACCCTTGTATCATACCTGTCCCACGGTGGATATGGATTTACATGATCATAGGAAGGTATCCATGGCATTGGCATTGGCGGCACAAAATATGGATATGAATATACCACATTAGAATTCTCATTTTGCCAATACCAATCCTTGGATTTGCGCCTATGGGGTGATCTTGATGCCTTTGCATTAGTTGGATGATAAACGCCGTTCTCCTCACTTATCTTCTGATATTTTTCCAATAGTTTCGGCCTTTTATCTTTGTGCTTACGTCGGCCTTTAATTTCTTTGGTTGTGCTTGCACCAATCTTTGGATTTTCTTGTTGCCCCCAGTCCTTGGAGTCTCCATTGTAACTCCGATGGAATTCTCGCCGTCAAGATTATGTTCATTATGCTCTTCAATAATTTCTTTACTTGAAAGCTTGATCCCATCACCTGCAGTTTTTACCTTCTCTTTAAATGGATCGGCTTGAAGTAGCCGATGCAAAAACCTTTTACCATTGGGACCAATTGGAATGGACTCGTCATCTCTTGGTGTCTCAACAAATTTCAATCGTCCTTTATCAATGGCCGATTTAACTATTTGACGAAACATGTTGCAATCCTCAATACTATGCTTGAACGAATCATGCAACTTACAATAAATTCGTCCTTGGATAGATGTCTTGACATGGTGATCAAGAATTCTAATGTAATTATTTTTCAACAACAAATCAAAGATTTGATCGCACATGTTTGAATCGAAGGTATACATTTTGTTTTTTAGCCGATCTTGGTGTGCGAACGGCTTTGGAAGTAAGCAAACGAATGGTTCAGATTTAGAATCTCCCCACTTGGCTATGCATTGTGTTTTACACCCTATCTCCGATGTATTTGGATAAGATATTATATTAGCATCGAGTTTCTCAAAAGAATTTGACATTGGCTTTAAATTTCTGAAACGAAAATAGTTAGAATACACATGTCTCAATTGAGACCAAGTGCAAGCCAAGTAAGAAACAAGCAAAGCTACCCAATTAGATATGAAATTTTGATAAAGCAATGGGGAAAACTTTGGCTGCAATAATAGGTCACTATTGGTGTTTATAAATGGCACAATAGATTGACCGATATGTTCTATAACAGTTTTATTGCTAACAAGTAAATTTCCCTTCGTCATTGGTCTTTCAAAATTACTTATGAGAATTTCTCTTATAGAAGCATAAACAATAAAGTTGCGACTAAATCGGAAGATAGGTAACTCACTTGCTAGACATACCTTTTCAAACACATTGGGAGAGCATGATGGTTGCGTTACTTGAAAGATAGGTTGTTCCTCTTTCGAATAGCTCCCCAACACCTTGTCATCCTGTTTTTCTAGAATAGATTCGGCATACGTAATATTTGATTCAGTCTTTTCATTAGCCGAGTTAACTTTGTTATCCGAATCACCTTGTTTTTTGATAATTCTATCCACACCCAATGCTTTCTCTTTTTGACATAATCTAGCTTGAATTGTAGCAGAATTAATAGGCTTTCCCTCTTTTATTAATTCATGTAGAACAACATTGCATTCGTCCCAAAAAGACGCAAGATTTTTCTTAATGACCCAATCTGGATAGAATTGCCCCCCAACACTTTTGGACTCTTTTGGTAATGATATGTCACCAAAATTCTATAATTTTGCAGGGGAAACATTATATGCTATGATACTAGGTGAAGACACATGTGATCCTATAGAATTTTCACTTACTCGGCTATTAGCGTGAAGGTGCGAAGCCGAATTATGAATACCCATAGTTGCATATGGTGCCAAACAATTAGTAGCATGAGGTGTAGCATATGATGATTGAGGGTAATTGGTCGGATAACTAGTAGCAGCATAGCCAATTGTTGTATCCACCGGCATGTTTTGATTAACATATTGCAAGCTAGTTGCCGATGAATAAAAAGGTGAAACACTTTGTTGCATACTATCAAAAGTTCCTATGTGAAGTGTTTCAACTTGATTAATAGAACTCATCATGTTGTTCATCGGCATATGGATTTGTGGGGCTGCCGATGCATGGTAGTTGGTATTCATATGTTCCATGTTGCTAAAATTATATGAGGTAGAAGCATGGAGATTTTGTTGCATCGGCTCTTGCACATAATTAGATGCATGATTGATAAAGCTAGGGCTAGCCGATACATTATGCTCATTAAACGATCTAGCAACAACATATGCATTATTTGAATCTACATAAGTGAATTGGGTATTCATGTTATCTTTGTAGATTGCAAACCCTAGATGACGATTTCTTCGTAGCAAGAACGGGCCAGAGACCGTTCAAAGCTTCGATCCCCAGCGGAGTCGCCAAAAAGTGTGTTCTCACACGAACACGTCACCGTGTACCTCCAATGCCGAGGGTGATGCACCGCAGCTCACAATGAAGGAGACCCAACCGGAAACCCCACGCGCCCGGGACTGACCCCGTCTGGACGTGCGGCGGCTATGGGCTGCCCTAGGTCGGTTCGGCCGCCCATAGAGCCTCGAGGACCGCTGCCCTTCAACATGAAGAACGAACGAAGAACGAGAGAGAAAGAACAAAGGAGGGATGTAAAAGTAGGGTAAAAAGTAGATGTGTTCTGCGATTGTGTGTACTTGTTCAATCGGCCGTCACCTGTTATCTATACAAGAGGCGGATGGACTTCCCGTACAAGAAAAGGACTTGCCTTGCCGTCCAAATCATCAAAATCTAACCAAACTCGGACTTCTCACGACCTCCGGCCCGGATGTCCGGCTCTAGGCCCGGATGATCCGGCCTAGCCCAGTTTTCTGATAGCAGCTGACTGTTTTGGCTCTAGAATCCGCATATGACCTCGGATTTGGACGTTTTTTATATCAACATCAACCGCCTCGACAAGACGCACAACTTTCATGCTGAACACTTTTCGATCCGAGGCCATCTTGATGGTGTGTCGAGCAGCTTTCTTAAGTCTATAGTAGAAAAAGCTGTCCGGACGTCCGGACTTCTATCCGGATTGTCTGGCCTCCACCCGGATCATCTAGGACTAGACCTAGATCATTCGGCTTCATCATAGACCTTTTGTTGTTTTCGGTGCTTCAATTTCCCGGATGATCCGGGCCCTGGCCCAGATGATCCGGCCAAACACTGCTACAGCGCACGATTTTGCCTGTAACTTTCGCATACGACCTCGGATGGGGACGATTCTTATATCAAAATCATCCATTTCGACGAGACGAAGAACTTTGCAGTTGAAACTTGCCCATACGAGGCCATCTTGGGGGCGTAATCAGCCGAATAGTGTTCTGAATACAAAATCTAAGTACTTCGAACACAACTTCGGCCTTAGAGATGAGACCGGATGACAATGGCCCAAATATCAAAGTTTTTTCTTTTGACAATACAGAACTTTATCAATTTGAGCACTTCTACATTTGAGGCCATCTTAATTAAGTTCTTCGCCATGCCAAAATCTGGTGTCAACACCTAGCGGAGGGCCGGCAGCGGCGTCTTGAACCCTAGGTCTCGCTCGGGGGGGGAGGCAGGGGGTGGGTGGTGCACTCGGCCAATTCCGTTCGGGGGAACCGAGCGAGGAGACATGGGAGGGTGCGGGGGGTCATCGGCGGCGGTGGAGCAGGGGAGGGTGCGGGGGGTCGGCGGCGGCGGTGGAGCGTGGGAGGGTGCGGGGGGTCATCGGCAGCGGTGGAGCGGGGGAGGGTTATAACACCTCGGATGTAATTTACCTTATCTGTACTCCAACTCTTGCTGTTTCCGGCCTAAGTTATTTTATTTACCTCGGGTTCGGGTTTTTGTTTCCGTGTGTTGTTCCCTTTGTCATGCATCTCATATCATGTGATCATATGCATTGCATTTGCATACGTGTTCGTCTCATGCGTCCGAGCATTTTCCCCGTTGTCCGTTTTGCATTCCGGCGCCCCTATCTCCTCCGGTGGTCCTTTCTACCTCTTTTAGTGTATCGGGGTTAAATATTTCTGGATTGGACCGAGACTTGCCATGCGGCCTTGGTTTACTACCGGTAGACCGCCTGTCAAGTTTCATGCCATCTGGACTTCGTTCGATACCCCAACAGTTAACCGAGGGACCGAGAAGGCCTCATTTGTGTTGCGGCCCAACACCCTTCCAATTTGGCCCAAAACCCACCAAAAGCCCTTCCATCGTCTAGAGCATTCGATCACGATCGCGTGGCCGCAAACCGCACTCCATATGGAGCTTCCTAGCTCCCTCTATGCCTATAAATAGATCCCCTTCCGAAATCACGGGTCTTCTTCCCCCGAAACCCTAATTTTTCCCTCCTCCGCGCACCGGACGTGTCTGGCCTGCGCCGGACAGCTCTCCGCCGTCGCCTTCCTCCAGTGAGAGCGCGTCACGTGTCCTCCCCGCCGGCACCACCGCGCGCGGCCCGCCCGGCCCGCGTTGGGCCCCCGAGGCCCGGGCCACCGCCACCGCCGCCCGGGTCTTCGTCCTCCTCCAGTCCGGTGCTCCTTCCGCCGCGCCGCCGCACGCCATCTTCGCCGCCGCTCGCCCCGGTGAGTCACGCGGCCGCGCCGCCCCTGCCTCCCCGGCACTGCGCCCGCCGTCTCGTGCTCCCGCGAGAGCAACTCCGGCGAGCCCCATCGACTCTCCAGCGAGAGCTCCAAGTCCGGCCACCGTCAAGTTGGTAATCAGAGCCTTCCCCGACCTTAGGAGCCCCCTGCTTGATCTAATCGTTGACGCTGTTGAGTCTGGAAAAATGTTTTGAGTCATTTAGGAATTATATATCGGAGAGTTAGGAATTCTTTTTACTCCCCAGTCCCTTCATCGCTCTGGTGAGGCATCCTGACGTAGAGTTTTGACTCTTCTCTTCTCAAATTTCACTAATTTATTTTAGGATCACGCGGGTATCTTGGAATCGTTCTGATCGATTTGTGACGAGAACATTGTTCTTGGTGCCTCCTGTCATTTAGGGGTTGTGGCAGTGTCCTGGGGAGTTGAGCTCCGAGGTGTTGTCGTCACAATTTTATCGTTGAGATTCTGGAATACTTGAGTTTCGCCAACATTGAAAATCTCTTTTATGCAGTTGTTGGTGAGATAACCTCGACGCCACCCAGTACTGGGGCGGGAGTTCGGGAGTATTGCCATAACTCGTATAACGGATGCTTTTCAAAGGTTGAGGTAGATGATTTCCGAAGTTTTTCTCGGTTATGTGTTGAAGGATGGATACAGCTGGATGTAGGATTTGCTATATTTGGGTGAGATATTATACTTCCCCTGTATCGCCAACACCTGATTGCATAACCGGAAAGGTTCGGGAGTTTCATAGGTGGGAATTCTTGTAGCTCTAGTTCTTCTTCCATGGATATTTGGTTTGGGATTGGGTAATCCTCACCAAGTATTTGTCCTTGTTCCGTACCTTGTTGTTTTTCTTCTACCTCAATTCTAAGTGGCTTCTCAATTTATGGATATGTGACCATTTCGATTGGAATGCATTCGTTCATTTTGTTTGGATGTGAAGACTTTATGTTGCAATTTGAATCCACTTGATTCAGCTTCAATATTTGTCTATCAATGTGCTAACGGATGTCAACCTCTTTAGGATGGCTCCTCCAACGCGCACGACTCCGAATCCTGATCCGCCACCACCACCTCCACCTCCGGAGGCATGGCAAGCTGTGATGGCCGCTACCAATGCAAACACACAGCTGATCATGCAACTTCTTCAAGAGCGCAACCAAGGGAACCAGGGTCATGGCAACAATCAGAATCAGTTTGCTACACTCAACCAGTTCCTTGCTAACCAGCCAAAGAGCTTCAGCAATTGTGTTGAGGCAACAGACGCTGATGATTGGCTCCTGGACATATGCAAGCATTTCGAGTGCGGTAACGTCAGGCCTGAGGACTTTGTCAAGTTCGCTTCCTTCCAACTCAAAGACCAAGCTGCAGAATGGTTTCAGCAGTACAAAGATTCCAGAGGAGGCCATGTGATTACCTGGGATGAATTCCGTCAAGACTTCAAAGCTCATCATATTCCTCAGAGTGTGGTTGAAAGCAAGCGTGAGGAATTCCGCAACCTGAAGCAAGGCACTATGTCTGTTTACGAGTACAACAAGATGTTTCAGAAGCTCGCTCGTTTTGCTAAGCAAGACGTCCCCGATGAGAAGAGCATGATATACTAGTTCAGGGGTGGTCTCAGAGAAGAAATCCAGCTAGATCTTGTCCTCTTTGAGCCCAAGAGGTATGATGAGTTTTAAAACATGGCAATGAAGCAAGAGACTGCTCAACTGAAGTGCGATGCTTCCAAGAAGCGAGTCAGAGATGCAACTCCTTCTTCCTCAACTCAAGTGGCTAAGCAGCAGAAGTATTGGCTTCCTCCTCCTCCATTCCGTCAGCCTTATCAGCAAAAGAGCAAAGGTGGCAGTGGATCTTCCCACCCACCCAACCCTGGCTTGCAGAACAAGACTTTGTCTCAAGCTCCAAGATCAAGTGCTCCATATCACCATCCGCTCTCGGAGGTCACGTGCAACAAGTGCCAATAGAAGGGTCACTATGCCAACAAATGCTTCAATCAGAGGCGTATCCCTCCTCCTCCTGTGAGATCGGCAAGTACAACTGTGGTCAAGCATAACCCCAAGTACGCCAAGGTCAACATGGTGAATGCAGCTCAGGCAGAGGACTCGTCAGATGTCATCATGGGTAACCTTCCTGTTAACGATATTCCTGCAAGAGTTCTTTTTGACACTTGTGCATCACATTGTTTCATCTCGAGACCTTTTGCATATAAGCATGATTTTGTTACACAAGTGTTGCCGAAACCGTTGGCTATTGTCTCTCCGGCCCGTCAGATGACTTCTCGAGTATGCGTTCCGGATGTTTCAATCACATTGGGTGACTATAAGTTCTTGTCTTCTCCAAATGTTCTGGGTGACTCGGATATTGATCTTATTCTCGGAATGGACTGGCTTTCTAAGCACAAGGCTCATCTTGATTGTGCTGCCAGGCAGATTCAATTGACTCATTCGTGTAAGAATGTAATTGTCTTTGCCACTCGTGATGATACCATCCGTTTGTTTTCTCTCAATGAGAAGGGTGAACTGGATGCCATCTCTCAAATTCCAGTCGTTTGCAAATATCAAGACGTCTTTCCAGAAGAGCTTCCAGGAATGCCTCCGCACCGGCCAGTTGAATTCGTCATCGATCTTGAGCCTGGCACGGAACCTGTTTGCAAACGTCCTTACAAGCTTGGACCTGAAGAGTTGAAACAGCCGAAGAAGCAACTCGATATTCAAGAACGAATGGGTCTCATCCGACCTAGTTCTTCTCCGTGGGGTTGTGGAGTTCTTTTTGTGAAGAAGAAGGATGGAACGGACCAACTCTGTGTTGACTACTGTCCATTGAACAAGAAGACTATAAAGAACAAGTATCCACTTCCTAACATCAATGATCTATTTGAACAACTCAAAGGTGCTGAAGTATTCTCCAAGCTTGATCTCCGTATGGGCTATCACCAGATTCGAATTCGTGAGCAAGATATCCCCAAGACAGCATTCAGAACAACCTACGGTTCATATGAATACACTGTCATGTCTTTTGGCCTCGTCAACGCTCCTCCGACTTTCTCTCGCATGATGAACTTCATCTTCAACGCCTACACTAATGACTTCGTCTTGGTCTACCTCGATGACATTTTGGTCTTTTCCAAGAACAAGGAAGATCATGCCAAGCACTTGCGTTTGGTGCTCGATAAGCTCAGAGAACATCAGTTCTACGCTAAGTTTTCAAAGTGAGAGTTTTTGCTCGATGAGGTTCTCTATCTTGGGCATATCATCTCTGCTAAGGGCATAGTGGTGAATCCTGAGAAGGTGTCTACAATTGTGAATTGGGAACCACCTCAGAACGTGAAGCAACTCCGCAGCTTCCTTGGGCTCGCAACCTATTGTCAAAGGTTCATTGAGAACTTTTCAAAGATTGCGAAGCCGCTTTCCGACCTTCTCCAGAAGCACGTGAAGTACGTTTGGTCTCTTGAATGTGACATCGCTTTCAACACCCTGAAAGAGAAATTAGTCACTGCTCCAGTTCTGACTCCTCCTGATGAATCCAAACCGTTCGAGGTCTTCTGCGATGCCTCTCTTCAAGGTCTTGGTGCAGTGTTGATGCAAGAGAAGAAAGTTGTGGCCTATACTTCTCGCCAGTTGAAGCCCAACGAGAAGAACTACCCCACTCATGACCTCGAGTTGGCGGCAGTTGTGCATGCTCTTTTGACTTGGAGACATCTCTTATTGGGAAGAAAAGTGGACATCTTCACTGACCACAAGAGTCTCAAGTACATTTTCACTCAGCCTAATCTCAACCTCAGGCAGACTCGTTGGGTCGAAATGATTCAAGAGTATAATCCGAGCATCGAGTATACTCCAGGAAAGGCCAATGTAATTGCTGACGCATTGAGCAGGAAGGCTTACTGCAACAGTCTGATTCTCAAGCCTTACCAACCCGAGCTTTGTGATGCTTTTCGCAAACTCATTCTGCAAGTTGTTCCTCAAGGTTTCCTCGCCAACCTTCAAGTCTCTCCTACTTTGGAAGATCATATTCGCGAGGCTCAACTTCTTGATGCTATGGTGAAGAAGGTGAAGATTGGGATTGCCAAGAGTCAACCCAAGTAAAAGTGCTATCGCCTTGATGACAAGGATACTCTCTTCTTCGAGGATCGCATTGTTGTGCCTAAAGGTGACCTTCGTAAAGTCATTATGAACGAGGCTCACAATTCACTCCTCTCCATCCACCCTGGCAGTATGAAGATGTACCAGGACCACAAGCAGGCGTATTGGTGGACTCGAATGAAGCACGAGATTGCTCAGTTCATGAATGAATGTGATGTCTACAGAAGAGTGAAGGCAGAACACCAACGACCAGCTGGTCTCCTCCAACCTGTTGCCATTCCAGAATGGAAGTTTGACCACATTGAGATGGACTTCGTGACGGGATTTCCAAAGTCCAAGCGTGGCAATGATGCAATATTCGTTGTAATCGACAAACTCACTAAAGTGGCTCATTTCCTGCCTATCAAGGAGTCTATCACTGCAGCTCAATTAGCGGAGCTGTATACCTCTCGGATTGTCTCTCTGCACGGCATTTCGCAGTTGATCTCTTCAGACCGTGGCAGCATCTTTACCTCCAAGTTTTGGGATTCTTTTTAGAAGGCCATGGGCACCAACATCCGTTTCAGCACAGCTTTTCATCCTCAAGCTAGCGGCCAAGTCGAGCGTGTCAATCAGATTCTTGAAGATATGCTCAGGGCTTGTGTTATCTCTTTCGGTATGAAGTGGGAAGATTGTCTTCCATATGCCGAGTTCTCCTACAACAACAGCTTTCAAGCAAGTTCAGGCAAGGCCCCATTTGAAATTCTCTATGGCAGGAAGTGCCGTACTCCTCTTAACTGGTCAGAGACCGGTGAACGTCAACTTTTTGGAAATGACTTGATCACAGAGGCAGAGGAGATGTGCAAAGTCATTCGTGATAACCTCAAAGCAGCGCAATCGCGCCAGAAGAGCTACTATGATAGTAAGCATCGTGATTTGGCTTTCGAGATCAGAGACCATGTTTACCTCCGCGTCTCTCCAATGAAAGGTACTCGTCGCTTCGGTATCAAAGGGAAGCTTTCCCCTAGATACGTGGGCCCTTTCAAGATCATCAGCAAGAGAGGCGATCTCACCTATCAACTCAAGCTTCCCTCGAACTTTGCTAATGTGCACGACGTGTTCCATGTCTCTCAGCTTCGCAAGTGCTTTAAGACCCCTGACCGCACCGTCAACTTCGAAGACATTGATCCCCAAGAAGACCTTTCTTATCGTGAGCCCCCCATTGCTATTCTTGAAGAAACTGAGCGCAAGACTCGCAATAAGTCAATCAAATTCCTCAAAGTCAAGTGGTCACACCATTCCGACCATGAAGCTACCTGGGAATGCGAGGATCACCTCCGTTCTGAGTACCCGGCGTTTTTCCAGTCCTAGATCTCAGGACGGGATCCTTTCGCAGTGGTGTAGTGTTGTAACACCCCGGATGTAATTTACCTTATCTGTACTCCAATTCTTGCCGTTTCCGGCCTAAGTTATTTTATTTACCTCGGGTTCGGGTTTTTGTCTCCGTTTGTTGTTGCCTTTGTCATGCATCTCATATCATGTCATCATGTGCATTGCATTTGCATACATGTTCGTCTCATGCATCCGAGCATTTTCCCCGTTGTCCGTTTTGCATTTTGGCGCTCCTATCTCCTCCGGTGGTCCTTTCTACCTCTTTTAGTGTGTGGGGGTTAAACATTTCCGGATTGGACCGAGACTTGCCATGCAGCCTTGGTTTACTACCGGTAGACCGCCTGTCAAGTTTCGTGCCATTTGGACTTCGTTTGATACCCCAATGGTTAACCGAGGGACCGAGAAGACCTCATTTGTGTTGCAGCCCAACACCCTTCCAATTTGGCTCAAAACCAACCAAAAACCCTTCCATCGTCTAGAGCGTTCGATCACGATCGCGTGGCCGCAAACCGCACTCCATTTGGAGCTTCCTAGCTCCCTCTATGGCTATAAATAGATCCCCTTTCAAAATCACGAGTCTTCTTCCCCCGAAACCCTAATGTTTCCGTCCTCCGCGCACCGGACATGTCCGGCCTGCGCCGGACAGCTCTCCGCCGCAACATTCTTGTGCTCAAGTTGCTTAAAATTCATGATTTTATTTCTAAGGGAAATAATTTTTGTGGAAGGAAAATACTTAGTGATGAAAGTATCTTTGCACTTATCACAAGAATGAATACTATTTCGTGGCAAAGATGAAAACCAAATTTTTGCACGATCACGCAAAGAAAAAGGAAATAATTTCAATTTCACAATATCATTGTCCACATCTTCTTTTTTTTGGATATCACAAAATTCTATGTAAGTGTTTAGATGCAACACGACGGCCTCATTAGGATCACCGGAAAATTGCTCTTTCATAACAAGATTCAACAAAGCGGCATCAATATCATTAGACTCCGCACTAGCGGTGGGACGAGCACTTGGAATACTAATAAAATCATTATTATTAGTATTACAAAAGTCACACAATTTGGTATTTTCTTGAGAGATCATGACTACACAAACAAGAATGCAAGCAAACAAAAGATCGAACGAGAAAAAGGCAAACGAAAAGAAGGTAAATATTTTTGTGATTTTGCAAAAACATTTCAGAAGTGGGGGAGATGAAAACGAGAGGAGAATGACAAATAAAGTAATTGCAAGGACGTGAGAGTTTGTGTGTAGGAACCTGATAGATGTTGATGAGGTCTCCCCGACAACGGCGCCAGGAATTCTTCCTGATTGCTTGTATCTACGTTGGTAATTCCCTGAAGAGGAGAGGATGATTGAGCACAACAATGGTAAGCATTTCCCTCAGTTATGAAACCAAGGTTATCAATCCAGTAGGAGAACCAAGAAACACTATGTAAACAACACCTGCACACAAACCACAAAAACTTGCAACCCAACACGTAAGAGGGGTTGTCAATCCCTCCTGGGCATTGAGATAGATTAAATTGTATGAGAGTTGATAAATAGATCTAGCAAAATACGAAATAAATTAATTAAAGAAAAAGTGTGGCAAGGTATTTTTGGATTTTTGTAAAAATAGATCTGAAAATAATATGATAGGAAATAGATGTTGGGGGCGTAGATTTCACTAGAGGCATCTCTTGAGAAAATAGTGTACATTGTGTAAACAAATTACTTTTGGGCAATTGATAGAAGAGAAAATAATTATGAAGATATCCAAGGCAATGATCATGTATATAGGCATCACCGACTCCTGCCTGCATCTACTACTATTAATCCATGCATCGACTACTCTCCAACTTGCATCTAGTGTATTAAGTTCATGGAGAAATGGAGTAATGCAATAAGAACTATGACACGATGTAGACAAGATCTATTCATGTTGGAATAGACCCCATATTTCTGTCCTTAATGGCAATGATACATGCATGTCATGTCTCCTTCTGTCACTGATATTGAGCACCGCAAGATCGAACCCATCACAAAGCACCTGTTCCCATTGCAAGAAAAATCAATGTAGTTGGCAAAACCAAACCAAAGTTTCGAAGAACAAATACGAGGCAATAACGATCATGCACAAAATAGTTCAAAAAAACCAAATAATATTCATGGATAGATCTGATCATAAACTCACAATTCATCGGATCCCAACAAACACACCACAAAAAGCCATTACATCAAATAGATCTCCAAGAACATCGAGGAGAACATTGTATTGAAGATAAAAAGGAGAGAAGAAGCCATCTAGGTACTGCCTACGGACCCGTTGGTCTGTGGTAAACTACTCACGCATCATCAGAGGGGCAAGGATGATTATGAAGAACCCCTCCGTGATTGTTGACCCCTCCGGCAGTGTGCCGGAAAAAACCTCTAGATTGGATCTCATGGTTGTGGAACTTGCGGTGATTGGAATTGTGTTTCATCGAATCCTCTAGGTTTCGGGAATATTTGAGTATTTATAGAGCTAAGAGGCGGTGGAGGGGGTTCCTGTAGGCCCCACTACCCACTAGGGCGCGCCCTAGTGCCTAGTGGGCCCTGTCTCTGGTGCACATCTTTGGCCTCCTGGGTGTCTTCTGGGGAGAAAAAAATCTCCAAAAAGTTTTGTTGCATTTGGACGCCGTTTGATATTGATTTTCTGCGAAGTAAAAAACAAGAAAAAAATAGCAACAGGCACTAGGCACTGTGTTAATAGGTTAGTCCAAAAAATGATATAAAGTTGCTAGTAAATGAGTATAAAACATCCAAGAATGATAGTTTAATAGCATGAAACAATGAAAATTATAGGTACGTTGGAGACGTGTCACTCCATCACTGAGAATTCCATGAACCACCCTTCATTAGAAAACTAAAACTTTGGGTGCAACTTTGAGCTTCCACAAAGATGTCCAATTGTTCATTTGACTGTGAAGTTGCGGTATTCGCCCCTTACTTGAGAGTTCACTAAAAAAAAAAAGACACATCAGTGACATTATGGCCCGAACGGAAACTTTTCTGTCACGGTTATGTCACTTCTATGACGATAATTGTTACAAAAACACGTATGATCATAGATGTGGTGAGCTCCTACTTCCATGACAAAAAAATATGATAGAAAATTGGCTTTTCGTCCTGGGTGGGCCAGAGATGCACCTGCATAACATTCTTTCGGATGTCCATGACATAAAATATCATGGTAGAAGTGAGGGCGAGAGAAATTTTAGGAAGTTTCCGGTTACAGTGGGTAGTCGGGGACAAGTGATGCAGTGTGGTTTGAGCGTTTCTCTCCGATGTGGCCTTCCATCGGGGGAGGGGCGGCCGGCGGGGGCACAATCAGTGCGCCACCCCATCCTCCTTGGCCCCGGGCACCATGAGGACCACGACCTTGCCCCCTCCCACCTCCCCTCGTGGAGGGCTCCGCCCCCACGTCTTTGGAGGAAGGAGGGAGACGCTGTCGAGTATAAGTTCTCATCGCCACTGGAGCAGCGCCAGGCCCCTGACCTCTCACCATGGTAGGCAAGGGCTTCTACAGGAATGGAAGGTGTGGAGAAATGCCTTGCCTCACGTCCCCTTTTATAGGCGAGCGGGGCAGGGGATAGATTTCTCCATGAAGGTAGCCGCCCCGTTTGCCCAGTCCGGCTCCCCCTCACCATTAACGGCTCGAGGAATCAAGGCTAACCACCTGCATCAATCCACGACACCTGGATTTCTGCCACGGTGCTCATTCCCACACCCTCCGCATGTGCCACCAACTTTAGACAATGCATGCAATACACATGGCAGAGGCACTTGGAGCAGGAAAGATAATGGGGTGGCGGTTACCGCCCTGTGAATGTGGGACATGGGTACCCTACAGATCATGGCCCATTATCTCTCTCACTACGGTTAGCGTTGCACGATGCATGGGAGAAACGGAAACTGGCCTGGGCTCAGGTTAATGAAGAAGCAAGGAAGATCTCAAAGGACAAGCAACTACAACCCCCTTGCCTGTGAACTGGATAGGGCCTATCCCGACGACGTCCGGCAGAGCGTTCGGGCCAGGCCCGAGGGCTCCTGTAGGTGCAACAAACCCTGGGTCTGTTGGCCAGACCGTGCACATGACTAAGAGCAGGGTCGCGACATCCAAGACTAGACCAAGCAGAATAGATCAACTCTTTGAGGAATCAGAGAGCAGATCAAAAATACCAAGATGAGCCAAAGGAAGCAAGATACCACTAAGGGAAAGCCTCCCTTGCCGGGCAGGCCTGGCAAGGTCAAGGTTGCTCTAGAGATAGGTCTCAAGACTCGTTAGCCAAGCCTGCGGGGGACGCCAAGGGAGGACTACCCCGCCAAAAGCTCCACCGCTCCACCTCACGACGATGCAAGTCATCGATCGGTGCGGTGTCAAGCCCCCAAGTGACTAAGTGGTTTTTTATTGACACATGGCAGCCACTTTCGAAGGAAATCACCTCCAAATGACACCCGTCTAGAGATGTCTCAAGCAGACAGACAAGAGGGTGACCGAACTACCCGGTAAGGCTTGCCAGGCATGCCATGATGTGACACTAAGCAACACATTTAATGCGCTCTGCCTTCTCTGTCGAGTTAGGTATGATAGAACTGTTTGCTATCTAATCAGCACACAATGACTGATTTTCCATGTGGTGATCCCTTGATCTATAAAAGGAGGGCCGTAGCAACCATAGGAAGGATTCAGACCCCTGTACACTCATACGTGCGTAGCTGCTCTCGCCCCGAGGCAACCTACTGGGCAAGAGTGTTTTGCCTCCAGCATGGTCCTCTCTTCAATCCCCCGAAGCAGGAGTAGGGTTTTACACCTCGCGGTAGCCCGAACCTGGGTAAAATTTCCCGTGTGATCTCTGTCGTGATGTGCTACATTATCCGCTCTTTGTGCAAGGTGCTCATCCCCCGTGCCAAACCACAAGTGGCTCATGGCCCCATACGTGGTCGTGGTTTCTCACGACATCTTTGGCGCGCCAGATAGGGGGAATTGCTTGCGCGAACCCGAGAAGCGTACGTAGTGCGTCATCTTCATCATCATTTTCTTCATCAATGGCTCCATCGTCCATGGCGCCCAAGAACAAGCTCGGTGTCGTAGCCCACCCGTCCACCTCGAACGCCCGTCGCACGCGGGCGCTGATGCCGCGGGGGCTCCGGGGATGCACGGGGATGTGAACCCCATCTTGTTATCTTTGATGGCAACAATACAATACGTGCCTTGCTGCCCCTACTGTCACTGGGAAAGGACACCGCAAGATTGAACCCAAAGCTAAGCACTTCTCCCATTGCAAGAAAGATCAATCTAGTAGGCCAAACCAAACTGATAATTCGAAGAGACTTGCAAAGATAACCAATCATACGTAAAAGAATTCAGAGAAGATTCAAATATTATTCATAGATAGACTTGATCATAAACCCACAATTCATCGGTCTCAACAAACACACCGCAAAAAGAAGATTACATCGAATAGATCTCCACAAGAGAGGGGGAGAACATTGTATTGAGATCCAAAAAGAGAGAAGAACCCATCTAGATACTAACTATGGACCCGTAGGTCTGAGGTAAACTACTCACACTTCATCGAAAGGGCTATCGTGTTGATGTAGAAGCCCTCCGTGATTGATGCCCCCTCCGGCGGAGCTCCGAAACAGGCCCCAAGATGGGATCTCGTGGATACAGAAAGTTACGGCGGTGGAATTAGGTTTTTGGCTCCGTATCTGATCGTTTGGGGGTACGTGGATATATATAGGAGGAAGGAGTACGTCGGTGGAGCAACAGGGGGCCCACGGGATGGAGGGCGCGCCTGGGGTAGGCAGGCGCGCCCCCCTACCTCGTGGCCTCCTCTCTTGTGCCTTGACATATGGTCCAAGTCTCCTGGGTCTTATTCGTTGAGAAAATCACGTTCCCGAAGGTTTCATTCCGTTTGGACTCTGTTTGATATTCCTTTTCTTCGAAACCCTAAAACAGGCAAAAAACAGCAATTCTGGGCTAGGCCTCTGGTTAATAGGTTAGTCCCAAAAATAATATAAAAGTGGATAATAAAGCCCAATAATGTCCAAAACAGTATATAAGATAGCATGGAGCAATCAAAAATTATAGATACGTTGGAGACGTATCATTGCACTAGTGAAAGTACGGACCCTAGGCCTCATTTTCAAGTATTGCAATATAGTTTGTGCTCCGTTTTATCAATTGCTACCTTGCTGTTTTTTATTGTTCTTATTACAAAAATCAATATTTACTATCCATATTACACTTGTATCACCATCTCTTTGCTGAACTAGTGCACCTATACAAATTACCATTGTATTTGGTGTGTTGGGGACATAAGAGACTTCTCATTATTTGGTTGCAGGGTTGTTTGAGAGAGACCATCTTAATTCTATGCCTCCAATGGATTGATTATCCTCAGATCATCCACTTGAGGAAAAATTGTTACTGTCCTACAAAACTCTGGGTTTGGAGGCCCAACACGTGTCTACAAGAATAAAGTTGCATAGTAGACATCAAGATCTTTTCTGGTGCCGTTGCCAGGGAGGTTATGTAAGCGGCACTCACATCCCGTCAATGAAGCTCTTTTCTGGCGCCATTGCCGGGGAGGTGAGTGCTTGAAGGTATGTCTTTAGATCTTGCAATTGAATCTTTTAGTTTCTTGTTTTATCACTAGTTTGGTTCATAAAAAGAAAACTATAAAAAATGGAATTGAGGTTGCATCGTATTATTGATTATCCTTATAATATCTTTCTTGAAAATGATGGTTCGGAAAATTGTGCTCAATTGTTAGTAAAAGAAGTCAATAAAATGTTCGGCGCAAAATATTTGAATGATGAGCATGATTGTAATGTTATTAGTATGAATTATCCATGATGCTAATGATATGCAAAGCCATAAGCTTGGGGATGCTATGTTTGATGAAGATGATATTTTTAGTCCCCAAAGATTTGATGTGCAAATTTGTTATAATGATTGCATGGCTCCTATTTATGATGACTATAATGATGAAAGTGGATTTGGACATGTCATGACTTTATTTAGTGATGAATCCACTATTTTGGATGATGCTTCAATTGACTATGATAACAAAGTTGCTATCTATGATGATTATGGTGTTGACATGTATGCTGTAAAATAATGATAACCATGAAACTTGTCATCATGATTTTATTTTCACTCTCATGATAGTTATTTTTTTGAGTTTTCTTCCACTACTATTGATGAGAATAAATTTCCTAATGTGGAGAGTAAAAAAAATTATGCTTATCCATCACGAAAAGAATGCTTTATGTGATGGTTATATTCTTGAATTCGTTCCTGATGCTACTGAAAATTAGTATGAGGGAGGAACTTATGATTGTAGGAATTGCAATAATATCAAGTTACCTCTCTATGTGTTGAAAGTTTTGAAGTTATGCTTGTTTTGACTTCCTATGCTAGTTGATTCTTGAACCCACAAGTTGTTTGCTCACAACATCCCTACGCATAAGAAGTGGGTTAGACTTACATGTGGTAGTCATATGCTTCATGATTCTCTCTTTGTGTTTCAATTCTTATCTTTTATGCGAGCATCATTGAAATCCATCATACCTAGCTAAAAGGCATTAAAGAAAAGAGCTTGTTGGGAGACAACCCAACACTTTTACCTACTATTTTTGTGTGCTCACATGATTATGCTACTGTAGTGATCATGTTTTATTGCTTTTGTTTCAATAAAGTGTCAAGTAAAGCTTTTGCGATAGTGTGGATGATAGTTAACTTGAATCTGTGTGAAAACAAAAACTTTTGCGTCCAGTGCAGAAATTCGTATATTTTACCGGAATGTGGAAAATTCAGAAATTTTTACAGGTGATACATATACAAATTCTCTACATTTTGCTATTTTTCAGAATTTTTGGAGTAGCAGAAATATGGTTGGAGTATAGATTACTACAGACTTTTCTATTTTTGACAGATTTTGTTTTCAATGCATAGATTGCTTGTTTTCTAGTTTCTATAGCTTATATTGCTCAATATAAATTGTTGAAATGATATGCTACAGTAGGCATTGTGTGGAAACAATTATGAATCTTGTCTTTGACAGTACCAAAGTGAAACGGTTTGCTCTTTATCAAACTAACCTATCTCATGAAATTCCGTTAAGTTTTGTGTGATTGAAGCTTTCATGTTTTGGGTGAGGTGTCGATATGAGGAGAATAATGAGTGACAAGACCCTAAGCTTGGGGATTCCCAAGGCACCCCCAAGGTAATATTCAAGGAATATCCGAGCAACTAAGCTTGGGGATGCCCCGGAAGGCATCCCCTCTTTCGTCTCCAACATTATCGGTGACCTCACTTGGAGCTATGTTTTCATTCTTCACATGATATGTGTTTTTCTTGGAGTGTCAATTTATTTTGTTAACATTTTCTTGCTGTTATTTATAATAATTTTTAGCATCTTTTATTTTAATAAAAGTTTTGATTGATAGTTTTTACTATGCTTATTTTACAAGTCTAAATGTTGCTGCTTGAAAACAGAAAGTTTACCGCTGTTGCAAAAATTCCCTAGAAAAGTCAGAATGTGATAAAATGTTGAATTTTTTTCATAATAAGCTCTAATAAATTTTATACAGTGTGGTAAAGTTTTAGAATGTTTGGAGTTTAAGAAGTATTGATACTCTTGCATTCTTTACAGACTGTACTGTTTTCGCAGATTGCTGTTATGTTTGCATTCTTTGCATATGTTTGCTTGTTTAATGATTCTATTTGCCGATAGGAGGATTAAATATGCAGAGGCATTTAGTATGAAATGTTTAATAATAATTTTAGTGATTTTCTATAGTAGATAAAGATAAGGTTTTTACATTGGTTTATACTAACTTAGCTCACGAGTTCTTGTTGAGTTTTGTGTGGATGAAGTTTTTGAGATTTATGAAAACAGTGATATGAGAGGAATTAAGGAGACACAAAAGCTCAAGCTTGGGGATTGCCGAGGCACCCCAAGATAATATTTCAAGAGGTCTCAAGCATCTAAAGCTTGGGGATTCCCCAGTAGGCATCCCACCTTTCTTCTTCAACAATTATCGGTTAATATTGGTTGAGACTAAATTTTGCTTCTTCGCATGATGTGTGCTATTATTGGAATGTCATTTTATTTTGTTTTTCTTGATGTATTAATAAAATTCTTAGATCTGAAAGTTTTTGAATACGAGAGAGTCCTCAAATAGCTACCTATTTACTTAACTACTTGCTTGATCTTCACTTATATCTTTTTGGAGTAGCTTGTCATTTGCTCTAGTGCTTCACTTATATCATTTTGAGAATGGTGTGCTTTAGTATTTTTGAAGAAATTATCTCTGGCTTCACTTAAATTAATTTGAGAGAAAGAAATGTTGTGCTCATGATCTTCACTTATATTTGTTTGAGCTTTTCAAAAGCAATACATGAAAATTAGTTCCAAAGTGAGAGATATCCAAGAAGGATATAATAAAAACTTTCATGATGAAGATCATTGGGCAAAATAAACTTGATTCCTCGTAATAGTTTTGAGATATGATGATGTGATATGTGAGTCATGTTGATGAGTAATTATGCTTTAGTAAGAATATTTGTGTTAAGGTTTGTGATTCCCTATGCAAGCACGAAAGTCAATAGTTATGCAATGAAATTACATCTTACTTGTGGTGCATTATTCGGTGTTGATTGTGGTCAATGCTTGCTTATGAGATTATCCGTTTCTTGGTTAGTCACTTCTCAATCTTTTGCTAGCCTTCATTTTGCACTAAGTATGATCACTACTTGTGCATCCAAAATCCTTTAAACCACTTTTGCCACATGAGTCCACTATACCTACCTATATGCGGTATTCTTTTGCCGTTCTAAGCAAATTTATATGTGCCATCTCTAATGTCAAAATAAATTTCTCTTTTGTGTGCCCGTACCTCTCGCGAGGCGGTGAGGGGTGGCCAATATTTTCCATGCCAGATGTTTTATTCTCAGGATGAGTGTTTGCTCACTTGTCATTGCACAAGAGTAAGTCAAGGGTATTAGGGATGCCCAGTCTGGAAATAAAAAATGAATTTACTTTATGTTGTCAAATAATAAATTCCTTGGAAAGTGTTGGTATGGAGGGCACCCGTGGATACGGTTAGCCATGGAAAGTGAAAGTATGATGCAAAAAGGAATAAACTTTATTTTCTTTTTGGGAACTGCCTATGATATATCTAGCATGGGAAGCGTTGGGAGCTTTAAGTCGTTTCCCTTGGTGGGAAAAGTATGCCTCTCAAAATGTTTTTATCTCTCAATTTTGGCTTTGAGCTCTGGCACCTCTACAAATCCCTACTTACCTCTACGGAAGGCCTTTCTTTTCCTTTAGCAATTTTTATTTTTAATTTGAGTCTCCATCTTCTCTTATAAAGCACCAACTAGGGGGCACTATGATCGTACTTGAGCATGGGGTGTAGGTAATATGCGAGTGTGTTTCATGAATGGATCAAAGACTAAGCATGATGAGCTAGGGATAACTTGGAACCCACAATGCCTGCAATCCCACATGACCGACGTGGCCCAAGAGTTTGTGGTGTGGGTGGAGAGGCCGGAAGGCACTTGGATCGACCTCCCGCACTTCTTGGCGGAGGAGTTGCTGGCCGGTGGGCCCGGTGGCCCGTGGCTACAAGCCGCCGGCTGTTGGAGAAAAGCCTAGTGGGTGGAGGTCGAGGTCACCCCCGCAGGAAATGTGTTCTTGAAACATGGCTGGTAGACTTTTGGTCGCGCCCGCGGCCTGCAGGGGAGGCATGCCCTCCACTTAAAGTATGATGGAGTGGTGACACTCTTCATCAAGGTCGTTGAGGATGACAAGAAGCTCTTGGGGTGCTTCCGAGAGAGCGATTGAAGCGACAACGACTATGCTACCTCTTGAGCACTGCGTTGGTTTTCCCCGAAGAGGAAGGGATGATGCAGCAAAGTAGCATAAGTATTTCCCTCGGTTTTTGAGAACCAAGGTATCAATCCAGTAGGAGGCTACGCACCAGTCCCTCGTACCTGCACAAAACAAATAAATCCTCGCAAACAACGCGATAAGGGGTTGTCAATCCCTACGCGGCCACCTACGAGAGTGAGATCTGATAGATATGATAAGATAATATTTTTGGTATTTTTATGATAACGATGCAAAGTAAAATAAAAGAAAAGGAAATAACTAAGTATTGGGAGATTAATATGATGAAGATAGACCCGGGGGCCATAGGTTTCACTAGTGGCTTCTCTCGAGAGCGTAAGTATTCTACGGTGGGTGAACAAATTACTGTTGAGCAATTGACAGAATTGAGCATAGTTATGGGAGTATCTAGGTATGATCATGTATATAGGCATCGCGTCCGAGACAAGTAGACCGACTCCTGCCTACATCTACTACTATTACTCCACTCATCGACCGCTATCCAGCATGCATCTAGAGTATTAAGTTAAAAACAGAGTAACGCCTTAAGCAAGATGACATGATGTAGAGGGATAAACTCATGCAATATGATGAAAACCCCATCTTGTTATCCTCGATGGCAACAATACAATATGTGCCTTGCTGCCCCTACTGTCACTGGGAAAGGACACCGCAAGATTGAACCCAAAGCTAAGCACTTCTCCTATTGCAAGAAAGATCAATCTAGTAGGCCAAACCAAAATGATAATTCAAAGAGACTTGCAAAGATAACCAATCATACATAAAAGAATTCAGAGAAGATTCAAATATTGTTCATAGATAGACTTGATCATAAACCCACAAATCATCGGTCTCAACAAACACACCGCAAAAAGAAGATTACATCGAATAGTTCTCCACAAGAGAGGGGCATAACATTGTATTGAGATCCAAAAAGAGAGAAGAAGCCATCTAGCTACTAACTATGGACCCGTAGGTCTGAGGTAAGCTACTCACACTTCATCGGAGAGGCTATGATGTTGATGTAGAAGCCCTTCGTGATCGATGCGCCCTCCGGCGGAGCTCCGGAAGAGGCCCCAAGATGGGATCTCGTGAATATAGAAAGTTACGGTGGTGGAATTAGGGTTTTGGCTCCGTATCCGATCGTTTGGGGGTACGTAGGTATATATAGGAGGAAGGAGTACGTCGGTGGAGCAACAGGGGGCCCAAGAGGGTGGAGGGTGCGCCTGGGGGGGGGGGGTAGGCGCGCCCCTACCTCATGGCCTCTTTTGTGTCTTGACGTAGGGTCCAAGTCTCCTGGGTCTTGTTCGTTGATAAAATCACGTTCCCGAAGGTTTCATTCCGTTTGGACTTTGTTTGATATTACTTTTCTTCGAAACCCTAAAACAGGCAAAAACAACAATTCTGGGCTGGGCCTCCGGTTAATAGGTTAGTCCCAAAAATAATATAAAAGTGTATAATAAAGCCCAATAATGTCCAAAACTGTAGATAATATTGCATGGAGCAATGAAAAATTATAGATACGTTAGAGACATATTAGACTACCTCTCAAGTGACGAAGGCTATCGTGGCGGCGGCACCCTCTACGGTGAGCTTGCCTGTAACGCCCAATATGCGACTATACTCCATATGTGTCGAGGCACGACTTGGTCATAAGCGCGTATTGGTATGGTCGCAAGAGTGGTTGTATCTTTGCACATCTCATGTACTGAATTGATATAATACGAGCTTTGGCTGACAATCACCACAGTGTCACACAAATATCATGAAGTTATACAATCATTAAAGATGAACACAAAGTCCGGCTATGGACGAAATTACACAAATAAAAGAAAACCACCCATGCTAAGTCCCGATCGACCCTACTGGGCACCACTACTGATCATCCGGAAAGGAAACATAGTAACGACCACGGTCCTTGTTGTAGCGACCTGACCCGAATGGATCACGTCTACTGTGCTACGGTGTCATCCCTCGATCAGTAATGCTGACACCACACAGTACATCGAGGTTTTATAGCAGAGTTGCAATCACACACTTAATACATCGATGGCTCAAAAAAGAACTTGTTATAATAAATATGGCTTAAGGCCATATTTTAAAGATAACAGCGGAAGACTTGGAAGATAAATGGGTCCATCAACTCCAGCGGCATCACTGAGTATAGGGCCACGACCTAAACGCTCTTTACTCGTCGTCTGAAAAGTCTGCAACATGAGAAGTTGCAGCCCGAAAACGGGTCAGCACATGGAATATGCTGGCAAAGTAACACATAGAGATTAATGGAATGAAACAGCTATACTATATGCATATATGGCTGGTGGAAAGCTCTATGGTTACAGTTTTGCGTAAAGCCAGTTTTTCCCTACTGCAAAGGAATAAATTTTATTTACTATCATGGTGGTTGTGAAACATTGAGAATGGTTGACAGCATTCTCAATCCCAATTAAAAGTAATTAAAACCCAATAACATTAATTAGAGGTAACATGTTGAGATTCACAATGATATTCAAGTACTAGATACTCAAGTTGTCCATAACCGGGGACACGGCTAATCATGATTAGTTTGTAAACTCTGCAGAGGTTTGCGCACTTTTCCCCACATGACTCGATCGCCTCCGTTTGTTTTCTCGCACTACAAGGTGTTTGAGAAACGGATGACCGAGACATAGTCTTTCAGAAGCACTAGCACCTTACATGTGTTACATGTGGGGTAGACCGGTACACCTACATCCCCTACATCTGCTAGTCCACCCCGTAAGAGTTCGCACAACTTAGTCAACTTTGTTACATGTGGCTGCCCACGGAAGTTTGTAGCATGAATTATCTTATGATCCCTTTGAGCCTGGGTGGCGGTCCAAAAAAAACAGGCAAGTCCTGATAGACATCAGGTGCCTCAATCCACCCAGATGTGTGTTTAAGTTGCCACCTTAGATAAACCATTAAAATTATCAATCTCACATCTGTCATGGATATCACTCACCCAATCCACGTCTACTAGCATAGCATGGCATAATAAGCAAACGTAGAAGTAACTCCCAAAGGTTTCATAATAATACAGGTAATAGGTACTACCTCATCTACTTCCCATCCCACAATTTAATTAGATCCTAATCATGCAATGTGTGAGGATTGATCTAATGCAATAAAACATGGGTTGTAGAAAAGGTATGATCAAAGTGTTACTTGCCTTGCTGATGATCCGCGAGTCCTAGGGTTTCGAAGTAACAAGCGGCGCAATCCGGGTAATCTATCGTAGACAAACAACAAGCATACAATAAGTACTCATCTAATGCACAGGTAAAACTCGAACAAGAGAACGAACCAGGTAGTTCAACTTAAGAACTCCGGTTGCAAAGAAAGAACGAAAAACAAACGGCGGAAGAAAACAACTCGGTTCTAGCAAGTTGAAACTAGGTCAAAATTTTACTGTAGCAAAAACTTGTTCAAGTTGATTAGACGGAACGGCGGTTTCGAGACGAAACTCCAGGCGCTTGAATCACCTGATTCCGATAAACGAGCGAAAAGAAAGACTAGGAAGAAGATCGGATCTGAGATCGCGATCACGGAATAAATTCGACGAAAAGAAAAAGAAGAACGGTTAAACGAACGGACGTCGTTAACCTAGAAGAATCCGGTGATTACGTTCATTAGGACGAACGGTCCGGCGAACGGTCCAAAGCAACTAAATCGGAGAAGAAAACGAATCCAATCTAGGGTTTTGGAGAAGAAAAACCGATCGAAAAACTGATCTAGAAAACCGGAACGGTTTAGAGAAGAAAAGAATCGGAACGATTAGAAGAGAACGATCCGAGGAAAAGAATAGATGTAGCGCGGGGCTACCTTGGCGAGGTCTCCGGTGAGGGGCTCGGGTGGCGTCGGCGTAGGGCGGCGGCGTGGGCAAGGTGCGGCGGCTAGGTGCAGCGGCGGCGGCTAAAGGCGGTGGCGGCGGGTGTGGGGCGGTGCGGCGGCGGTGACGCAGGGCGCGGTGTGATGCGGCGCGGCGGCGGTGCAAGGCGCGGTGTGGAGGAGAGCTTTGATTTGATGTGTTTAGAGGGGGGGGTGCTTGGGTATTTATATTGGGGAGGGGAGGGGTTTACTTGGGGTAGAGGACAAGGAATTAGAATAGGAGTAGGAAAGATCTAGAAAATAAACGGAATAAGGAAAGGGGACAAGGGGGCGCCCTAGAATCCTAAAAGGATTCGGTCCTAGCAAGCGGCGGCGGCGGCCGACCGGCTCCTGGCTCGGCGCCTGGCGCCTGGGAGCGCGGCGGTAGGTGGCTTGGCTTGGGCCTTTGGCCCAAGGCGCTGCTCATTTTTTTTAAATAGTTTCCTCGCGCAGAAAAAAAAACAAAAAGGGATCTAAACGAACTCCGAAAAATCTAAAGTAAATTTTCCCCGACTCCTAAAAATGAGCCGAACAAAATGAACTTTTCTCCGGACCTAAAATGCAATTTTTGAAAACGCGCATTTTTCCCTATCCAAATAAAATGCAAATAAACACCGGAAAGCAAAATTGATCTATTTATTATATCTTCATTTTTCCTAAATTTGGGAAAGTCATATTATTCCCTCTCTCATATATTTTGACACCGGAAAATTTATTGAAGATAAAATAAATAAATCAAATGATCCTATTTTTCAAAATTCGAGAAAACTCTCAAATATGAAAATAACGAAATCTCCAACTCTCTCCGAGGGTCCTTGAGTTGCGTGAAATTTCTAGGATCAACCAAATGCAAGAAAATACGATATGCATATGATCTAGTGTATAACATTCCAAATTGAAAATTTGGGATGTTACACTTGTCGAACTCCCACTTGAGTTCAGTGGCATCACCTCCATTAGACTCGTCGGTACCTGCAACTGTGTTTGTAGTATCTGGTGAGCCACGAGGACTCAGAAATCTCAAAACCCGTGGTAGCAAGACTATTTAAGATTAAGGTAAGGTGTGGGTATATGCTGCACCAAGCACTAAGAAAATATGGTGGCTGACATACGAGTACAAGATTAAGATGAGAAACTACGCAATAGACGCATAGTTAGAAGTGATCAAGAAGTGATCCAAACTACTTACGTTCAATCATAACGCAACCGCGTTCACTTCCCGAACCTCGTCGAAAAGAGACCATCACAGTTACACACACGGTTGGCGCATTTTAATTAAGTCAAGTGTCAAGTTCTCTACAACCAGATATTAAAAACTCCCATCGGCCACATAACCGCGGGTACAACTCTCAAAAGTTTATACCCTGCAGGGGTGTCCCAACTTAGCCAATGACAAGCTCACGATGCGCGGAGATAAGCCTCCATCTCGGGACCCTCCGATCAAACTCGGAATCCCGGTGCACAAGACATTTAGATAATGGTAAAACAAAACCAGTAAGACCTCCCGACTTGCCGACACCCTGATAGTAGTGGCGCATATCTCTTCTCAGGCCACAGCGGATGAGCTACGGTTAAAGCGTCCAGATCCACGAGTTGCCCCGGGCGGTGCCGTAAGCTGCTCTAGTTTGGACCAACACTCATGAGGAGCACTGGCCTGGGTTGCTGATTAAGAAACCTTGGGTTAATTACTCCCTATGCAAATTTTAGTTGTTATTAGGCAAATGGTAAAACCAATGTTGGGCCTTGCTGGAAGATTTTTATTCAAAACGAACTGTCAAGAGGGGCCCATAAACCCTCACCGTGTTAGGGACGCAAAATTAAGGAACATAACACCTGTATGACGGAAACTAAGGCGGCAAGAGTGGAACAAAACACCAAGCAAAAGTCCAAGACTTCCACCTTTACCAAGTATATAGATGCATTACTTAAATAAGAGATATTGTGCTATCCCAACACATCCATGTTCCAACATGGAACAACCTTCACTGCACCTGCAACTAGCAACGCTATAAGAGGGGTTGAGCAAAAGTGGTAACATAGCCAAACAACGGTTTGCTAGGAAGGTTGGTTAGAGGCTTGACATGGCAATAAGGGAGGCTTGATAAACATGTGGTGGGTATCACTAGCAAGCAAAGATAGAAGTGATATCGGGGGTAATGATCATCTTGCCTGCAATGTTCTCAACGGTGTCGAAAGCTAGCTCCTCGTGAACGTACTTGACAGGGTCCTCGTACTCAAACTTGTCTCCCAGCTCTACCCATAGCAAGAACACAAGCAACAGAACAAGAATCAATCATGGTGCAATGCGCAAGCAACATGAAGCAATACATGGCATGTAATGCAAGATATGATGTGCAATGCATATGGGTACTCCGGAAGGGGAAAGATGAATGTGGCACTAACTTGGCAAACAAAGCATGCCACCGGATAGATTGATAGATTTCGGTTGAAGAAACAGATGCACGGTTTGGAAATGACAATCCAAACAATATGCAATGCAATCTGCTTAACACAAGAACATGACAACTTGGATGCATAGTCTAAACATGCTACAACACCCAAAAAAGAAAACAAAAGGCATGGCAGTGAAGTTCAGGAGAATCTATACAATTCATGAACACTGAGCTACTTCTAGAACTCACTAGAACAAGTCTAAAACAGCATGGCAAAAATGCAAATGACATCAGTTTAACAGACTTAGCAGAAATTCACTGATCATGGCAGAAACAACATCAGGTTGCAAAGTTTAGAGCTAGTAATCTACATATTAGAGGAACCTATCATGGCAAACTTGAGCATGGCATGCTAGTGATAAATGCACTTAGCAAAACTCCCTTACTGAACTTGTTCCAAAGATCTACAGAAATGATGATAGCATCAATGCAAATATGGAAAATGATATGAACATATTTCAGACTTAGTAGAATTACATGGCATGGCAGAAACAGATTCATGATAGCATGTTTTCGAGCTTGTGCAACTCACCACAAAGCATTTCATGGCATATGGATGCAACCAACAGCAAGAAGACATAATTATGCAGCTACTCATGGCAAGAACATGGTCATAGGATGCATAGATCACTAGCTATTCACATGGCAAAAATGAACATACTGTTAATAGACTGACAACAATATTATTTAGCAAAATGAGAGCATGGCAATGTCAAGCTACATCACCCCATAATTGCAAAAAGGGCATGGATGTATAGAGCATAACAAGATATACAAAACATCCTTACTTAGCATCACCAAAATATGCATGGATTCACTTGTAGCAGTAAGTTAACATGGCAACATAATGTAGCAGGTTCAGAATTTGCATGCTTGTGCTAGTCACCACATGGCACATAAAAATACAAGGATTGAACCACTGTAAAGATGGCATGAAGATTCTCCTAAAACATGTTGACATGATGCTCAAAGGATAAACACACAAAATGCTCTAAAAGAGATAAATCAACAAGTTATGATAGTTTCAGTACATAACATCATTTAGCACTTTTGCAACAATGATTAAGGCATCAATATGGACAGTAACATGCATGAAAAATATACCACCATGTAGAGCATCACGAGATGAAAATTTCAATATAACACATGCATGAAACAGAGCTACGAGCACAGAGTTATGACATGATGAAGGGTCACACATATAATGGAAAACTCGGGGATTTAGAGGGATTTTTACCCCCACGAAAAAAACAACGAAGCGGATCCGGCACGGATTGGATCAGATCCGGTAGCTCTGGGCGTGGCCATGGAGGTTGACGCCTGCGAGCACCGAGCTCCGGCGAGGTCGGTGGTGGCCGACGAGGCGCGGGCCGGCCGGATCTGGGTGTCTCCGGGCCGGATTTGGCCGGAGGACGGCGCTGGGTGGCGCGCGGCGACCGGCAGCGGCGTAGCGAGCAGGAGACGGCCTGCGGTGGCGGGGTCCAGTGGCAGGTGGCGTGGTGTGGTGGCGCTCTCGGGCGCGGGGCACGGCGGAGGCGCGCACCGGCTCGGGCGCGGTCGGGCCGGGAGGGCCTAGCCTGGGCCCCAGTGGGCTTGCGGCGGCAGGCGCGATGGTGGGCAGCTCAGGCGCTGACGTGGTGCGCTGTGAGTGGCTCGAGGCGGCGGCGTGGACAAGTCCAGCCATCGGTGGACGCGTCCGACGGCGCAGGGGAGGTGATGGCTATGGTTTTAGGGCCTCCAGAGACGCCTCCGCCAGGTGTTGGACCTCTTGCGGTTGTTGGTAGCAGCCGTGGCTCGGCTCCTTTTATCCACCCTTCCTTGGCGCCCATCCCGTCTCAGAGCCCCCGAGCGAAGGTCGATCATCGCCGGTGTGCCAGGTCACGATGCCCGGCAGGGCCCGGAGATGAACGCTCCTGAGGCCCAGGGCCAGGGACCACACTACCAATTGGCTCACTTAGGAGTGCCGCGCGGATCTGGATGCGAAGGCCTTGGCCTCGACAAGGTGTGCGCGCGGGTGGACCGGCAGACCGTTGTGGCAACGTCGTCGGATTTGGCCCGAGTGTAACACCGTGCCCAGCCCCCACTCGCGAGGAGCGCATGAGGGGTTAATGGGCCACTATACTTCCTTCGAAAACAAGGTTCAAGAGAAAAAATGCAATAAGGAGAATCCTGACCCCACACTCGAATAAAGACACGGAAACTTCAACTTTCATTCCAAGAAGTGACAAATTTGGTTACAAGAGAAGGCAGAGAACAGCCGTGTTTGGCACCTAAGCTAGCCTCCACTTGGCGTGGGCATAGTCGTTGTTTGACCATGTCGTCCGCCATAGCGGAGCATGGGGCTTCCACTTGGGCATGGGTGGGATCCCCCGTGAGGCCGAGGAGCGGTGCTCAGGAGACTCCGGGGCATGTACAACCCCACTCATTATTACACGAGAGTGTCATGAGTAGAACTTGCAGAGATGGTGGATGTTCCAAGCATTCTGGATGGGGACTCCGTCCTGCGTTTTCAGGCGTACCACGACGGGCCTGGAGATGCGGGCAATCTTGAATGGGCCCTCCCACATGGGTGAGAGCTTGTGAAAGCCCTCCCTTGAGAGGACCCACCTCAGGACGAGGTCTCCAACTTCGAGGGTCTGGGAGCGGATGCTACGACAATGGTAGCGCCGCAATGCCTGCTGGTACCTCGCTGCACGGAGCGAGGCCTGGCGAAGGGCCTCCTCCCCAAGCACGAGATCTGTTCCCCACGACGCATCCTGACGTGCCTCGCTGAACGACAGGACCCACGGGGAGCAATGCTTGACCACGTGCGAGAGGACCGCCTCAGCTCTGTAGATCAGGAAGAGCGGGGTCTCACTGGTGGGCTTAGTCGCGGTCATGCGGATGGACCACAACACTGACTAAATCTCACCAAGCCAACCCCTGACGTATGCCTCAAGCTTCTTGTTGAAGCTCCTTGCCTTGAGGCCCCTCAGGACCTCCACATTGGCGCACTCAGCCTGGCTGTTGCTCCATGGGTGCGCCACCGAAGTGTAGCATATCTATGTTCCAAGCTTAGCATAATATGTCCTGAAGAGGTTGCTTTTGAATTGGGAGCCGTTGTCACTAATTATACGATTGGGGACACCAAAACGTCTCACAACGCCCTTGATGAACTTGACAACTGGGCCAGCAGGGATGATGCGCACGGGCTCCACCTCCGCCCACTTGGCGAACTTGTCGATGCCGGCGTAGAGGTAGCAGTATTCGCCGGCTGCCCGAGGAAACATGCCTAGGATATCGGATGTCGGTTGAGATGCGTCCGTGTTTCCCCAAGTAATAAGAGAGGATGCAGGACAGCAACGGTAAGGTATTTCGCTCAGTGATGAGACAAAGGTTATCAAACCGGTAGGAAAACCACGCAACACTACGTAAATGGTACATGCACACATAACAAATACTTGCAACCCGACATGTTAAAGGGGTTCTCAATCCCTTTCGAGTAGCGGTGCCGAAAAGTGACGTAAGGATAGGATAAAATTGTAGTAGATAGATATATGCAAATAAAAGTAAATAAAATGCAGCAAGGTATTTTGAGTTTTTGATAATAAAATGCAGCAATTGACAGAATTGAGCATAGTTATGGGAATATCTAGGTATGATCATGTATGTAGGCATCGCGTCCGAGACAAGTAGACCAACTCCTGCCTGCATCTACTACTATTACTCCACACATCAACCGCTATCTACCATGCATCTAGTGTATTACGTTCATGGAAAAATGGAGTAGTGCAATAAGAATGATGACATGATGTAGACAAGATTTATTTATGTAGGAATAGACCCTATCTTTTTATCCTTGATAGCAACTATCGGATTTCGGGTTCCGGCAGACCCTTGAGGTTCGAACACTAGGGTGCGCATGGAGATCTCTCCCCTACCGATCTACATCTTATCCTCTCGTGCGAACTAAGTTGAAAATGATGAACAACACAAGAGACACGAGGTTTATACTGGTTCGGGCCACCATTGTGGTGTAATACCCTACTCCAGTGTGTGGTGTGGTGGATTGCCTCTGGGGCTGATGATGGATAGTACAAGGGAAGAACAACCTCGCGAGAGGTGTTCTTGCGCTGGTGCGATGAACTGCTAGGGTGAGTTCCATCGCCTCTCTCTCTCTCTGCTAGGGTTCTACCAGATCTCTCGATGTTCTCTGGGTGTCTAGCTCTATTTATAGAGGCCCTGGGCCTCTCCCCGAATAAATGAGCGGGAAGGGCACCAACAATTGGCCATTTGACGGGGAACATCTAGTACAAGTTATCCTGACCAAAGGTGGTCTTCGGCTGCCAAAAGCACTGGTGATGACACCGTCTTGGGCTCGACGGTGACCTCCGTCCTGCCGTCCGGCTAGTCTTGGTCTCTTTGCACTAGAATGGTAACCTTTGCCCGATGCATTGGCCTGTTCTTGACCCCGCCTGGCGCCCGCCTGGCACCCTCCTGGCCTTGATTGTCATGGCTTGCGTCATGGGATCCTCGCGAGGTACCCCTGCCTTGATCTCTCTGCCGCCTCGCGAGCCTGCTTGATGAGGCTGCCTCTGAGGAAGCTTCCTATCGTCCGCCCCGCGAGGCTGGGCCCCTCGCGAGGGTCTTGAGCTTGCGTTGATGAAGATGTGCCGCGCTGGGCCCCCACTTGAGCCATGCCGCAGGCCGCAGAGAGGCAAGTCTGGGGACCCCCTTCCTAGGATGGCGACAGTAGCCCCCGGGCCCTAGGCGCGCGCGGGCTTGGCTTAGCAGAGAAGCGAAGGGGCAAGCACGAAGCGCCGCGGGCCCTAACAGCCTGCGGCCTTGGGCGCCGAGTGGTGGTTGATTGGACGTGGGCGTCTGCACTTCCCACGACGCCTTGCTACGCGCCCGGCTAAGCAGACCCGTAGTTGCACATAGTTGTTCCTTCTTTGGCTGCCCGCTCGCCTCCTACCTTTCCTTCTTCTCTGAGCTCCAACTTCCGCTGCCAATCCAGCTCGAGCTCTTCCCCTTCCCCGATGCCATGGCACCGAAGATGAAGGGACGGGGGAAGAAGCCCACGCATTCGTCCTACGCACCTCCAGCGGCGGCCCCTACCGTCGATCGGTCAATCATACTCAACCCGGAAGCCTTGGACAAGGTCCACTCCGCCCTTGCTTCCATCTTCAACGAGTGCGGCCGGACCACAGTTTGGCCCGCATCCCGCGCCTTTCTTGCTAGGACCGTCACGGAGGTCCGATTCTTCGCCGATGCCTTATGGGCGGGCCTGGTTCCCCCCTTTTCTGCTTTCTTCAATGTTGTGCTCTCCCATTATCAGATCCACATGATGCACCTCGGACCAGAGTCCATTACCCTTTTGGAGGCGATGATAGGCATCCCTCCTTCTGTTGCCCTGCTGCGCGACTTTTTTTCTCTGCGCCTGAGCGATCCCACCCAGTGCTCGGGGTGTGTAAGCTTCTTCGCCGTGCCTGAGATGGCGGCTTCAGGGATTGACTTCAGCCTTCTGCCTTCTCAAGCCCGGTTCAGAGTGCGGTGACTGTGCGTGGACGTCGGGGTGCCCAGCCCCTTGCTCTCGCACCCAACCTTGCCTGCTGTTCCCAACCTAGGCTGGGGTCATGAACCGCTCGCGAGCCCCTGGCTCGCTTTCGTCTGGTGCCGCTTCGGAAGTTTGAGGGCGCACAATGTGACAGTGCCCAAGGTGGTGAGGGAGTTCCTTCTGTGTCGCGTTTCTCCTCTCCAGCGCAACTCTCGCCGGATGTGGGACTTTGCGGGGCGCGGAGACCGCATGCGGCTTCAGGAGGAGGATTTGGCGCTCGAAGTGCTGCAGACGGTGCTTCGGGTCTAGACTGGCGATCCTTCCCCAGGCAGCCTACAGAGCGGTGGTGTCCTTCTGTACCTTTGTTCCGGCAGGGCTAATTTCGTGAAGCAGATGCCCAGCTTCGACGAGTGGGGGCTCCGCCCGGCTGGCCTCACGGGGCCGCGCGAGAACCCAGCTGTCGTGGTTGTTCCCCCTGCCGCCCACAGCGGTCCCTCCTCAGGCGACATAGCGGGGAGAGAGCTGACGGGAGCTGAAGTGGCTGATGTCGAGGTGGTGGTGCCGCGTGAAGCCTCGGAGGCGACGTCTCCCGAGGCCCGACCTGGCGTGGTGGTTGATGTAGGGTTTTGGCCTTCGGCTCCTGAGGCCGGGGCTCCCGAGCCCCCAGCCATTCTTCGTGAGGCGACGCCCGACGGTGCCCCCAGAGGTGACTCCTCCCGCACCAACAATCCTGAGGCTTCTTCTGCGCCCTAGGCCGACCCCCTCCCCAGGCGCTTGGGTCGGTTTCGTGTAGACTTCGAGGGCCTTCGCAAGAGGAAGGAGGCCTCAGGCGGCAGTGACCGCCCTTGCCGTTTGTTGAAGCGCAGGAATTACTTTGCCATGGACGAGTAAGCCTTCTTCTTTCCCTGCTCATTTGCTCTGTTATCCTTGTGGCTGATCGTGGCCCTTCAGGTCCCGCCTTGCTGAGCCCACCGAGTCAACCAAGGAGCCGGCCCCCACAGCTTCGCCCCCTTTGCTGGCTTCGGGTCCGCCGAGCTCGGGTGGCGCCCTCGCCGCTGGACCGGTTGGTGGGGTGATCTGCTCCATAGGGTGCCTCGAGCTTGCTCGCCTGATGCCCTTTCTTCGCAAGTCTTCTTGGGGTGCGTTAGGCTTGCCCCGCGCTTCTTCTCTGGTCATAGAAGGCGAATGGCAGAGGTCTGTACTTGGCTCCTCCTCCATGGGTGGATCGACGCCGGGCTGGATCCTCAGGGCGGTCCATCCGGTGATGGCTGGGGCGGCAGCCCCCTGCCCCATGCCTGGAGGGGGCTTACCGCCTCGGGGCCCTCTGCATGCTCCAGCGGCAGAGGGTGATGTGGAAGATGTGCTCAGGCGCGCTCGAGAGCGTCATGCCCTTCGTGAAGAGTTCCTCCAGGGGACAGCGAACGCGGTGAACTGGGTTGGAGCAGAGCTTGCTGCCGAGGATGCGCGCCTCGAGGCTGAAGGCCTGCGCCTTGTTGAGGAGACGCGCAAGCTGAAGGTCGCCATTGCCCTCGCGTGTCATCAACATGACCTTGACAACACGAAGGCCGAAGCGTCACTAGCGGCTTCGCAGGAGGCATGCTCCCGGGCCGTCGAGGAGGCTCGGGAGGCAGACCGACGACGCCAGGATGCGGAGGAGCGCGTATGGGAGCTCCAAGCCCGGAGCAATTCCCTGGAGCAGCAAATAGAGCTGCGCCATGCGGCCCTTGGGTCGACGCAGGAGGCCGCCGTCGACCGGGCGGAGCTCTAGAGGCGCGAGGAGGCGCTGACGCTCGAGGCCGCCGAGCGCAGCCTTGAGCTAGAGTGGTTGGAGACGAGGGAGCGCCTGGCGGCCCAGGCAGAGGACGATGTTTCGGCGCGCGAAGCCCAGGTCCAGGAAGAGGTCAACCACCGTGTGGCGAGAGCTCGCTCGGTCCTCGAGCGCAAATACGAGGTGAGGTTGATGTTGATCGGGGCCGAGGCTGAGGGTAGGACAGCGGCCATCAAGGCCAAGTTGGTTGAAGAGACGCGGCGTGCGGATTCCTCCGCAGCCGCCCTTGGTGTGGCGCAAGCGGAGCTGTCCTCTTCCCAGGCAGAGCTGCTTCTTCTTCAATGGAGGGTCGATGACACCGAGGCCATCGCGCAGTGGAGTGAGGACGAGCTCCGTCGGTGGCGGGTTCTGGAGCACGTGCACGCCCCCATGCTTCAAACGCTCCAAGAGAGGGCCAACACATCTTTGGGCTACATCTGCGAGGCTGACGCTAGGGAGCCGCACAAGGTCAACTACGCCGGCAACCTCCAATTTTTCACCGATGTGGTGACGCTTCTGGAGAACCGGTCCAAGAGGTCCCGCTGGCTTGTCGAAGAGAGGAGCCGTGCCTTGCTTGGGTGTTCCTTCTCCCGCATCTTCAGCCATCTGCAGGACAGGGACCCGCACTTCGACTTCGACGCTACCATCGCACCCGTGCCCATTGCTGTCTGGGGTGACCTGGCGCGGTGGGTGGAGGAGAACGTGGACGCCATCGTCAGGGCCTTTGCGTCCGATGACAACGGCGTGGTTGTGGGCGCCAATGAAGGTGACGTTGTGGATGATCCTGACGCTGATGGAGATGCCGCCAGCGGCGGCGGGAATGGCGACGGTGCCAGTGATGCCTCCGAGGACGCCCAAGACGCGGTGAGTGATATGTCCGACTGACCGCATGTCTCCGCAGTTTATCCTGCATGAAGAAGACTCAGGCTTGGCCCTGAAGAACGTAAGAGCATTTTGGGAGGGGAGGACCCTCATGTAAAGATTTGTAATCCGTACTCTGGTGAGCACAACGTTATGCGTGAGTTTAGTCGCTAGCCCGGTGATGGTTCGGTTGATTCGTTTACCTTCCGGCCCTGGCGTGCCCCGAGCGGGCCTACGGGGGGATGCTATGCCTCCGTCATATTTTGATTAACTTGTGGATCCTATGATGAGGACCTGCGGAGAGGGTGCGGAGATAGCGGTCCTGGTTGTGAAAGTTCCTGGCCCAGCCCGTCTCGCGAGGGGCTCGCGAGGGGGGGGGTAGCCGATGTTAACCTTGGACGCAAAGCCAAAACGAGAACGCGAGAGATTGCTTGAACGAGACTAAACATCCCCTCCCCGAATGCACACAAGCTTCGAACTCAAATCCAACAAGGAAGAAGCAAGAAGGCAAGAAGGCAGAAGAAAGCAAAAAAGCAGCGTCCGGCACCTAGTCTAGACTTCGACCTCTTCTCACCAGCGCGGAGCTAAGTGCTGCCACTGGGCGTGGGCGGGAGCCCCAGGGCTTGAGGCCGGCGCTGCTGAGACTCTGGGGCGTGTACAGCCCCACTCATTATTACGTGAGAGTGTCACGGGGCGGCGAGCTTCATAGGCTCTGGGCCTTCTTCACAGGTACCGGCCTTGCTTCATATCGCCACACGAGGGCCCCGCCTTGCCCTCACTCTGCCGCCATTGACGGCGACCGAAAACCAAGGACGACGCCAATGGGGTAGAGCGGTCGCCAGCGGTTCCGCCGACGACCACGGGTCCTCCGCTAGGGGCAGGACATGGGGCACCTCCCCGGCGGAGGGGCTACCTCCTGAGAACACCTTGGCTCGACCGCCGCGAGGGTGAGTCCGGATCTCGACCCCTTTCCTGCAGCCCCCTGCACCCTCCTCCTGAGGGATAAGAGGCTGCAGCGTTGGGGCAGCCATCCGCTGCGGCGACCTGTACCTCCTGCGACCCATGGTTAGCGTAAGCTTGATCCCGAGGGATGAGTGGTACCCGATAGTTGCTGCTGTCGGCGCGATTGTCGATGCTCTCTTGGGGTTCCTGAAAGAGCTCGGCTTCCGGCGCCTCCTCGTCCCAGCCGGGCCAGAGGAATGAGCCGTGACCTCCTTCCAGCTCGTGCCCTTGATCCACCATGCGGGGTACATAGGCCTCCGGGGCGACCACCTCATGGACTTTGCTGTAGCGCCCCGTATGCCACGTAGTCTGGCTTGGAGCGTCGCCTTGTAGTGATGACGCGGTGGTCTGCCGAGGCCAAAGGCCTTGGCGCGCATCCCTTCGCCGGCCTGGGGAGGGGCCGGCGCGATCAGCCGCCCAGTGCTGGCGGAGGTGTTGGCGCTGGACCGGCCCTAGGGCCCTCCTGAAATCACATGGGCGCGCAGAATGCCGTCGTGTGACCTGTCCTGGATAGGGGGCGGAAACTGGATGCAGAAAGGGGGCGCTCCTGAGGCGGCGGCATCCAGGAGCTCGGCCACTCGCTCCAACAACACGTCGTGGCCACCTTCCAGCAAGCGGCACCATAGTAGCTCTTGGGCCATCGTGAGCGCGGCCCTGGAGTTTGCCTGCTCCCGTCGGGTGTATGGTGCTGTGGCAGCAGCGTGGTTCGAGGCCCTTGCGGCAGCCCGCACCTGCCGTGGCGTGAGGGCAGACGGCGTCTGGCCGCATCGCCCGCGTCCCGCAGCGCCCTATGGAGCGCGAGCTGCCTGAGGCGCAAGGTTGAGGTCGTCCTGAGACGGCGGCACGGCGTGGGTGGGCCACGCCACCCAGCGTTCAGCGTCGGCAGCCGGGTTGCTTGACATCTGGGTGGCGAAGCAGCAGAACGCGACGCGGAGGAAGAAGGAGTCCGGTGCACCCCTACCTGGCGCGCCAAATGCCTGATTTCGGGTTCCGGCAGACCCTTCAGGTTCGAACACTAGGGTGCGCGCGGAGATCTCTCCCCTACTGATCTACGTCTGATCCTCTCGTGCGAAATAAGATGAAAATGATGAACAACACGAGAGACACAAGGTTTATACTGGTTCGGGCCACCGTTGTGGTGTAATACCCTACTCCAGTGTGTGGTGTGGTGGATTGCCTCTGGGCTGATGATGGACAATACAAGGGAAGAACAGCCTCGCGAGTGGTGTTCTTGCGCTGGTGCAATGAACTGCTAGGGTGAGTTCCGTCGCCTCTCTCTCTCTCTCTACTAGGGTTGTACCAGATCTCTCGATGTTCTCGGGGTGTCTAGCTCTATTTATAGAGGCCCTGGGCCTCTCCCCGAATAATTCAGCGGGAAACGCGCCAACAATTGGCCATTTGAAGGGGAACATCTAGTACAAGTTATCCTGACCGAAGGTGGTCTTTGGCTACCAAAAGCACTGGTGATGACGCCGTCTTGGGCTCCATGGTGACCTCCGTCCTGCCGTCCGGCTGGTCTTGGTCTCGTTGCACCGGAATGGTAACCTTTGCCCGATGCCTTGGCCTATGCCTGCCGCCTTTGCACCAAAGGAGAAACAAGGACATTGCCCAGGCCAGCGCCCGCCTGTCGCCCGCTTGGCCTTGATCGTCATGGCTTGCGTCATGGGATCCTCGCGAGGTACCCCTGCCTTGATATCTCTGCCTCCTCACGAGCCTGCCTGATGAGGCTGCCTCTGAGGAAGCTTCCTGTCGTCCGCCCCACGAGGCTTGGCCCCTTGCGAGGGTCTTGAGCTTGCATTGATGAAGATGGGCCGCGCTGGGCCCCCACTTGAGCCACGCCGCAGGCAGGCAAGTCTGGGGACCCCCGTTCCCAGAACGCTGACAGCAACGATACATGCGTGCCTTGGTGCCCCTTCTATCACCGCAAGATCACACCCATCACAAAGCACCTCTTTTCACATTGCAAGATAAATAGATCATGTTGGCCAAACAAAATCCATATATCGCAGAAGAAATACAAGGCTATAATAATCAAGATTGGATATTAAATCAAGGCAAATCTATTTATATACTCACAATTCATCAGATCCCAAGAAACACACCGCAAAGAGTCATTACATCAAAACGATCTCCAAGAGACCATTGTATTGAGATACAAAGAGAGAAAAGGCCATCTAGCTACGACCTACGGACCCGTAGGTCTGAGTTGAAAAACTCACACATCATCAGAGAGGCACCAATGAGGATGATGAACCCCTCCATGATGGTGTCTAGATTGGATCTGGTAGTTCTGGAACTTGCGCGGCTAGATTGGCTTATCGTCGACTCCCCTAGGGTTTCTGGAGAAAGGATGTATTTATAGAGTGAGGAGGCGGTGCGGGAGGCCACCGAGGTGGGCACAACCCTCTTGGGCGCCCCTGGGGCCCAGGCACGCCCTGGTGGGTTGTGCCCCCCTTGGGGCACCCCCTAGGTTTTTCTTTGTCCCATCTGGTGTCTTTTGGTCCAAAAAATCCACAAAAAGTTTCGCTGCATTTGGACTCTGTTTGATATTGATTTTCTGTGATGTAAAAAACAAGTAGAAAACAACAACTGGCACTTGGCACTATGTCAATAGGTTAGTCCCAAAAAATGATATAAAATGATTGTAAAACATCCAAGAATGATAATATAACAGCATGGAACAATAAAAATTATAGATACATTGGAGACGTATTAACATCCCCAAGCTTAATTCCTGCTCGTCCTTGAGTAGGTAAATGATAAAAACATAATTTTTAATGTGGTATGCTGCCTAACATGTTCATCACATATTCTTTCCTTTATTGCATGGACAGTTGGACTTTTATATGGTTCAAAGCAATATTCTAGTTTTGACATGAGGACTTTAATACTCAAGCACATCAATAAACAACCATGTCTTTCAAAATATCAGCACTAAAGCAAGTTATACCTAGCCCATTATGCTCAATCATTGATCCATTCATGAAACACACTTGCATATTAGCTACACCCAATGCTCAAGTACGATCATAGTGCCCCTTAGTTGGTGCTTTATAAGAGAAGATGGAGACTGAAGTAAAAATAAAAATAACATAAAGTAAATAGAAAGGCCCTTCGCGGAGGGAAGTAGGGATATGTAGAGGTGCCAGAGCTCAAAGCGAAAAAGATAGATATAAAAAATTTTGGGTGGCATGCTTTTCCTGTCAACGAAAACAATCATGTAGTTCCCAATACTTTCCATGCTAGATATATCATAGGCGGTTCCCAAACAGAAAAATAAAGTTTATTCCTTTTTCTAGCATACTTTCACATTCCATGGCTAACCGAATCCACGGGTGCCGTCCATACCAACACTTTCCAAGGAATTTATTATTTGACAACATAAAGTAAATTCATTTTTCATTTCGGGACTGGGCATCCCTAATACCTTTGTCATACTCTCGTGCAATGCCAAGTGAATGAACACTCATCTTGAGAATAACACATATAGCATGGAAATATATCAGCCACCCCCTACCATTTCATGAGTGGTACGAGCACAAAAAATAGAAATTTATTTTGAAAATTAGAGATGGCAAAGACAAATTTGCTTAGAACAGCAAAAGAATACCGCATATAAGTAGGTATAGTGGACTCATGTGGCAAAAACTGGTTTAAAGGATTTTGGATGTACAAGTAGTGATCATACTTAGTGAAAATGAAGGCTAGCAAAAGATTAAGAAGCATCCAACCAAGAAACGAAAAATCTCATAAGCGAGCATTAAGCATAACTAACACCGAATAATGCACCACAAGTAGGATGTAATTTCATTGCATAACTATTAACTTTCATTCTTGCATAGGAAATCACAAACCTTCGCACCAATATTCTTACTAAAGCATAATTACTCATCAACATGACTCACATATCACTATCATCATATATCAAAACTATTACAAAGAATCATGTTTATTTTGTCCAATGATCTTCATGAAAGTTTTTATTATATCCTCCTTTGATATCTATCACTTTGGAACTAGTTTCATATGTTGCTTTTAATAAGCTCAAACAAATATTAGTGAAGAACATGAGCATCATATTTCTTTCTCTCAAATTAATCTAAGTGAAACATGAGAGAATTTCTACAAAGATAACAAAGCACACTGTGCTCAAAAAGATATAAGTGAAGCACTAGAGCAATTCCAAGGCTCTAAAATTTTAAGTGAAGCATAGGAGTAAGCATAGCATAATCCGTCTCTCCAAAATAGTTGTGTGCAGCAAGGATGCTTATTAAAAATAAAAAATAAAAACAAACAAAGACTCATATCATATAAGACGCTCCAAGCAAAACTCATAATATGTGACGAATAAAAATATAGTTCCAAGTAAAATACCTATGGTTGTTAGAAGAAAGAGGGGGTGCCACTTGGGGGCATCCCCAAGCTAAGTTGCTTGATACTTCTTGAATATTATCTTGGGGTGTGTCGGTGTCAAAACCGGCGGATCTCGGTTAGGGGGTCCCGAACCGTGCGTCTAAGGCGGATGGTAACAGGAGGCAGGGGACATGATGTTTTACCCAGATTTGGGCCTCTTGATGGAGGTAAAACCCTACGTCCTGCTTGATTATTCTTGATAATATGAGTAGTACAAGAGTTGATCTACCACGAGATCGAAGAGGCTAAACCCTAGAATCTAGCCTATGGTATGATTGTATGTTGTCCTACGGACTAAAACCCTCCGGTTTATATAGACACTGGAGGAGGTTAGGGTTACACAAGGTCGGTTACAAAGGAGGAGATATGCATATCCATATTGCCTAGCTTGCCTTCCACGCCAAATAGAGTCCCATCTGGACACGGGACGAAATCTTCAATCTCGTATCTTCATAGTCCAACAGTCCGGCCAAAGGATATAGTCCGGCTGTCCGGAGACCCCCTAATCCAGGACTCCCTCAGTAGCCCCTGAACCAGGCTTCAATGACGATGAGTTCGGCGCGCAGTGTTGTCTTCGGCATTGCAAGGCGGGTTCCTCCCCCGAATACATCACGGAAGAGTTTGAATACAAGGATAGTGTATGACCCTACAAAATAAGTTCCACATACCACCGTAGCGAGAATAATATTTCCACAAATCTAATCTGCTGACACGTTTTGGCAGCACGACATCACGCCACGGCCCGATTATTATTTGAACTATTTTTCTTTAACTAGCCCCGCACATAACGCGAGGCGGTTTCTTGACAAGTCTTGTCAAAGCAGAGATCGTGTTCCCCTTGTTTAGGGATTCTCATCAATACAAACGTGGGTAACCCAACTGTGCCTGTTGGTATGACTCCTAGATTTTAGGTAAGTCTCGAACGGCCACGAGGAGGACGCCTGATATCCAACCCCTTTATAAAGGGACAAGGATTTTTCTTTTTTCCCTCCCGTACTCAATCGAATCCTTCCCCCGCCTCGAGTTCTAACACCCAAAGCCCAGGTCAGGTGCTTCGGACCTTCAATCATGTCCGGATCCAGCCTTCAAGGCCGGTGGATGCCTTCCTCCATCACGAGGGCTGCCAAAATTTCGCATAGGATGCCCGCCCGAGGGCAGGTCGTCCCTACTCCCAAACCCAACGAGAGCGTTGTGTTCGTATCCCACTTCCTCCGAGGACTAGGCCTCGCTCTGGATCCCTTTGTTAGGGGTCTTATGTTCTATTACGGGCTAGATTTTCATGATCTGGCCCCAGATTCCCTTCTTCAAATCTCGTCATTTATTGTCGTTTGTGAGGCCTTCCTCCGCATTACCCCTCACTTAGGCCTGTGGCTCAAGACCTTCGATGTGAAGCCGAAGATGGTCGAGGGGCAGTACGCAGCGTGCGGAGGTGCTCTAATAAGCAAAATTGCTGACGCTCCATGGCCAAAGGGTTCCTTTCCAGAGGTGTCCGGATTATGGCAACATGAGTGGTTTTACGTCACAGTTCCTCGAAGTGCAAAGTGGGTAGCTGCTCCCACCTTTCACTCGGGCCCTCCACCACAACTGATGTCATGGATCAGCACGGGGCTGAGCTGGGGTCTAGCCAAGGACGTGCCAATACTACAGAGTTATATCCGAGATCTCTTCCAGGGAGATTTCAGTCTGGTTATGGTAATGCAAGTTATGCTGGTTCGTCGAGTCCAACCTTGCAAACGCCAGCCCCTCCGCATGTGGGAATTCCACCGGGAAGGACAGCGCACTATTCAGAATTTCCTCGGCATGACGCAAGAGGAGATGTACAAATCGTTCTTCGAACCCCAAATAGAGTGTCTGGACACTACCGAGGACGTGGGCCTGAGCTGCAACCGCCCCGCTGCCCAAGTAAGTAATCCCATGGCCGAACACACTGTCCTTTTATTTATCATGACATCATTCTGAAGAATCGCTGTTTGACCAGGACTGGATAACAAAGGCGAAGATGATCCGGTGTTCGGCCCCCCTTCCTGAAGGCTTGGACAATCCGGTGCTGGAAAAGATGCTCGAGCCAGCACCCTGCCTAGTGCCCTCCATGGAAGATGAAGGGGGAATAACGAGGCTAGCGTCTCCACAAAACAGATTAGCCGGAGAGAAGGAACTGAAACTCCCTCTCCCCAGGGAAGGAAGAGAACCACCTCTGTGGACCCGGAGACAATGGTCTCCAAATGAGGGAAGAAATCTCCACCGGAGGGACCTGCCCTGGGGGATACCCTGGATGTACTATGCCCTCAAGGGGACCAGCCCTCCCCCGAGCTGTAAGTATAATGGGTAGTTAATAATGAAAATAGCTTGCTATACTTCGGAGGAAAATAATCGAAGCATTTATCTTGCAGTTTGGATCTTAGCCCTTCTCAACAGAGCTTGTCTTCGGGGGATCTTCTTCTGGAGATGATGGAGAGAGAAACGCCTCCCCCTGCCACACCACCTCATGAAGCGGGCGACCCCGAGGTGTCGTCGCGGAGGGTTGCTCCAGATCTGGCAAGGCCAGAAGGTAATCTTATGGCCACCCGAAGTCCTTAGCATCCGGCTCTCGAAGAGAGTCATCAAAAGAGTCCGGCACCGTCTGGTGTGTAGTCGGACATACTGAGGGGTATGCTGGAGCAAGCGGCTATCTCAGAAGAGCACCGCACATTGATGGGTACGGTGATTGAAAGGATTTCATCCGCCGAAGGCGGGTTGCATGAAGCTTTTATGAGTCTACTGACGGGTTTTGAGGTACGTGAAATGATGTACATTTTTGACTGTACCGCACATTTTTAGACGTGCCCTGTGTAGATAGTAGCCCCTGAGACTCTGGTTGTCGTCGAAAACGGCGGCAAACAGAGGATCATAGTCCCAGGTAATAAAGAGACTGCCTTTATGTGCAGGTGGTGCAAGCTCTGGTGGCTAGCCGAACTGATGGGTATGCCAAACTAAAGCGGCAGCTGGATGCGGCAGATGCCGACATCATGCTTGTCAACAAGCGGCTTGACGAGGCACGGGGTGAGTGGCCTTTCTGGTGATCGTGACATAATAAGAGCAGCATGATGCCAATATCTTTAATATGTTGTGACTGCGGATGGAGCGGCCACCGTGGAGACCCTTCGGGCGGAGCTTGCCCGAGCCAAGGAGCAAGCAAGGAGTAGCAATGCGGCTGCTTTGCAAGCGGCCAAAGAGTTATGGGCCGAACAAGCCGCACATTGCAAGAGCAAAGAAAAAATTGCCAAGATGGCCGTGGTGTTAAAAGATGCTGCTGACCGTTACCGGATTCTTGAAGAGGAAAACCGGGCGAAGGCGACGGACCTGGAGAAGGCCCGGGTGGCTGCCAAGGAAGCCCGCTCCAAAATTAGAGCGACGAAGGAGGAGTTGAATCAAGCTGGAGATATTGTGTCTGGGAAGCCCTTCTTGTTGCGGACTAAGTTCGGAGATCCGAAGTATGCTCCTCTGGACCGGCTATGGAGTTCTGCGGACGAGTACATGGATTTGGCTGCAAGTGCTGCTGATGCGGCCGAGTACTTCAAGGATCAGAAAGGTCCTGAAGTGGAGAAGCTGTTCTGGTCACAGTTTCACCCTCGAGTCCGCCGCTGTTGCTCAATGAGCGATTGACCGGTTGGGCCGAGCTCCATAGATTATCCGGACTTGCCATGATGTCCGTTGTGGATCATTTGTGGCCAGGAGGGCCAAGGCCGAATAGCTACTTTAGCTTAGTGCAACAATTCCTTGGTGCCGTGCCACGCATTGATGCTGTAAAGATATCAGCGTGCAAGGTGCGCGGATGGCCCTTGCCCGTGTCAAAACATACCGGGCGGAGATGGAGGCCACCACTGTTGCAGCACAGGGTTCGGCCATAGGCCGAGTGGCTGCCGAGCACTACTTTGAAGAACTCCTTGAAGGCACTCATTCGATAGAGGCCCAGTGCTCGAAGAATATTATTTTTCAGTGGCATGTAGTCCCATTGTACAAACAATGTTTTATTGAATTTATCAAGGCTGTATTTATACTTTTGCCCGAAAGTAAGATGATGCTCCTATCCGGCCGTTTATGTATATATGTATATAACCTGAAAGATGGCAGTCGTCGACTTCAGCCCCCACGCATATAATGCGGGGGTGTTCGCAGAAGACGCATGTTCACACTTGATCCAACGTCTTGGTCCATTAAGGAGGTGATAGCGCAGCGAACTAGGCAACCAGACTATAATGCTTTAACACTTTCACTTAGCCAGAGGAGTTTAACAGTGGGGCTACTATATAGCCCCTAGTGGCTCCGGGCTCATCCGGATTCGGGGCGCGTATATGCCTGGCCGGGAAACGGCCCTTCGTTAAGGCGGAGGAATCCCGAAGATTCCGCTAGGTCATCGAGTGATTGACCAGTCTCACACTATATCATGACAGTCAGTTTTCGGCTTTCTCTACCGAGGTGCTCGTCCGGATGAACCAGGGCACAATCATAGTAGTTCTCCTGGTGCCGCCTTAGCCGATAGAGCAGAACGTAAGGCAACAAAACACAGGAGCCAGGCAAACCCAACATTTGACCAAAGACATGATTCGGAGCTGATGCATATAAGGCCAAACTCGCGACGCCGAACACTCCCTAAGGTATTCGGTCTTTATGATGTAAACCAGGCCTAAACAGTGCCCTTTATAATAAGCCCCTGGTGTCCCGGTACGTGCAATATTCTGACGTGGCCACATGCCAATACGTCAGCATCCTTCTCAATTATATTGAGAATCCGAGGGATGTGTATCAACAAGAGACAGTAAAAAAGGTTTACGCAGGGTCTTAATCTAAAAAGAATCCTTAGAACGGGTCCCTGCTGCACGTCTGCACTTGTGTCTCCATTGTGCCGAATTCTGGACGAGTGTAGCACGATGGTCATCTGAAAAAGAGAAGAACTTAATTGAAAAGTTGTCGTGCGAAAGGTAAGTTATACTAAATAAACAATATATAGTTCAAAATGAGTAAAGTTGAGCCTAATTGCCACTTGTTTGCGCGTGTTGAGCCCCTTGTATTGTAATAGGGGTATAGCCATCAAACCTGTATCAACTACATATAGCTGCACCGGACTCGTCCAACCGTGTCCGTGGTCTTAACGACCTGTCAGATGCTTTAGTTGGTGAGGCCGTTTAGTGTGCGGCTGACAAGGCAGCCGCACGGTCTTCCGCGCGCATGGAGCGCTCAATATTTCCGTTTACTGTAATGATGCCACCTAGACCGGGCATCTTAAGCATGAGAGAAGCATAATGCAGTATTGCATTAAAGCGAGCGAAAGCTTCGCGTCCGAGTAGTGCTTGATAGCCGCTTTGGAACGGAGCGATGTGGAAGGTTAAATTTTCGCCGCGAAAGTTATCGGGAAAGCCGAATATAACCTCTAGTAGCAGGGAACCCGTGCAATGGGCTTGGGCCTGGCATTACTCCTTTAAAGGTAGTATTGCTATGGCTAATATTTGTTGGGTCTATCCCCATTTTGCCCAATGTGTCCTGATATATCAGGTTTAAACTACTGTCGCCATCCATCAGGACTCGTGTGAAGTGGTATTCGTCAATTATCGGGTCTAACACCAAGGCAGCCCATCCTGCACGCCGGATACTTGCCGAGTAATCCCGATGGTCGAAGGTGATCGATTGGGACGACCAGTGGCAGAACTCCGCGGTGATAGGCCCTAGGGCATGTGTCTCTAGGAGTGCTGCTTTGTTTCTCCCCTTTGTCACGTGTAACACGTTTACTGTTTTGATTTCTGGTGGGAATTTCTTCTGTTCCCCAGTGCTTTGCTTGCGAGGCTCATCCTCGTCTTTGCTTGGTGTATCCTTCCCCTTGTGTTCGGCATTGAGCTTGCCGGACTACTTGAAGACCCAACATTCTTTATGGGTATGATTTGCAGGTTTATCGCGGGTGCTATGGATCTGACATATTTTATCCAGAATCTTGTTTATGCTGGACAGTTCGTCTCTGTTGCCTTTGGAGGGCAGATTTTGCTGATCTGGCCAAGAGCTTCTGAATCCGGCATTTATGGCCGTGCTCTTCGGGCTGTCTTCTTTATTCCGGCGCTTGTTTTGCTGCGCCGCGGTTTCCCGTTTTCGTCCCTGACTTCGGATGTGCTTGGGTCGCTGGTGCTGCATCGAGCTAACTAGCTATCCTCGCCCACGCAAAAGCAGGTCATGAGGCTTGTTAATGCTGCCATTGTTCTCGGCTTTTCTTGGCCGAGGGGTCTGGCAAGCCATTCATCTCGAACGCTATGCTTGAAAGCTGCTAAGGCTTCGGCGTCCGGACAGTCGACTATTTGGTTCTTTTTAGTGAGAAACCTGTTCCAAAGCTTTCAGGCTGACTCTCCGGGTTGTTGAGTTATATGACTTAAATCGTCTGCATCCGGGGGTCGGACATAGGTCCCTTGAAAATTTGCCCGAAAAACGTCTTCGAGCTCTTCCCAACTTCCAATGGAGTTTTCGGGGAGGCTTTTAAGCCAGTGCAGAGCTGGCCCTTTGAGCTTGAGGGGTAAGTACTTGATGGCGTGGAGATCGTCTCCTCGGGCCATATGGATATGGAGGATGTAGTCCTCAATCCAGACCCCAGGGTCTGTCATTCCGTCGTATGCCTCTATGTTTACGGGTTTTTGAATCCCTCTAGAAATTCATGGTCCAGCACCTCATCGGTGAAACATAGGGGGTGTGCGGCACCCCTGTATTTGGGTGTACCATGGTGTTGGGATGTTTGTGTTGTTGCATTGCATGCTGGAGCGCACTTGCGTGGCCCATAGATGGATCTGGTTGCGCCATACTTTTGATGCGAGCCCTCACGTGGATCGTGTACTGGCTTATGTGCGACGTCGTTTGCCGCTTTATGTTGGCCACGAGGTCGTCTATCCGACTGGATTGCCGTTTTTTTGATTGCGGGGGTTCTAAGGCCTCCTCATCGAATTCAGGTAGCAACATTCGCTTCGGGTAGCTCTTGGTGTGGCGATTACCGCCGTACTTCGCTTCAGTATTGAGTACTTCACTCCATCTGATCCTGAGTGTGTCCTGTGCAGCCCTGAGCCTTTGCTTCTGCTTTTTCAAACACCTTGTAGTGGCAACAAGCCTTTTATGGGTATTCTGTTGCTCTGGGTGCCTGTCCGGTGTGATGTTATCCGGACTGTTATCCTCGACGGAGTCGTGTTGTTCGGTTTGATTCTCCGTGGTGCCGTGGTCGGACGTTGGTTCAATGCCGTGTTTGTCGTCCGCTGGCTCGCCTTGCTCCATCGCTGGAATTATATGATCGCTGCTTCTGCCGAGGCGGGATTTGGAGCGGCGGTTACGCCGCCGCTTTGACTGCTTCTCGAGGGAACAATCCTTCGCCGCGTCCTTCTGCTCTTCGTCATTGTTTTCTTTGGGTGCGTCCACCATGTATACATCATATGATGAAGTGGGCGTACAGTGACCTATGGGCAGTGGTTCTTGTTCGTCTCCTGCATCATCGTCTATACCGTCGATGTCTTCAGAGTAGAAGTCGCGCATGTCTGTCAAATCATCGATAGTCGCTACTAAGTGGGTGGTGGGTGGGCGGCGAATTTCTTCGTCATCCGCATCCCAATCCTGCCGGACGTAGTTCGGCCAGGACTCTCCTGACAGGGAGAGAGACCTTAATGAGTTCAGTATGTCGCCAAAGGGCGAGTGCTGAAAGATATCCACGGAGGTGAACTCCAAGATCGGCGCCCAGTCAGATTCGATAGGCAAGGGAGCAGGCGGCTCGGAGTCCGTGGCCGGGGAAGAATCCGGTAGTTCGGCGTCACGGCTCCCGTGAAGGGTAAGGTCGATATTCGGCTCGATCGCCGCTGAGAATACGACCTCCGTGGCGGGGTCTATCCACCCGTCCATGGATGGCGCAATTGGCTCCAAATTGAAGGTCGGAGCGGTTACTGGCGCGGTCTCCTGAACACTGTCCGATGGCAGAGCTAAATCATGTTCATCATGACTGTGCGGCGCACTCGGCAAGGGCTCGAATCCGTCGAAGATCAAGTCTCCGCGGATGTGGCCGTGTAGTTTAAGCTTCCAAACCTGACCTGGTGGCCAGGGGCGTAACTCTCGATTTGCTCCAGATGGCGAAGTTAGTTGGCCCGCAGTGCGAAGCTACCGAATACAAAGATCTATCCGGGGAGAAAAGTCTCGCCCTGAACTGCATCGCTATCGATGATCGAAGGAGCCATCAAGCCTAACGACGACGACACAGAGGAACTCTCAATGAAAGTACCAATGTCTTTGTCAAAACCGGCGGATCTCGGGTAGGGGGTCCTGAACTGTGCATCTAAGGTGAATGGTAACAAGAGGCAGGGGACACGATGTTTTACCCAGGTTCGGGCCCTCTTGATGTAGGTAAAACCCTACGTCCTGCTTGATTATTCTTGATAATATGATTAGTACAAGAGTTGATCTACCACAAGATAGAAGAGGCTAAACCCTAGAATCTAGCCTATGGTATGATTGTGTGTTGTCCTACGGACTAAAACCCTCCGGTTTATATAGACACCGGAGGAGGTTAGGGTTACACAAGGTCGGTTACAAAGGAGGAGATACGCATATCCATATTGCCTAGCTTGCCTTCCAGGCCTAGTAGAGTCCCATCCGAACATGGGACAAAGTCTTTAATCTCGTATCTTCATAGTCCAACAGTCCGGCCAAAGGATATAGTCCGGCTATCCGGAGACCCCCTAATCCAGGACTCCCTCAGGGTGCCTCGGGCATCCCCAAGCTTAGCCTTTTGCTAATCCTTATTTCTTCATCCATCATGATCTCACCCAAACTTGAAAACTTCAATCACACAAAACTCAACCAAACTACGTGAGATCTGTTAGTATAAGAAAGCAAATCAATACTTTAAGTACTGTTGAAAACCCATTCATATTTTGTTATTGTATTATATCTACTGTATTCTAACTTTTCCATGGCAAAAACTCTTCAAAGGAAACCACAGAATCATCAAAACAAGCACATAACACAACGAAAACAGAATCTGTGAAAAACAGAATCTGTCAAATACTTCTGTAACTCCAGCAGTTCTGAAAAATTTGGAAAATGTGAGAAATTTCTACATTAATCTTCTGCAAAAAGAATCAGTACTTTATCACGCATCCGTTAAAAAGAAAATTATTTTTTTGAATGGAAGAGTTTCTGTTTTTCAGCAAGATCAAATTAACTATCACCCAACATGATCCTAAAGGCTTTGCTTGACAAACACTAATCTAAACCACAAAAAATACATATAAAAAGAGGCACAATCGAGTATTTTATTGAAAACAACAAGAAAAGGAAAAAGAAAAAAAATATACAAGTTGGGTTGCCTCCCGACGAGCGCTATCTATATATTGTCATCTTTGTTTCTAGATCCATAAGATGCCCTCATGATTGATTCATATGGTGTCTCAATTCTAGTTCTAGGGAAGTGTTCAATACCCTTCCTTAGTGGAAATTGAAATTTAATATTGCCTTCTTTCATATCAAGCACGACACCAATAGTACGTACAAATGGTCTACCAAGAATAATTGGACAAGACGGATTGCAATAAATATCAAGAGCAATAAAATCTATGGGCACAAAATTCCTATTTGCAAGAATAAGAACATCATTAATTCTAACCATAGGTTTTTAATGGTAGAATCCGCCAAGTGCAAATTTAGAGAACACTCTTCAATATCGGTAAGACCAAGCACATCCCATAAAGATTTCATCATAATTTTTTATCTTGACTTTGATAGTAGCTTCGCATTCATCATGTAATTTTCTAGGAAATAAAACCTCTAATTCCAACTTTTCTTCTAAAGCTTTCGTCATAGTATCAACAATATGTTTAGTAAAGGCTTTAGTTTATTCATAAGCATGGGGTGAATTTATCATGTATTGCAACAAAGAAATACAATCAATCAAAGAGCAACTATCATAATTAAAGTATTTTGAATCCAAAAGAGTGGGCACATCACTAGTTAAAGTTTTGACCTCTTCAAACCCACTTTTATCAATTTTCTCAACAAGATTTTCACCCTCTGAATTACCGTGACGTCTTCTAGGTAAAGTTGACTCATTTTCAATCTCTTTTTCATCAATCTTAATTTTACTAAAAAAGAATCAATAGAAGAAACACCAATCATTTTAAGATCTTCACCAGTTTTATGAAAGCAATCACTAGAAAATGCTTTTTCTAAAAATTATCTTCTAACTCTAAGCATATCGGTTTTTTCTTGCTTTCAACCATAGAAACTAAAGAGCCTTAGTTGATTCCTCAACCTTAGGCACAAAATTTGCATCTTGAGATTTTCTACATCATGAGAAATTCTATCAATACTTCTTGACATATCATCAATCTTATTCAGCTTTTCCTCTATTGTAGCATTGAAACTTTTTGATATTGATAAATTCTTTAATATCATTCTCAAGATCAGAGGTATCCTATTATTATTATTATTATTATTATTATTATTATTATTATTATTATTATTATTATAGGAATGGTTACCATAGGAATTACCATAATTACTAGAGGAATTACTAGGAAAAGGCCTAGGATTAAAATTACCTCTATTAGCATTGTTATTGAAATTGTTTCGCGAGATAAAATTCACATTTATGGCATCACTATTTTGCTCAATCAAAGTTGACAAAGGCACATCATTAAAATAAATAGGGGCACTGTTATTAGCAACCAATTTCATTAGAGCATCAACTTTTTCACTATAAGAAGAAATTTCTTCAATCGAATTAACTTTTTTACTAGTGGGAGCTCTTTCGGTATGCCATTGTGAATAATTTGCCATAATATTATCAAGAAATTTGGTGGCTTCACCCAAATTAATTTCCATAAAAGTAAGACCTGCGGCGGAGTCCAAAAGATTTTTAGAAACAAAATTCAACCCCGCATAAATTTTGTGTATGATTATCCAAAGATATAACCCATGAGTTGGGTAATTCCTTAGCATTAATTTCATCCTTTCCCAAGATTGTGCAACATGCTCATGTTCAAGTTGCTTGAAATTCATGATCTGGGTTCTAAGGGAAATAATTTTTGCAGGTGGAAAATAATTAGTAATAAAGGCATCTTTGCACTTATCCCAAGAATAAATACTATTGCGAGGTAAAGAAGAAAACCAAAATTTTGCACGATCTCGCAAAGAAAACGGGAATAATTTCAACTTCACAATATCATTGTCCACATCTTTTTTTCTTTCGCATATCGCATAATTCCATGAATGTGTTAAGATGGGACGCGACATCCTCATTAGGAGTACCGGAAAATTGATCTTTTCATAACAAGATTCAGCAAAGCGGCATTAATATCACAAGACTCTACACTAGTGGTGGGAGGAGCAATCGGAGTGCTAATAAAATCATTGTTGTTGGTATTGGAGAAATCACACAAGTTGGTGTTCTCTTGATTCATCGTGACTACGGAACAAGATTGCACTCAAAAACCGATCTGATGAGAAAACGACGAACGAAAAAGAGGGCGAATAAAAAGACAAATTTTTGTGAAGTGGGGGAGAGGAAAATAAGAGGCAAATGGCAAATAATGTAAATTGCAAGGAGATGAGATTTGCGTTTAGGAACCTGGTAGATGTTGGTGATGTCTCCCGAGCAATGGTGCCAGGAAGTTCCCTTGATGTTGCTTGAGACGCGTCGGTGTTTCCCCGATGAATAAGGGAGGATGCAGTGCAGTAACGATAAGGTATTTCCCTCAGTGATGAGACCAAGGTTATCGAACCAGTAGGAGAACCATGCAACACTACGTAAATGGTACATGCACAAAAATAACAAATACTTGCAACCTGACGTGTTAAAGGGGTTGTCAATCCCTTTCGGGCAGCGGTGCCGAAAAGTGACGTAAGGGTAGGATAAAATTGTACTAGATTGATAGATGCAAATAAAAGTAAATAAAGCAAAGCAAGGTATTTTTGGGTTTTTGATAATATAGATCTGAAAATAAAATAAAAGGCAATTGGCAATATGGAGCTGGAAGTATATGATGGAAAATAGACACGGGGGTCGTAGGTTTCACTAGTGGCTTCTCTCGAGAAAAATAGCAAACTGTGGGTAGACAAGTTACTGTTGGGCAATTGATAGAACTTCAAATAATCATGACGATATCTAGGCAATGATCATTACATAGGAATCATGTCCGAGATTAGTAGACCTACTCCTGCGTGCATCTACTACTATTACTCCACACATTGACCGCTATCTAGCATACATCTTGTGTATTAAGTTCATGGAGAAACGGAGTAATGCAATAAGAACGAAGACATGATGTAGACAAGATTTATTCATGTAGGAATAGACCCCATCTTTTCAACCTTAATAGCAATGATACGTGTGTGCCTTGTTGCCCCTTCTGTCACTGGGAATGGACACCGCAAGATCAAACCCATCACAAAAGCACCTCTTCACATTGCAAGATAAATGGATCAAGTTGGCCAAACAAAACCCAAATATCGAAGAAGAAATACGAGGCTACAAGAATAAATATTGGATATTAAATCAAGGCAAATCTGATCAGAAAGTCACAATTCATTGGATCCCAACAAACACATCGCAAAGAGTCATTACATCAAATGGATCTCCAAGAGACTGTTGTATTGAGATACAAATAGAGAAAAAGCCATATAGCTACTACCTACGGACCCGTAGGTCTGAGTTGAACTACTCACGCATCATTGAAGAGGCACCAATGTGGATGATGAACCCCTCTGTGATGGTGTCTAGATTGGATCTGGTGGTTTTGGAACTTGCAGCGGCTGGAATTGATGTTCATCGACTTCGCTAGGGTTTCTGGAGCAAGGAGGTATTTATAGAGCGAAGAGGCAGTGCAGGAGGCCACCGAGGTGGGCACAACCCATCTAAGCGCATCCTGGTGGTTGTGCACCCCTCGAGGCACCCCCCAGGTACTTCTCTGGCCCATCTGGTGTCTTCTGGTCCAAAAAAATCCACAAAAAGTTTCACTGCACTTGGACTCCATTTGATATTGATTTTCTGCGATGTAGAAAACAAGAAGAAAAAACAACTAGCACTTGGCACTATGTGAACAGGTTAGTCCCCAAAAATGATATAAAATGATTGTAAAACATCCAAGAATGATAATATAACAGCATGGAACAATAAAAAATCAGAGATACGTTGGAGACGTATCAATATCCAGCTAGTGAATCTGCTTGGCATGGAATCGACAGGCCTCTTAGGATCGCACCAGCTCGGAGGCATCGTTGAGTGTTGTTGGCTAGTAGAACCTGCCGCGGAAAACCTTGCCCAAGAGGGTGTGCGGCGAGGAGTTATGTCCACCATCTTTGTCGTGGATGTCAGCTAGCAGCTCACGTCCATGTTCTTCGGATATGCACCGCAGTGAGACATTGTTGGGGCGTCTTCGGTACAACTCGCCGCCCTGCAAGCAATAGGCAGTGGCCTGGCAAACCATGCGCTCCGCGTCTTCCTCCTTCTCTGGCAAGGCACCACAGAGCAGGTGCGACTTGAACTCCTTGGTCCAATGACCTGCCTGAGGCTCCAGTGCTAAGAGTAGGTGGGCTCCCGAGGTTGCGCCACAAGCCGGGGCACCTAAGGATGGGGCCGGTGGCAGCTCCTCCCTGAGCAGCGCCGAGCCCGCGGCCGAAGGCGTCGCCGATGGCTTGAAGAGCCTTTCTCAAAGATGCCATGCCTTTGGGGGCTCGTGGCGGGATGCCATTCTGGAGAGGTCATCTGCTTCCCTGTTCGTGCCGCATAGGACGTGCTGCAATTCCAAGCCTATGAAACGCTTTTCAATTTTATGTACCTCTTCTAGGTAAGCCTCCATGTCCTCGTCCTTTGGTTTGTACTCCTTGTTGGAGAAGTTGACGAGGAGCTGGGAGTCGCCCCTGATGGGGAGGCGCTTGATCGCCAGGGCGGCTGCAGCCCTGAGGCTAGCAATCAAGCTCTTTTATTATGTGATGTTGTTGGAGACCCTCTCACCATGCTGGAAGCAAAGCTGCACACCATAGTAGAGCTTGTCCTTGGTTGGTGAGACGAGTACGAGTCGAGCCCCCGCGCCCTGCCGTGTGAAGGCTCCGTCGAAGTACATGACCCTACCATCGAGCGCTCTGTTGCCAGGCATGAGGGACTGGCCCTCATCCAGCCCCCGGTTTGGAGCATCGGTCCACTCCGCCATGAAATCAGCCAGGGCTGCTCCCTTGATGACCCTGGTTGTGTTGAACTCCAGCTGGAAGGACTGTAACTCAATCTTCCATTCTACATCCCTCCGAGCAGCGTTGGGGCTGCATCACACCTTCTCCAGGGGTATGGTGAGAAAACCTTGATGGGGTGGCCTTGGATGTAGTGGCGCAGCTTCCTTGGGGCGATGAGGAGCACGAGCAAAATCTTCTGCTGCATAGGGTAGCATGCACGCGCATCTCGCATCACTGTGCTGACGAAGTACACCGGGTGCTCGACAAGGGGCGAGGCATTGGCGGCGCCTTGCTCTGCGTGGGGCGCGAGGGCCTCAGGAGCCTCACAGGCTGATGAAGCGACGAGATCCTCAGGAGCTCCGTCCTGAGGGGGCAAAGGTTGCGCGACTCCTTGCGGGTCACCTTGCTTCACGCCTACGCCGGCGTGATCCTCCCGGACCGCCACGAGTGTTGCGCTAGCCGAGTGGGGAGTGGCCGCCAAGTAGAGCACTAGGGGCTCGTGAGGACGAGGCGCCACCATGATAGGTGGGCTCGTGAGGTATCTCTTGCGGTCTTCGAAGGCCGCTTAAGCTTTCAGGGTCCACTCGGAAGGGCCCTTCCTCTTCATCAGCTTCAAGAAATGGAGAGCTCGCTCGCCGAGCTTGGAGATGAAGCACCCCAAGGAGGTCACGCAGCCCGCGAGCTTCTGCATCTTTTTGAGGGTGTGAGGTAGGCTCATTCTTTCTATTGCCTTGATCTTCTCGGGGTTAGCCTCGATCCCTCTGTGTGACACTAGGAAACCCAGCAGCTTGCTGGACAGAACCCCAAACACGCACTTCTCCGATTTGAGCCTTAGGTTTACTTGTCGCAGGTTGGAGAATGTCTTTGCCAGGTCCTTGATAAGGGTCCTTGCCTCGCGCGACTTGACCATGATGTCGTCGACGTATGCCTCCGCATTTCTCCCCAAGTTCGGCCCAAGTGCGATGTGCATCAGCCACTGGAAAGTCGCACCGGCATTCCGTAGCCCGAAAGGCATGCAGGTGTAGCAATACACACCGCACGGGGAGATGAAGCCCGTTTTCTCGACATCCTCTGTTGCCATCTTGATCTGATGATATCCTGAGAATGCATCCAAAAAGCTTGATAGATCACACTCGGTGGTGGAATCCACCATCTGATCGATGCGCGGGAGTGATGTCTGCTACGCAACTTTATTCTTGTAGACACATGTTGGGCCTTCAAGCGCAGAGTTTTGTAGGATAGTAGCAATTTTCCCTCAAATGGATGACCTAAGGTTTATCAATCCATGGGAGGCGTAGGATGAAGATAGTCTCTCTCAAACAACCCTGCAACCAAATAACAAAGAGTCTCTTGTGTCCCCAACACACCAAATACAACGGTAATTTGTATAGGTGCACTAGTTCAGTGAAGAGATGGTAATAAAAGTGTAGTAATGATAATAGATATTGGTTTTGTAATAGTAACAATAAAAAATAACAAGGCAACAAGTAACAAAAGTGAGCACAAACAGTATTGCAATGCTTGAAAATGAGGCCTAGGGTCCGTACTTTCGCTAGTGCAATCTCTCAACAATGCTAATATAATTGGATCATATAACCACCCCACAAAGTGCGATGAAGAATCACTCCAAAGTTCTTATGTAGCGGACAACATAAGAAGAAATTGTTTGTAGCTATTCTTTCCGATCGATCTATCCAAGAGTTCATACTAAAATAACACCAAGTTATTCTTTTCGATCGATCTATCAAGAGTTCGTACTAAAATAACACAAATCATTCTTTCTGATCGATCTATCAAGAGTTTGTACTAAAATAATACCAAAGCAAATTCAGATTCATAATACTCAATCCAACATAAAGAACCTCAAAGAATGCCCCAAGATTTCTACCAGAGAAACAAAGACAAGAACGTGCATCAACCCTTATGCATAGATTAACCCAATGTCACCTCGGGATTCCGCAAGTTGAGTGCCAAAACATATATCAAGTGAATCAATATGATACCCCATTGTCACCACGGGTTTTCAATTGCAAGACATATATCAAGTGTTCTCAAATCCATAAAAGTATTCAATCCAATAACAACGAAATCTTAAAGGGAAAAACTCAATTCATCACAACAAGATAGAGAGGGGAAAACACCATATGATCCGACTATATTAGCAGAGCCCACGATACATCATGATCGTGCAATCTCAAGAACACGAGAGAGAGAGAGAGAGAGCGAGAGAGATAGATATTAAACACATAGCTACTGGTACAAACCGTCAGCCCCGAGGGTGGACTACTCCCTCATCATCGTGGTGGCCGCCGGGATGTTGAAGATGGCCACCGGAGATGATTCCCCAATTCGACACGGTGCCGGAATGGGGTCTAGATTGGTTTTCGGTGGCTACAGGGCCTTGCAGCGGCGGAACATGTAATCTAGGTTAACCCCAAGGGGTTTCGGTGGGTTGTGCCCCCCTCGGGGCACCCCCCATGTGCTGCTCTGGACCATTGGGAGACTTCTACCCATAAAAAATCCACAAAAAGTTTCATGGTGTTTGGACTCCGTTTGATATTGATTTTCTGTGATGTAAAAGACAAGCAAAAACAACAACTGGCACTGAGCACTGGGTCAATAGGTTAGTCCAAAAAAATGATATGAAATTGCTATAAAATGAGTGTAAAACATCCAAGAATGATAATATATTGGCATGAATAATTCATAAATTATAGATACATTGGAGACGTGTCAGTATCCCCAAGCTTAATTCCTACTCGTCCTCGAGTAGGGAAATGATAAAAGAAATATATTGCGAAGTGTGAATGCTAGCAAAGTGCACAAGTTTTATCAATGATAGTTTCAATCACTTTTCCTAGCATCATAACAGCAATTCTTTCTTATAAAATTTCTCATGTTGTAGTAGCAACCAATTCACATGTTAAGGTTCAAACAATGAATTCTCTTGAAACCTAACAACCTATGTTCTCAGTCACCAAGCAATTGCAATTCAACTTATTCAACAGAATTTAAGTAAGAGCTCCACATACTCAACCATCATATAGTCTTCTATGACTAACACTCACCTCGTACACATGAGCAAAACGTTTCAACCGGACACATAGAAAGATAGGGGCTTATTGTTTTGCCTCCCAACGTATTCACCTCAAGGGTGATGTCAACAATAATAACTCATGCTACCCATATTCAATTGGACATATGTGCCTAGATCTTTCCTCACCACATGATGCCTTCCAAACGAGAAAATAAAAAGGAATAGAGAGGAAAACTTTGACACTTGCATAAAAGTAAATACATAAAACTAAAAGATAGGCCCTTCGCCGAGGCAAGCAGAGGTTGCCATGCGTGTATTTTTTTGTATGCTCAATCCCTTAGTGCAAAAGAACGCCACGTTATATTGCCCCTTGTGATAACAACCTTTATTATGCAGTCTGTCGCTTTTATTGCTTTACCATCACAAGTTGGTAAAACGCTCAATTTTCTCTTACACTAAATGACCTTACACTTTTAGAAGCAAATTTTATTGCCTTATTGCATTGATGACAACTTACTTGAAGGATCTTGCTCAATCCTTAGGTAGGTATGGTGGACTCTTGAAAATAAGATTTGGGTTGAAGGGTTTTTGGATGCACAAGTAGTATCTCTACTTGGTGCGGAATTTTTGGCTAGCAAAGATGGGGGGCAAGCACCACATGTTGAAGCATCTATGACAATATAACTTCTATGTGAATATGAACAAACATAAACCAATCTGTTATCTTCCTTGTCCAACGTCAACAATTTTGGCATATAATATTTTGATGGGGCCTCACAATCACAAAAGATTTCCATGATAGTGTATTTTCATGTGAAAGTTCTCTTCCTTATACTAATTATTCATGAATTTCTTGTATGACCAATATTGTGATTGTTAAGCCTCAATAGATTTCACTTTCTAAACCCAATGTGAAGCTACCACTAAGCATGATATGATTTCAACTTCATTACATTCAGTTTATTCAACAATTTACTCATAGGATATAAGTGAACACTACAAAACATAGACACATCCGTGACATTTTGGGCTGAACGAAAAAATTTCTATCATACTTATGACACTTATATGACGATAATTGTGACGAAACCCAGTATCATCATAAATGTGGTGGGGTCCTACTTCTATGACAAAAAATCATGACAGAAAATGGGCTTTTCATCCTGGGAGGACCGGAGATGCAGCTTCATGACATTCTTTGGGCCGTCCATGAAGGAAAAACCATGGTAGAAGCGAGGGAGACGAAAATATTAGGGAGTTCTTGGTTACGGTGGGTGGTCGGGGCCGAGCGATGCGCGTTTCTCTCGTACACGTACGCGCGTGGGTGCAAGGCGTTGGGTTCTAACTGAATCCGGGCGATGTGTTCACCTAGCTGAACCCGAGTGATTGCAGTGCAGGCTACACGTTACTAAACCCGAGCGATCGATCGATCCCTTGCTATTAACTGAACCTGAGTGATTCCTTCGCTATTTTTGTTAACTGCAGCCAATCGATGCTGCCTCTAGATGAACAATGAGCGTTGTTGGGGGGGGGGGGGTTGGATAAACAGTTCCCGGTGGGGGGTTGGATGAACAGGACCCCGTGGTAGAAGAGGTTGTTTCCGCTGGATGAACAGTACCCTGATCGATCGAGCCAGTGGATGAAAAGCACCCCGTGGAGGGATGGATGAACAGGACCACGTGGAGGGCTGGTTGAACAGTAGCCGGTGGATGGCTGGATGAACAGTAGCCCATGGAGGGGTGGTTGAACAGGACCCCCTGGAGAGGGCTGGTTCAATAGTAGCCGGTGGAGGAGCGCGCGGTGGAGGCTGGCTGAACAGGAGCCCGTGGATGAACAGTCGCACGTGGAGGCTAGAGGAGATCGATGGTGGATGAACAGTAGCCCGTGGAGGCTAGAGGAGGTCGATGGTGGAGATGAACAGTATCCCTTGGAGTCCTGTTTTGCGGTACACCACACCCCTCCTGATGAACATGACCCCCGTTTTGACCGTAGCGCTCCAACACGAGTCCGTTTCCTCCGTTTTGCGGTATGCCACATCCCTCCCAATCAACAGGACCCTGTTTCGACCGTAGGAGGGCCGTTTCCTCCGTTTTGCGATAAGCCAGACCCCTCCCGATGAAATGGGTCCCATTTCGACCGTGGCTGGTCGAACACAAGGTTGTTTCCTCTGTTCTATGGTATGCCAGGCCTCGTTTCCATCAGCTGTTCCATCCAAGCCGGTTGGCTCCCGATGAACAACACGCATTCCGTTGCCTCCCAATGAACACGATGCATTCCGTTGCCTCCCCATGAACATGATGACAACGCAGCTTATCCCTTCCGACCCAGCCATGTACACGAGCCCTGGCCGTATGTATGCGCGAGTAGGCGTTCGAGATCCCGCCCGTATGTACATACGTGGCCATAATTTATTTCTTGCACCCTAGCCGCTGTACGTACGTGTACATGCTACGTGCGCACCTCTACTACGACACATGCGCGCCTCTACATCGCCAATATGTTTACATGTTCGTGACCAGAATGAAAATGCTACCTACGCTTCGACCAGGTGGGTCTCGACTGTCAGGCACTTCCTTGTGTGCGAAGATGTAGCTAGTGGGTCCCAACAGTCGGGGGGAAATGTTTCTTCACAAAATACGATGGCCCGCCTGGTGGGTCCCTGCTGTCAGGTGGAGGAATAATTGTTTTCCGCGTAATAAGGAGGCACTTCCTTGTTGTGGCCGTGGAACCAGCTGTCAGCCTCTCCACGTACAGTACTCTTCTAATGGAAGTCATTCCTTGACCATGTTGACCATGTCGTGCTGAGAGCACCAGGGCGGTGGACGACGGTGAGGCCTAGGAAGGGGATGACGCGGAGCCGAGGAAGACGCGGCAGTGGTTGCCCACGCGGAGAGGAGTACGAGGGTTCACTGGTTCGGCTGTGGTGTGAGGTTGCTGTCGCCGCGGAATAACAGGGGGTGTGGGTGAGTAGAGGGATTGCCAAGCCAACGGTTGGAGTAGTAGGGGGCGGTGAGGCCTCCGCAGCATCACAGCCGGCCATGGGAGATAGGAGCACGCGGCACGACCGGCGCTGGTTTGGGAGGCTGGAGCAAGAAGACTAGAGGTTGAAGAAGCACTAGGGCCATTGGATGGACATCATACGGTCACTGGAGCTAGAATCGTTCATCTTGACTAAGTTGACAAAGGCCTCCGTCCCTGTCAACTTAGTAGGCCCACAAGTAAGCCTCCCACTATGGTGGGTCCTAGCTAGCAGGGGGTATTCATTTTTTTGTGCGTAATAAGGAGGCACTTCCTTGCGTGCGAAGATATATCTGGTGGGTCCGACCTGTCAGCGGGGGGAACGTTTTTTTGGCGAAATACAGAGGCCCTTCCGGTGGGTCCCAGCTGTCAGGTGGAGGAATCATTATTTTGTGCGTAATAAGGAGGCATTTCCTTGCATGCGGCCATGGACCCAGCTGTCAGCCTCTCCACACACCGTCTACTTCCGATAGATGTCGATCATTGACCACATCAACCACTTCGCGCCGAGCGCATCCAAGGTGGTGGAAGACGGCGAGGCCACAGACAGCAACGAGACGTAGATGGGAAGACACGGGAGTAGAGTCACAGACGAAGAGGTGTACGAGGGTTAACTGGTTCTGGTGCGGTGTGGTTCGGCAGTCGGTGGAGAAGAACAGGAGGTGTGGAGGGGTGGAGGGATGGTCTGGCCAAAGGTGGGGTAGCGCTTCACAGCGAAGCGTGCTAAGCCGAGTTGCTAGCAGCAAGACGCGGGAGTAGGTGGTCCCGGCGGCGCTGGAGGAAGAAGATGAGAGATTGAAGATGGATGTCGGTCGTTGGATGTAAATAAAACGACTAACGATGTCAAAATCATTTGTTGACTAAGTTGACAATGACTTTCGTTGGCTTCGACCTATTGGCCCACATTCCAGCCTCCAAAAATGTGGCATGTATTCAACCCATTTTTTTAGAATTTACAGTCAATTTAATCTTTTTTCGAATTATAGTCCATTTGTTGGGCTGGGTGAACAAATAATGTAGCGTCCATGCGGCCCATTTATTTTTTTCTTAAAAAATTACAGGCCATTTGCACTTTCTTGAAATACATGATTTTGCTGCGCTGATTCTAATTATAATGTTGGGTTGGGCGCAACAATGTTATCAAAAAATAAATAGGGACTGAGCATTTTGTTATAAATATATTTATGTAATAAGTGATTTATTATTACATAGGTCCTTAAATCTTACCAAGCTTTTGTACACAATAACCAGGATTTTCGTTGCCAAAAAAATCCAGGATTTTATTGCTAAGAAATTATTTTTATAAGTTAATAAGATGTGGGATATTGTTTTCTTACATATGTAAGTATGGGTTAAATATATGATGAAAATAAAAATAATATATAATAACATATAAAATAATTTAAATATATATAATATAGTTGGACCAGGCATTCCTATTCTTATATGGAAAAATAGAACACACCTCTGCGTTTTCTTCAAAAAAAAATACATAAATTGGGTTGCCGATGTTTCAGGAAAAATAAAACCTCGGATGGGAGGTCCATAGGCCGGTCGATACATGATGGCCCTCAAAAAGATACAAACCGACATGTCGTGGTCTGCGCATGTTAAAAAAGAAAGCCTAGATGGGGCAGCCCAAAACCCAGCTGATACTTGCTGCCCCAGTGATAATAAATGATACCTGTGAGCTCCCCGGTTTCATTGTGAATTTATCTCCTATAGTAACTACGTTGAAGCACTTAAAAAATGTAACTATGCTGACAAAACCATGGGCCCCAACATTAGTATAGCATTAGGAGGAAGTATTTTTTCGATGAGGTACTTGCTTGCGTACGGCCATAGACCTGGTGGGTCCCGACACTCCGCCTCTCCACGTACAGTCCTCTCCAGATTCCTCTCGTTTGTTCAGCATGTTCACAAAGAAAGACAGCAGCGCGTCGGCAAGCGCAAAAAGGCACAGGAGGAGATCGGACCACCTGAGGCAGTGCCTTATTTGTAATGAAAGTACTGAACTAGCCCAGTGGCCAACTGACACTACCCGACAGCTGTTCCGCCCGAGTTCAATTCCACCTGATGCGGTGTAAATATCACCAAATTTTTTGCCTCTGCAATTATTGACTGTGCATCATATGAAGATGTGCTATGCATGAATGTTGATCAGCATGATGTTAACTGGCTGGTAGTTCCATTTTCGAGCATGAATAAAACTTCCAACATGATGTTAACCCTGTTTGAAAAGGCCATGTTAATATAAATGCTCCGCCTCTGAAAGTTGTAGTTTCTTATAAGAAACTGAACTTGTAGTTTCTTATCTGAAACTGAAACTTGCGGTTTCTTCTCTGACAATCACATTATCTGCAGTTTTATACTCCTATGAAACTACATTTTTTAAGTGCTAAAAATAGATCTCTAGAATTCATAAAATACATCATATGCTCAATACTACAAATCTGAAATTATACAACTCAAAACACAATTGACAACCTGCAAATACTAACAACCCTAAGCTCCTCCTGACAATTCACAACCTGCCCGACTATTGGGCTGCTGGGGGGGGGGGGCAGTCCCCTCCTATTCCTCGGCGGCAGACAACCGCCCTGTGAGATGATGTGAACGTCTAGGGAGAGGATGGCGGGGAAGCATCATCGGGCCAACTGCTTTTCTCCTCTTGCAGTTGGGTTCGGTTGACGAAGACTCCATCGGCTTGCTCTGGCACGACACCCTCACAAACGGCACCCTGTAGATGCTCAATCCTTAAATCTCTGGTGGATGCTCCATCTGGATCAATACTCCCACCACCGCTCCCTCACGATCGGATTCGGTGAATCTGTTTGCTCCATGGCCCAGAGGAGCAGCTCTATGTACTCCTGCGCGACTCCCTTCAGGAGTATCGCCACCTTTTCGCTTTGTTGCAGATATTTGGCCATGGATGTTGCCGTCGCCGCTAGTTGGTCCTTGTTGTCAAACCAAGACTGTATCTCCAACATCATAGTTAGCTTCACAGGGTCACCGTTTGCGATCCTCACATATCATTTGTACTCCTCCATCGATCTACTTCTCCGCAGCACCTTCACTCGTCAGCGATGGTTTTTGAACAGAAGAGGAGAGGAGGAGCGCTGGTTTTGGATTAGAATGGCAGAGGAGCGACGCTGGTTTTGGATCGGAATAGGAGAGGAGGGGCGGTGGTTTTGAAATGGAAGAGGAGAGGAGCGGCGCTGGATTTAGATTGGAACAGGAGAAGAGCGGCGGTGGTTTAAGAGGAGAGGAGCGACGCTGGTCTTGGAAGTATTTTTTTTTTTTGCGTATTCAGGGTCAAAGTGTGACCACGTACTGTATTTGACAAGCAAAATGTGAATGCATGTCACCAAAAATGGTATCGTTTGGTTCGTATCTGAATGTAATTTCAAATTATATTATTTTTGCAATGTATAACATATATTTTATTTCTGAAATTCATGGTCCATTATGAACCAGAATAAAAGGGATACTAGTTAATGTGGGGTCGATTTCTTAATTGAAGGGTAAATTGATTTTGATTTTGATCCAGTCACAGCGCACCGGCCCTCTCGTTCAGTCCTAAATCGCTGCTGCACGCTCCTCTGCCTCTTCTCCATTGCAAAACCACCTCCTCTCCTCTCCATCATCTCCATTCCAAAACCACTTCCTCGCCTCTCCCTCTTCTCCATTGCAAAACCACCTCCTCTCTCCTCGGATGAGGATCCCCCGACTTAGCCCATCCTGCCATTGAGACACTGACACATGGGTCCCACCAAGCGCAGGGCCCACCTGTCAGCGACCGGAAGGTAGGGAAACTTCTCCTCTCCATCATCTCCATTCCAAAACCACCATCTCGCCTCTCCCTCTTCTCCATTGCAAAGCCACCCCTCTCCTCTCCATCATCTCCATTCCAAAACCACCCTCTCGCCACTCCCACCTCTCTATTGCAAGACCACCGTCTCTCCTCCCATCTTCCAATGCTAGCACCAAACCACTCAGAAGGACATCTATGGAGAGGATGCATCAGTGAATCAAGCAGATCGCCGGCGGCGACCAGGCAAAGTTAGCCAGGTTGAAGGAGATCCTTACTTGGTTTGACAGTGAGTGGGAGATTTCGAGGACGGTGAGGGCCATGTGCCAATGTATGCGAAAGAGCGAGACGGCGGTGATGAGGGTGACGATGTACTCCTCGACGGCAGTCACGCCGCAGTCCTTCGAGTTCATCGAGTATGTCCTCTAGGCGATGGAGGAGAAAGATTCGCCCGAGGAGAAAGTCAGGCGGAGGTGGTGGGCATACAGGTTGAAGGTCAAGCATGTAGAGGATAACGAATCGATCGAGTACGGTGCACCATTCATGAGGGTGCAGAGCCAGCCAGAGCCACATGAGTATTCGTTCTACCACCGCAAGAGGAGGCCGGATGGCGTGACGTCGCTTCCCCGCCGTTCTCCACGGTTCCCTCGATGCTTGCCTTGTTTCAGTGGTGTCGGTAGGGTTTAAGGTAAGCTTCGCACTAACCTAATCTTCCATCTGCTCATGCTTACAATCAGTGTGTCAACTAATAAAAATGATGCTTACAATCAGTCTCTGAGTACTATGCCAATCAGGCTAAAATAGCTCTGGACCTTTGGGTCAAAGTTGTGACACTGTATACAAACAAAGAAAAATAGATTGGTGCTTCTTTCAGAAAAGGGTACTCCCTAGAAAACTGCCAATATAAGGTACTAGTATTTTCTTTTGAAGTCTAAGCTACTAGTATTCGGTTAGAGTATTTGCTGCCGAGAAAGATCCATCCACAATGAGGGTGATAACCCACATGTATAGGGGATCAATTGTAGCCTCTTTCGATAAGTAAGAGTGTCGAACCCAACGAGGAGCTAAAGGTAGAACAAATATTCCCTCAAGTTCTATCGACCACCGATACAACTCTACGCACGCTTGACGTTCTCTTTACCTAGAACAAGTATGAAACTATAAGTACTTTGTAGGAGTTGTTGGATAGGTTTGCAAGATAATAAAGAGCGCGTAAATAAAAAATAGGGGCTGCTTAGATAAAGAATGAATAAAGTTAGTATAGCGAGTGTGGAAAAGTGGTGGTAGGAGTTGCGAAATTGTCCCTAAGCAATTGACTACTTTACTAGGCCGATAACAAGTTTTTTGTGGGAGAGGCCACTGCTAGCATATCATTCCTGACTTGGAATTCTCTGCACTTATGATTGGAACTATTATAAAGCATCCGCAACTACTAACGTTCATTAAGGTAAAACCCAACCATAGCATTAAGATATATTGGTCCCCCTTCAATCCTGTATGCATCAATTTCTATGCTAGGTTGAAGCTTCTGTCACTCTTGCCCTCCAATACATAGTCCTACCAACATGCAACTAACCCTATGGTGTGATTCACGCGCGCGCTCATATGATAGGCACCAAAGGACAACAACATAACCACAAGCTAATTAAACCAATCATAGCAATTCACCAATTACCGATAGGACAACGAAAATCTACTCAGACATCATAGGATGGCAACACATCATTGGATAATAATATGAAGCATAAGGCACCATGTTCAAGTAGAGGGTACAACAGGGTACAACAGAGGTGTTGGTGTAGAATGTGGTGACGATGATGGCCCCGGCGGCATTCCGGCACCACCGAAAGAGAGGGGGAGAGGGCCCCCCTTCTTCTTCTTCTTCTTCCTTTACCTTCTCCCTAGATGGGAGAAGGGTTCCCATCTGATCCTTGGCTTCCATGGCATGGGAGGGGCGAGAGCCCCTCCGAGATTTGATCTGTCTCTCTGTCTCTCTCTGTTTCTGCGTTCTAGATTATGCCCTTTCACCATTTCTTATTTCCCCGGAGATCCTTAACTCTGATTCGGCTGAAATTTGTACATGATTTTTATCCAGATATTATCTTTATTTCGGAGAAAGAAGGGCACCAATCGCCTTACGGGTGGCCAAAAGGGCCCGGGGCACACCCCCAGCCTTGTGGCCCCCTCGGGCATCGTCTCGCGTTGATTCTTCTTCCCAAAAATCACATATATTCCAAAAAAATCTCTGTCAGTTTTTTCCCGTTTGGACGGCGTTTGACATGGATTTTCTGTGAAACAAAAAACATGCAACAAACAGGAACTGGCACTGGGCACTGGATCAATATGTTAGTCTAAAAATAGTATAAAAAGTTGCCAAAAGTATATGAAAGTTGTATAATATTGGCATGGAACAATCAAAAATTACAGATACGAAGGAGACGTATCAGCATCCCCAAGCTTAATTCCTGCTCGTCCTCGAGTAGGTAAATGATAAAAAAGATAGTTTTTTGATGTGGAATGCTACCTAACATAATCTTGATCATGTAATCTAATCATGGCATGAATATTAAGACACGAGTGATTCGAAGCAATAGTCTATGTTTTGACATTAAGACAACAATACTTCAAGCATACTAATAAAGCAATCATGTGTTTTCAAAATAACATGGCCAAAGAAAGTTATCCCTACAAAATCATATGGTATGGCTATGCTCCATCTTCATCAAAAAAATATTGAAATCATGCACAACCCCGATGACAAGCCAAGCAATTGTTTCATACTTTTGATGTTGTCAAACCTTTTCAACTTTCACGCAATACATGAGCGTGAGCCATGGACATAGCATTACAGGTGGAATAGAATATGACGGTGGAGGTTGTGTGCAGAAGACAAAAAGAAGAAAGTCTCACATCGACGCGGCTAATCAACGGGATATGGAGATGCCCATCAATTGATATCAATGTGAGGAGTAGGGATTGCCATGCAACGGATGCACTAAGAGCTATAAGTGTATGAAAGCTCAAACTGGAAACTAAGTGGGTGTGCAGCCAACTTGCTTGCTCATGAAGACCTCGGGCATTTGAGTAAGCCCATCATCGGAATATACAAGCCAAGTTCTATAATGAAAATTCCCACTAGTATATGAAAGGGATAACTCAAGAGACTCTCTATATGAAGAACATGGTGCTACTCTAGAGCACAAGTGTGGTAAAATGATAGTAACATTGCCCCTTCTCTCTTTTTCTCTCATTTTTTTTGTTTTGGTGGGATTCTTTGGCCTCTCTTTTTTATTTGGGCTTCTTTGGCCTCTTTTATTTTTGTTAAGTCCGGAGTCTCATCCCGACTTGTGGGGGAATCATAGTCTCCATCATCCTTTCCTCACTAGGGCAATGCTCTAATAATGATGATCATCACACTTTTATTTACTTACAACTCAACATTACAACTCGATGTCCAGAACAAAGTATGACTCTATATGAATGCCTCTGGCAGTGTACCAGGATGTGCAACGATCTAGCATAGTAAAGATACCAAAAAATGGACAAGCCATGAAAATATCATGCTAGCTCTCTTATGATCATACAAAGAAATATGACAATGAATGCTCAGGTCATGTATATGATGATGACGGAAGTTGCATGGCAATATATCTCGGAATGGCTATGGAAATGCCATAATAGGTAGGTATGGTGGCTGTTTTGAGGAAGACATAAGGAGGCTTATGTGTGATAGAGTGTATCTTATCACGGGGTTTGGATGTAGCGGCAAAGTTTGCAACGACTCTCGAGGTGAGAAAAGGCAATGCATGGTACCGAAGAGGCTAGCAATGATGGAAGGGTGAGAGTGCGTATAATCCATGGACTCAACATTAGTCATAAAGAACTCACATACTTATTGCAAAAGTCTATTAGCTATTGAAACCAAGTACTACACGCAAGCTCCTAGGGGGATAGATTGGTAGGAAAAGACCATCGCTCATCCCCGACCGCCACTCATAAGGAAGAAAATCAATAAATAAATCATGCTCCGACTTCATCACATAACGGTTCACCATACGTGCATGCTACGGGAATCAAAAACTTCAACACATGTATTTCTACAATCCACAACTACCCACTAGCATGACTCTAATATCGCCATCTTTATATCGCAAAACTATTGCAAGGAAGCAAACATATCATATTTAGTGATCTACAAGTTTTATGTAGGATTTCATGACTAACCATGTGAATGACCAATTCCTGTCATCTCTCTAAATAGATATAAGTGAAGCAGGAGAGTTTAGTTCTTTCTACAAAAGATATGCCCAAGCTCTAACAGATATAAGTGAAGCAAAAGAGCATTCTACAAATGGCGGTTTTCTATGTGAAGATAAATAGACAATCCAAACTTGAAATTATATAAGTGAAGCACATGAAGCATTCTATAAAGTCATACTCAAAAAATATAAGTGAAGTGCAATGAGCATTCTATAAATCAACCATGGACTATCTCATACCAGCATAGTGCATAAAAATAAAAAAGGAAACTAAATGCAAAAGACGCTCCAAGATTTGCACATATCGCATGAATGAAACGAATCCGAAAACATACCGATACTTGTTGAAGAAAGATGGGATGCCTTCCAGGGCATCCCCAAGGTTAGCCACTTGAGTCTCCTTGAATATTTACTTGGGGTTCCTTGGGCATCCCCAAGCTTGAGCTCTTGCCTCTCCTCCTTCTACTCACATCGAGACCTCCTCGATCTTCGAACACTTCATCCACTGAAAACTCAACAGAAAACTCGATAAGATCCATTAGTATATAATAAAGCAAATCACTACTCTAAGTACTATTTCAAACCAATTCATATTTTGTTTCTTCATTGTAGATACTGTAATATAACTTTTCCATGGCTTAATCCACTGATATAAATTGATAGTTTCATCAAAACAAGCAAACTATGCATCAAAAATAGAATCTGTCTTAAACAGGACAGTCTGTAGTAATCTGAACATTCACCATATTTCTGGTACTCCAAAACTTCTGAAACAATTAGGAACATTAAACAATTTGTATATAAAGACAGTGCAAAAAGTTTCAGATCCGTTTGACATTTCAGTCAAGAATGTAAAATTACGCACTACAGCCAAGGTTTCTGTCTTGCACCGCACAAACCAACAAGCAATCTAAACATCCTAAAGGCAAACCTTGGCACATTATTTTTATTTTTAAACTTTATAAGAGCACACAACACAAATGAACGACTCTCTAAAACTTCTGGGTTGTCTCCCTGGCAGTGCTTTCTTTAAAGCCATTAAGCTAGGCATATAGTGCTCAAGTAATGGATCCACCCGGATCCCACGGTATATCGAAGCCAATTTTAATAGAAAATGATTTGTGATTTATTATTGAGCACAAGGCAACATATATCAAGCAATGGCGAAGTCTAACTCTCTTCCTATGCATTGGCATGTCATAAAAGAACAATTCATGCACACTTAGTAAAGGCCAATGCATAGTATAAACAGTTTCTTGCAATTTTATCGTGTTGGAAACATGGAGAGGCGGAGATGTAGTTCCTCTCTCATAATAATTGCAAGTAGGAGGAGCAAGCACATTCATATTATATCTATCAAAATCATCATGTGTATTAGTGAAACACAACCCATCAATATAATCCTTAATAAGGGAAAACTTCTCTGATATAGTGTAGTCGTGAGAATTCAAAAAGATATAGGACTATCATGCGTGGGTGCAATAGCAACAATTCCATTTTTAACATAAGGAACTATGGCAAGTTCAGATCCATAATCATCATTCATATTGGCATCATGGCCACAAGAATAGCAAGCATCAAGTTCATCACAAAGGGATATTTCAAACGAATCGATAGGATCATAACAATCATCATAGCAATCATCCTTCTGTAAATTCGAAGGGAAATTAAACAATGTATGAGTTGAAGAATTACTCTCATTAGAAGGTGGGCGCGGGTAGCTAATCCACTATTCCTCCTTTTGTTCTTTGCTCTCCTCATCATCTTTTTCATCCAATGAGCCCACAGTTTCATCAATTCCTTCTTCCATATACTCCTGCAAAATATTAGTCTCTTCTTGGACAGAAGAGGCTTTCTCAATAAATTCATCAATATCATAATTGTATTTATAATTCTCATAGAAATATTTAAGGATAGCTAAATTTGCAGGTCTATAAACGGAATCATCAAAATCTTCAAACTCTTTAAACAAAGATTCAATTTCACAAGCACCCTTAAAAGCAAAAAATTCTTCTATTCGTTCCACACCATAGTAATCATACATACCATTAGCATAAGAAGCTAAGGTTTCATTATCATTAAATTCGCATGAAAAGGGAAGGTGTGGATCCTTCATCCTAGAGCAACAAGTGTAATCATATCTCAAGCATATTTCCCGAGCATACCAACGCAACATATAAATTTGATCCCATAATAGTTTCCCTTTTTGAGTGAAGCAATAATCCCTAAAGTATTCACGTTGATCCAATGTGTCTCCCATTATAAAATTGAATGGGGTTTTCTTAGGATTATCCCTTCACTAAAGTAGTACATAATATCTTTCACATAATGAGCATCGAGGGTTTTAGGAGGTTCCCCATCTCCATGAATGGCAAGTAAACCTAATTTTTTTTGTTATTTCGTGTTCCATATCCATAACTAAAGATATAGAACAACTTAGAACAGAAAAAAAATTACTTAGTGATAAAGGAAACAAGAACACATGAGAATATTCACACCATGCTATAACTCCCAGGCAGCGCCGCCAGAAAAAGGTCTTGATAACCCACAAGTATAGGGGATCAATTGTAGCCTCTTTTGATAAGTAAGAGTGTCGAACCCAACGAGGAGCTAAAGGTAGAACAAATATTCCCTCAAGTTCTATCGACCACGGATAAAACTCTACGCACGCTTGCACTACAAAAAAAATACACTTCCATGATGATACATGTTTGTCACAGTAGGTCACATTTTCTGTCATGCATGTACATCCATGATAAATTTATGACAGAATGAAGATAGTCATACCTGTGCTGTCGTAGAAGTGTTCCATGACATTACCAAAATTATCATCACGGAAGTGTCCACTTCCATGATGATAAATTGCGCATCATAGAAGTGCGTTCGTCAAGGGTGACCAACACGTGGCATCCACCGTAACGGGACGCCGTTAAGCTATCGGGCCCGGTTTTAGATCCGATAACCCGCTAACAGCCACAACCAACGCCGATTTTCCACGTGTAAAATTCTCATTGGCCGACGGAACCACGCGTCAGCTCCGCATTGGCACAGGTGCCACTCATCCAACGGTCAAGATGGGCCTATGATATGTTGACACGTGGACGGGCCAAAAAGTGGCCCATAAAGTTTAAATGGGTCGGCGCAACTAAAGGCCCACAAGATTTAGAGGACCATAATTGGCCGGCCCAGCTAAAGGCCCACAAGCTTTTGCAGACCATAATGGGCCGGCCCCGCTAAAGGCCCACAAGATTTAGCGGACCACAATGGGCCAACCCAGCTAAAGGCTCACAAGATTTTGCAGACCATAATGGGCCGGCCCAGCTAAAGGCCCAACATTCTCAGTTAAGGCCCATACGGCTAGTGTCAAATCGGCCCGTCAACGGCCTGTCCTAAACTTGTCATCATCGCGGCCCATGGTCACTTCTGGCCCGTTAATAGTCTGCAAAATATATGGGCCAAATTACGGCCCGGTGTATTTTCGGCTTGTTAAAGGTCCTGCTTCATTCGGGCCCAATTACAGGCCATTGAAACTTTCGGCCCATAAACGACCGTGAAGGATTTGGGTCATATTCGGCCATGCCTGACATTCGGCCTGTTAGAGGCCCACTATAGATTTGGGCCACTTTCGGCCTGTAGTGATTTTCGACCTGTTAACGTCGGACGAAATCCATGGGCCATATGTGGCCCAACGTCACATTGGGCCCATTAACGGCCCATATAAAAATGACGATAATCTAGCCCAACCGAACTTCCAGCCTATCAAAGGCCCGTGTATCAGGGCGGCGCATTTACGGCCCGTCCGAATTTCGGCCTGTGAAAGATCCGCATCATAAATGGGCCACCATTTCAGCCTGCTAAGACCAGTGTGTTATTTGGCACAATCAGGCCCCAATCTCACTTTTGGTCTATTAAAGGCCCATGTTTTTTATGGGCTTGAGATATTTACACCTGTAAACGTCCTATTGTTTCTAAGGGCCCAAATTATGTTTAGGCCTACTAAAGGACCACTATGTGCACATGCCTACCAGAAAAATATGAAAGCTTATGTTGATTTAGGCCCAGATATTTTTAGTGGGCTAGATGCAAATTTTGGCCCATAATCATTTTTAGCCCAATTGGAATGGGCCCGACGAATGTTGGCATGTTGGGCTCCTACGAAGCTTCCAGCCGAATACATTACTAAGATAAACCAACACTATACAAAAATAGTGTCGTAATTACTGCAACCTTTGGCAACATCATAAATGTTGTATCACAACAAAAAAAATTCCAACCATACAATAGAAGGCCTGTTGGCATAAAGTTTGCAGTCCTTGCGGATAAAAGCACCATCAGATGTATAGAAGCACAGATCATTTGACCTGAGTGGTAATGTTTCAGGCTGTAGAATCGGATGGAGCAGCGTGATCTTCACCCTTTTTCCGCCATTGCTCTTGAACAACGAAGCGAATGTCTAATAGTCTGGTTTCAAAACCATTCATATCTTGACGACATTTGTCAACCACTATTCTTGTTTCCAAAACGACGTCGATTAGGGATTGGACTTGTGTCTGGAACACAGATATATCACTCTGTCTAGCAGGAAGATTTTGTTTAGTAGGCGATTTGGACGAGGTTACCTTGACAACCAACCCAGAATTACGCAGGAAGGTGCTTTTTGCACTATTAGTGGAGAGATACTGACGCACTGCAGCAAGAGGTGACATTGTGCCCGTGGTAGCCTCGTCACCTTCAGGTGGTTGTGGCTGTTCAATCATTTATTCCATAGCTTCCTGAAAGTTTGAACTTGTTGATTAGTGTACCAGATAAGCTACTAATGAGACAAGAACAAACAATGTGGGTTACACGTTTATACATAACTTATTTTGGTGAACTACTGTAATACATTAGCATGTATTGTAGTGCCAACTACATAATAAAATCACTTCCGGAACATATGTCCATGTAGCATGCCTACTGCATTGTCTATTTCCTCACATCCGTTGACATCCAAGGATAAAGATACATGGTTTAAAGTAGGATGAACATAGTATGACCTGATTCATATCATGGGCAAACAGATATAAAACAAACATGCTATTTTATCATTGTGTGCGCATGTGAACATAACAACTAGAATACAGATCAAGACCAAAAGAATATCCTTCATCTATTTCAAACCATGTAAGGTGAAATGATACATTAAGACAACTATGTATACAAGAGAACAGAGTAATTGACATTGGCTGCAAACCAAGAAGTTAAATGAACACATCACAGTACCAATCAGTTTAAAGGCAGGAGGAGTAAGGACTCACACCAGCGGCTTGAACTGGTGTGCTCATGTCCTTCATCTTGCTGGTGTGGCAATCCTGAAGATTTGCACTGCATTCGGTTCAAGTTCTTTTTGGTCTGCACAGGCTTTCCTCTGTATTTGGAACAAGTCAATATAGATACGATAATATGGCACAGAAAAAAGAAGGAAGTAGCAGCTATTTACAAGAGCCTCGCAGTGTGCAATATAGCTACGAGATCCTGTTGTCTATTGGAATTTCACTTCAGAACGGTTGGTCTTGTTCTTCAAACAGTTAGCCTAGAAGAAGAGACACTTGTAAGGCACATACATAAATACAAGTTCAATATGTGGTCTGATCAAATACATATAGCCTACCTGATACTTTGGATCAGATCAGTGTTTAACGAGGGCTGTCCAGTCTTCATCTGTAATATATTCCACTAGAGATGTTTGGGCGATTTCATTGTTAGCCCTGCCTTCAAAGTGAGATTTTCTAAGGTGGTACCGATACTGTCGCAGAGCAGACTGAAAAACATGAGTGCATGCTTGTTTAGTTGCATCATCTTTCAGATCAAACTTGAACCTCAACTATTGAAAAAAGAATGTGAGTCTTATTAGGAGGAAGCTAGAAAGTATGGGACGGAGCAAGACAATATTACTAATTGTGATGAATAACATTACTTATGGATAAATGGTTAAGGAAGGTGTTAAACTGGGTATTGTCTTTCTCATTCCTGTACTGGATCCACGTTGGGAGGATACATGCATGACACCTAACGGCAACGGCTGCCTCTGCTACTAATTTGGCTGACTCTGTAGCATCATGTGGCCTTTTTAAACCTGCCTCCAAATGGATCTCCATTCCTCCTCCTTTAGATTTTGTTAATCTGTCAAGCATTATCCCTGATGTCTGTTTCCGCTTGCGCCGTGGTGCTAGTTCAACAACGAATATGGAAAGTGTTAGTGTACATCAAACCGTGAGACTACATATAAAGGAGCATGCAACTGCAACTTGACTCAGTCAGGTACCATCTTGGTGCTGATGCTCATGAGGTTCATCTGATCTTGCCAAGTCCTTTTGTGTCAGAAATGCTTCGAAAGTAGTGTTAGGTGTGAAGGCAGCTTGGGAACTAGCTAGTTCCGGAGCAAACGAACGAGTAACTCATTGAGATGCTGATACAATTGAAGCGGATGCTGCAGCTGGTGGAGCAGGTGATACTGTGTTTGTAGATTTAGCCGGTGGACTTGGACCTTCTACTGCACTATAAGTAGCAGCAGAATCTGGACGGCAAATCCTTTTCCGTTTCTCCCGACAAGTAACACCACTCTCTACTATATTATTTTCCTTGCTCTTTTTTGACTTTGCCATGTCAAGCCGTACCCACAACACAAAAGAATAAAATCGCTCTTCAGAACTCATTGATGCAAGATATAGAGAAGCAATACTTTTATTTAAGACAACCGTATGACGATGGAATATGTAGGAAAAACAGGACGACATGACATATTCACAGCTATGATGTGTAAACTAAGTAGAAGGATTTTCAAGAAATTAGAAGTAATGCAAGCTAGACACCATATGAAAGATGCAACCAATATTACTCTGCTAAGTTAAAAGTGTCTTCTCATAAGTAGCAATTCGAAGAATTAGAAGCAGTATGTCGGTGGGAAACGACACCTATGGGATCACAAGAATCCCTACTACGGTTGCCGGGGCGCGGGGTCGTGAGAAGAGCAGGATTAACAGTCAACACAAAGATCGTTTACCTAGGTTCGGGCCGCGAGGATGCGTAAAACCCTAGTCCTGCTTTGGTGGATGTATTGAGTGTTCCTGGGCTCTCGAACTAGTTGTGGTGGTTGTGTAGTTCAAAAGAGCCGAATCCCCCTCCAGTATGCCGTAGGCCTCCTTTTATAGTCGAAAGGGGCTGCCACAGTGGCACACAGGAGGTGGAAAGGCCTATAGTACTGCGAGCTTATCGCTGGTATTACAGGACAAGACGCATTTAATGCATCACTTAGGTGTCCCTTAGCTTTGTCGGGGACGGGGGTGAGGCCCGTCCCGTCCGTCGCCACTCCTCCTTGCTTCGACACGCCCCAGGCTAGCGATGCATGCAGTGCCATGTAGACAGGCAGGCAGCTGAGGTGGCGCGGTGGTAAAGCCTTCATGAAGGTCCGCACGTCGCCATGCAGGTGCCTATTGATTTGGCCTCGAAGTTGCATGTTGCCACGCAGGTGCTCGCCCGGCTGGTTGGGCTGGCAGCTGCATGCGAACGACGGTGGTAGTCTTGGCTGGTACGGGTCTGGAAGTGGCCCTGCTGATGCCCTCGGCAAGGGTCTTGCCGGGCGCCCGGCAAGGGTCTCTGCCGTGGCATTGCTGTCATCCCTGGCAAGGGTCTTGCCGGGGGCCTTGATGTCATCCCCGGCAAGGGTCTTGCCGGGGGCCTTGTGGACTTCCTCGGCTAGGATCCTGCCGAGGGTTGCCGTCTTCTGGTCCTCATCTGATCTTGAGTATTCTCCGTCTTCACAAAGATCTGCATGCCACCATGGAGGTGCCTCCAGGGCCATGGCCCAACGTGGTTGATGGTGTTGGAGACCGTGGGCTAAAGGGTGGCGCGCTCCGCTGGTGTTGGGCGGGCTGCCCCGGCAAGGGTCTTGTCGGGGCCGCTAGGGCTGCCCCGACAAGGGTCTTGCTGAGGGAACCAGCTTTGTCCCTCTGCTCTTTGTGCTCTCGGCCTTGGCGTCGTCTTGTTTGCCTTGGTGCTTCGGCTTCTCTCCGGCTTCCCTCCTCTGCCCTGCTAAGTGTGGCCGCGGCGCGTGGCTCTGACTGCCCGCGCACAAGTAAAGGGGTCAAAAGGAGAGCCCCTACTTTTGTACACCGACAGGAGCTCCCGGTCCTGGGCCATACATAAGCGCGACGCGTTGTTGGGCTAGGCCCAGAACAGTGTGCGGGCAGGTGGGGCAGATTTTACGGCAGTAACTTCTCGTCTGCCGCACTTCCCCACGACCCGCGTTGAACGCGTGACGTGGAGGGTCGTGCATGACGTGGGGTCATGCGTGGGGCGGTTTCCGCACGCATGCGTCACATCGTGGTTAATGGGAGAAGAGGCGGCTCGCGCCTTCCACATAAAAGGAGGAAGGCGTAGAGGCACGACCCATTTACTTGGATGGACTCGGGTCCTGGTCTTCAAGGCGCCCGCGCCCCACGACCACGGGGTGGGGAGCGGCCGCTTCGCCCGTCCCTTTAATGCTGCTCGCTCTCCATGTGTTCCTCATGCAGGTGTGAGGTGGTGGAAGCGGGAAACCGGGCCGTCGCTTGTTGGGGCAGCGGGTCGGTCCTGATTCCCTGCGCCCCCAATGACCGGATTGGTCGAGTGGGCCGACCGAGCCCCAGCTCCGCCCATTTATAAGGAGGGGAGGGAGCGGCATTCCACACTCTTCCATCCTCCGTCTCCTTCCACCTCCGCTTCTTTCTTCCACCCGCCATGGCGAGAGGAGGTGCTGGCCCTTCGATGGTGGCGGTGTGGGTTGCTGCTCGTCAGCGCGTTCCTCCTCCCCAAGAGCTCGTGGCGGCAGAGCCGGCCATGAGAGGAAGGGGGAGAGGGCGAGGCCGAGATCGTCGTGGCGCTCGGGGGAGAGGAGGACGGGGCGGTGCATCAGCCTCGCCTCCGCCAGCGATGCCTCCCCCTATGGAGCGCCACGTCGGGGACCAACCCCGCGAGTTCTTCATCAGGCTGCGTCGGCCACCGCGTCGCCGCCTCCGTCTCCCTACTACATTCACTCAGAAGATGGAGCTCGATCCAACCCAGACCCTCTGGTTGCACATGAAGGGCTGCCGGAGCAGCAGCACGCGGGTCGACGTCGACTTCCCCGCTCCTCATGCAATGTACCTCCGCCGTGGATGGAAGACGTTCACTCGCATCCACAGCTTGACGGCAGGGCCTGCTCTCCATCAAGGTATTTGAAGATTTCGGAACTCGCATGAAGTGCTGCGTGGAGAGCTCCTCCGATTATGAGGACTCCTCTTCAAGCGGGAGTGATGAGGAGGGCAGCGACAGTGACGACGAGAGCGTCGAGCGGGGTCACGTCGACCTCGTCTCCGACTGACTGCATCGCCCCACCCCACGTCGTGCGGCATGTCGAGGGCCTTCCCCGTCAAGCTCTCCATTGGGGCGCCCCCTGTCATCTCCTTGGGCGGCTAGTGTAGGAGCACCGGAGGAGGCGAAGAAGGCGGGTGGCGGCCGTCAAGTCGAAGTACGCGGGCACCGATGCCTTCGCCCCGTATTGCCGGCCCGCTGCCTCATCTTCCGGCTCCTTTCCCGACACCAAGATGTTCTCTTCGCGCCTTCTGCTCCTCGCACCTCACCTAGGCGTTCTTTTTGCCGTCCTGCTGTCTTGCTCCACCTTCTGAGAAGAGGGACAAGAAAGGGATTACGGGCACCTTATCTCTCTTTTTTTTGTAATCCTACGGGCACTTGTTAATTTTAAGACTTGTAATCCCCCTGCTCATGTTTTTGATTCTGTATGAACTGTACGAGTATGGGATGTTTTTAATGAAAAGGGTGCTTGCCGGGTTCTTTGGGTGCGAGCGAGGCCCATGCCAAGGATGAATCCTTATTATTTTTAAGGTAAACATTGTCGCCCGGCAACAGGCCTTGCCGTTTCTTTACTCCAGTCGACCATTCTCGCGCTCTTGGCGGAGGCAGGGGCGAAGTAGGGTTAGGCCCCTCTTTCATCTCCTTGCCACCACGACTACTACCAAATTCCGACCAAGGAGGTAGCTCTCGGGTACAGAAAAGGGGGAGCACGGTGGTTTCAAGAACACAAACGAGGTTTCACATATCCGAGTTCTATACGGAAACGCACAACAAGGGGATGAAAGACTTATCTAAATCCACAGCCCTCGGCAACCCTGGGCTTGCCGTGGTTGGACCCTCATATCTTCAGCTCCCGGCAGCCTTGCCCTGCCGGGCTCGGAGCACCGGTTCATTCTCCTTTTCCCAAGCGGCTCAGCAGAAGTGCCCTGCGAACCAAAGAGAACAGAAAGACGCATACTAGACCTCTAGGCTAGGGGTTAGTTGCCGCTAAGCACTACCAACCCTAACCGAAGGAGAGACTTAACCTAGCATGCTTGCTATAACTTAGGGCGCCAACGCTTCATTTATTTATGCTCACGGTCTACGCCTCGCTCTGTACAGAGGGTTACATGCCTTGCCGGCAAAGCTTCTACAAAAGGAGGCTTGCCGGGAGCCCGGCAAGCCACGCCTTATGGTTAAAACTTGCGAAGATGCTCGATGTTCTAGGAGTTTCTCATTGGGATGGCATCTTTGGTCTCCAGGCGGACTGCGCCGGGCCTGGTGACTCGTATTACCCAATAAGGGCCTTCCCACTTTGGTGTCAACTTATTGGAATTCTTGGCCGACTGAACGCTCCGAAGAACATGGTCGCCTTCCTCAAAGCTTAGCGCATGAACCTTGCGGCTATGGTAGTGGCGCAAGGCTTGCCGGTAGCGTGCTGCTCTCACAGCCGCCCGAAGACGATCTTCCTCAAGGACCGTCGCGTCGTCTTGCCGCAATGGCTCTTGCTCAAGCTTATCGTAAGCGAGCACTCGAGGTGACCCGTATATGAGTTCCATGGGGAGAACTGCTTCTGCCCCATATACTAGGGAAAAAGGTGTCTGGCCGGTGGCTCGATTTGGCGTCGTCCTGATCAACCGAAGAACCGCCGGTAACTCATCAATCCATCACCTTTCGCTCTTGTGCAGCCTATCAAAGGTCTTCGTTCTCAAGCCTCGCAACACTTCAGCATTTGCCCTCTCCGCCGGGCTGTTGCTCCGGGGGTGTGCCACGGAAGAAAAATAGACCTTGCTGCCAAGGTCTTGGATGTACTGGATGAATGTGTGGCTTGTGAACCACATGCCGTTGTCGGTGATGACTCTGTTGGGTACACCAAAACGGCAGACTAGCCCCTTGAAGAACTTGACAGCTGACTGTGCTGTCACCTTCCTCACTGCTTCCACCTCCGGCCACTTTGTGAACTTGTCGATCGCAACGTACAAGTACTCAAAGCCCCCGATAGCACAGGGGAAAGGGCCCAGTATGTCGAGCCCCCAGACCAAGAATGGCCAGGAGAGAGGGATTGTTTGAAGGGCTTGAGCTGGTTGGTGATGCTTCTTTGAATGGAATTGACACGCTTCACACATGGTTAGTAGTGCCGTTGCATGCTTGAGGGCAGTGGGCCAGAAGAAACCCTGTCGGAACGCCTTGCCAGCAAGGGCCCTCGACCCTATGTGGGAGCCACATATGCCTCCGTGTATCTCTGCCAATAGATCCAGTCCTTCTTCCCAGGGGATGCACTTCAATTTCACACCGTTTGGTTTTTTTCTGTACAGGACGTCATCGACGAACTGTTACAAGGCAGACCGACGGGCTACTTTTTCCTCTTCTTCCTGCCCCTCAGGAAGTTCCCCTGTCTAGAGGAAACGTACGGTGTTTTGTGCCCACGCTAGAGCCTGGGCTCGACGGCAAGGGCCAAAGGCATCTCTTCCGCCATGGGAGCGTCTGTCTCTACGGCCAGGGCTTGTCGGCCTGCCGGAGTCGGTCGCTCCCCGGCAGGCTCGGGGCCCACGGCAATACACTTGCCGGTGGTCCCTGGGGGTTCGGCGGGAAAGTACTTGCCGGGGCTAGATTTCCTCCGCTTGTTCTGCTCCGTTGGCAGTTCGATGGATGGTTGAGTTAGCCAAAGCAAAAAGGTACATGGTTCCACAGGTAACTTGAATGCAGCGCGCTTTGACAGGTAATCGGTGATGTCATTCTCCACTCAAGGAACGTGCTCCGCTTGTATACCGTCAAAGCGCTCCTCCAGCTTTCTCACCTCATCTACATAGGCCTCCATCAACGGGCTTTGATAGTCTTTGTTGACTTGTCTGACGACAAGCTGCGAATCACCCCTGACGATGAGCTTTTTAACTCCGAGGTCTGCCGCGCTCCTGAGACCGGCGAGCAATCCCTCGTACTCAGTAGTGTTGTTGGTGGACATCTCCCTAGGAAAGTGCATCTGGATTACATACTTGAGGTGCTCTCCGGTGGGTGCGATGAGCAGCACACCAGCACCTGCGCCTTGCAGCGAGAAAGCTCCATCAAAGTACATAATCCAGTCACGAGTTGTTTCCTTGCCGGGGAGAGTGGTCTCCTAGATCTCTTCATCAGGCGTCGAGGTCCATTCTGCAATGAACTCCGCCAGGACTCTACTCTGGATTGTCGAAGTGCTTTCAAACTTCAACCTAAAGCTAGATAACTCCAAGGCCCACTCCACAATCCTTCCGGATGCGTCTGGGTTGTGTAGTATCCGTTGCAACGAGAGGCGGGTGTCAACAGTGATCTCGTGGGCTTGGAAGTAATGACGCAGCTTCCTCAAAGCCATAAGGAGGCCGAAGAGCAATTTCTGCACGCCGGAATATCTTGATCTAGCCCCCTGCAAGAGGGAGCTGACAAAGTAAACCAGGTGCTGCATCATCTTCTTCTTCTGCACCATTCCACATGACGGCGCGGGCTCTATCCCGATGGCGTCATACTCTACCGGGAGCCTTGCCTTGCCGGCACCAGGCCCTGCCGGGGGAGTCTCTGACTTGCCGTCTGCTGGTCCTGCCGTGGCCACCGCCTCTTCGTCGACCTCCCTCTGCGCCACCAGCGTGACACTGACCACTTGATTCGTCGCTGCCAGATACAGCAGCAACGGCTCTTGTGGTCTAGGTGCAACTAGTATCGGTGTAGAGGAAAGGTATCTCTTCAGTTCTTGCAACGCCGCCTCGGCTTCCAAGGTCCATTCCATTGGGCCCGCTTTCTTCAAAATCTTGAAAAAGGGAAATGCGCGCTCATGGCGGCAACGCAACCAGTGAGTCGACGCACATCCTTGATCCGCTTGGGCGCCTCAATCCGCTTGATAGCCTTGATCTTGTCTGCGTTTTCCTCGATCCCATGCTGTGATACAAAGAACCCGAGAAGTTTGTCGGACGGAACACTGAAGAAACACTTCTCAGGATTCAGCTTGAGGTTGATCTTGTGTAGGTTGGCAAACGTCTCGTCTAAGTCTTGTACAAGAGTCGCCCTATCCTGGGTTTTGACTACTATGTCATCCATATAGGCTTCCATATTTCTATGTAGCTGGGGTTCAAAACCAAATTGGACTGCTCTTGCAAATGTTGAACAAGCACTCTTCAACCCGAAAGGCATCCATAAAAAGCAATATGTACCACATGGGGTGATAAATGCTTTCTTCTCTTCATCTTCTCTTGTCATGAAGATCTGGTGGTAGCCCGAGTAGGCGTCGAGCAATGACAACAGATCGCACCCGGCCGTGGAGTCAACAATCTGGTCGATGCGCGGCAATGGGAAGGGGTCTTTAGGACCAGCCTTATTGATATCTCTATAGTCAATACACAACCTCCACTTCCCATTTTCCTTGCGCACCACCACCGGATTGGCCAACCACGTCGGATGGAGCACAACTCTCACCAAACCTGCTGCTTCCAATTTCCTGATCTCCTCTGTGATGAACTCCTTCCGTTCCAAAGCTTGCTTCCTAACCTTCTGCTTGATGGGTCACGCATGGGGACAGACATCAAGGTGGTGCTCAATCACTTCCCTGGGAACACCGGGATGTCGGATGCTTGCCACGCAAACACATCGACATTCACCCGTAGGAAAGCGATGAGATCGCCTTCCTATTTGCCGTCGAGGGTGGAGTTTATGGTGAAAGCCCCTCCCGTGTATTTTCCTTGACGGACACCCTCTTGGTCTCTGGTGGCGCAACTCTCGATTTCTTGCTCTTTCCGGTGGTGTCGGCATTCTGGGAACGGGGGTCCCCACACTTGCCTGGCTGCGGCCCATGGCGTGGCTCAGCCAGCAGGCCGTACGACCCATCTTCATCAACAAAGCATCCAGGACCTTTCCGAGGGCCCAAGCCTCATGAGGCGGATGACACAATACCTCCTCCCGAGCGTCCTAGTCAGGCAGGCTCGCAAGGGGCGGAGATATCAAGGCGAGGCGAACCTCACGAGGCTCTCGTGACATGAGCCATGACGATAGACACCAGGCGGGCGCCAGCGCGCGCAGCGTCCTTGTTTCCTCTTTGGTGCAAAGGGGGAAAGCGCAGCCGTGGAGTACCGAGGCATCAGGCAAAGGTTGCCATTTCGGTGCAACAAGACCAAGACCATGGACTGCAAGACGGAAGTCATCATGGATCCCAAGATGGCATCACCACCAGAGCTTTGTGCAGGCGAAGACTACTTTTGTCAGGATAGCTTGTACTAGTTGCCCCCCTTCGAATTAACCCGCCATTGTTGGCTCCCTTCCCACTCAATATTTGGGAAGAGGACTAGGGCCTCTATAAATAGGGCTAGCCACCACAGTAGAGGAGAGAGAGATTATCAGACCCAGGTATACCATCAGACCCGGAGATGTCATCAGACCCAGAGATATGATCACACCCGGAGATCTCATCAGACCAAGGGGCTCATCTGACCCAGAGATACACACAAGTCTGAAAGCACAAGAACACCTCAACCTCAGGAGGCCGTTCTTCCCTTGTATTGTTCATCATCAACCCAAGAGGCAATCCACCACCACCACACTGGAGTAGGGTATTACACCACAACGGTGGCCCGAACCAGTATAAACCCCGTGTCTTTCTGTGTTGCGAGTTCATTGAGTTCGTCCACAAGATCTTAGTGAGCTACAGCTTAGATCGATACGAGGGAAAGACTTCGTGCGCACCCCAGTGTTCGAATCTTAAGGGTTTGCCGGAGCCCCATGTCCTACATTTGGCCCGCCAGGTAGGGGTGCGCCGTAGCTTCCTTTCCGTCAGCTCGTCGCTCCCTCTGTCGTCTCCATGTCAGACGCTCGCCATGCTCGAGCTGAGCATCGGGCTGCCCTCGCCGCCCGCATCGCTCAGACGGCCCCCGTCGGCGGGCCACCTCGTCATTCTCCGTCCCCCGCCACCAACGCTGCCACCGGCCCGGTGGGGAACGAGCAGCAGGCATCCTCACAGCATCCTTCGGTGCGGCAAGACGGCCGCACTGCTACTCCATCACTCACCCCTGCTGGTTCTTTGTCCCATGCGCACCGCGCTCCCATGGAGGCATGCACCGCGCTCATCGCGGCGAACGAGCTCCTGCGTTACCGCCCGTCAACGACCTCTACGAGGAGTGGCTCGACCGCGTCGCCGAGCTCGCCCGTGCCGCAGGGGGCTCTCTGACGCTGTCCCACTCTCTGCCTCCCCCTCAACCAGCCGCGGGCGACGGGGCTCATGGCGTGCCTTCACTGCCTCGACCCCAAGGCGGTGCCTTGGCACCAAGGCGCGCTCGTCCGCGGGGTGATCCACCGCACCCGGTGCCCGTGCGTGAAGAAAGAAGTTGCCAAGAAATCCCGCGGCCGCGAGAAGCTGCACCAGCGCTCCCCGCGCCACTTCGCGAAGACCGCGTGCTGCCTGCAGTGGCGCAGCGCAGACCTCGCCAAGACCAAGCTCCGCCTCAGAAGCGGGCCCCGGCTACCACGGCTTCACCTCAGAAGCGTCGTCTGGCCAGGCATGTTCAAGCCATATCTACCTCCTCGATACGACGGCAGCGCCGACCCCGCGGAGTTCCTGCAACTCTATGAGCTGAGCATCGAAGTGGCCAATGGCGACAAAAAAGTCATGGTGAACTGGTTTCCCATGGCTCTCAAGGATGGGGGCTGCTCCTGGCACCTGAACCTGCAGCTCGGTTCGATCTCCTCCTGGGACGAGATGCGCAACCGCTTCGTCGCCAACTTCCAGGGCACTCGCGACCGCCCACCGGCCGCGGGTGATCTACCAGGAGAGACCCTCCATAAGTACATCTAGCGCTTCAACAACACCTGCCTCAAGATCCCCAACGTCACGGACGAAGCCATCATCTCCGCGTTCTCAGACGACGTCCGTGACGTCAAGATGAAGGAAGAGCTGGCTATCCACGAGGAGCTTTGCACATCTCAGGAGCTGTTCAACCTGGCGACCAAGTGGGCAAGAGCTGAGGAGGGGCGCCTCTCTCTCCTTTAGCTGCCAGCTATAGGAGTGGAGGAGAAGAAGGCCAAGGCAAAGGACGTGAAGCGCAAAGAGGCAGTGGTGCTCGCAACGGAACCCGACACCAAGCGAGGCAGAGATCAGCCCGAGTCATCCAAGAACGGCCGTCCGTTCTGCGCCTTCCACAACCTGAACACCCACAACACCAGTGACTGTCAAGAGCTCAGGGCCATACGGGAGGGACGCTTCGGTCAACGCCCCGAGCGCAATGACCATGGAGGAGGACGTGGAGGCATACGCTGGGATGACCGTGGCCTGCACCAGGAGTGGCATGACCGACCTCGTGAGGACTGCTGGCAGGACCAACCTCGCGAGGGCCCCTGGAGGGACCCGCATCGTGAGGATCGCCCCCAGGGCAACGCCGGTCTTCCCCCGTTGCCGCCACCAAGAAGGAATGACGACCACCACCACGACAAAGGGGCTGGGGGCTTCCAGGAGCCGCGTGCGATCGCTTGCATCTTGGGCAGTGCTCGGGCCCCAACCTCTCAGCGCATCTTCAAATAGTTCGCTCGTGAGGTGAACGCAGTGCTCCCCAAGCTCGAGGCCATGCGCCCGCTCAGGTGGTTCCAATGCGCCATCACCATCAACTCGGCTGACCAGCTCAAGTGCGCAGCCACCGCTGGCACAGTCCCTATGTTGTGCTCCCCAGTCATCAGCAATGTGCAAGTCACAAGACTCTCATCCACGGCGGTGCAGGGCTCAACGTCCCATCCGTCGACACGTTCGACAACCTCCAAGTGCCCTATGAGTAGCTCCAGCCAACCATGCCTTTCTCAGGAGTGACTGATGGCTCCACCACACCGATAGGGCAAGTCCGCCTGCCTGTCACCTTTGGGGAGCGCAAGAACTACCGCACCGAGCTCATCGACTTTGACGTCGCACACATCCGCCTGTCGTACAATGCCATCCTTGGGTATCCAGCCCTCACCAAGTTCATGGCAGTCACTCACCACGGCTACAACGTTCTCAAGATGCCAGGAAGCGGGGGAATCATCATGGTCCCATGTGAATAAAGGGATACGGTGTGCTCCCTTGAGCGCGCCTTCCAAGCCGCAGCAATCGACAACCCTGACAGTAGAAGTGAAGGCCCTCCGGAGACCATCCCCAAGAAGAAGCTGCCACGCCGTGCAGGACTCCAAGAAGATGGCGTCGCGTCAGAAGACTCGTTAGGCAGGACTCGGGGGCTCTCTCCTGGAGAGCCTCAGACCTTGCCAACCTCACGAGGGAGGCGCTTGGGCACCACTTGGAAGCGTGCTTCCCGGCACGCTTTCCTCGGGAGAGCACCGGGAAAGGAGTGCCCACCACCCAGGAGTTCATCAGCAAGACCACCCAAGAGCTACAGGACGCAAGAGCCATGCGCGGCGACAGCCGCTCACGGAGTGTGGCTCACCATCCAGGCGAGGGTGCTGAGCTGCAGGTCTGCATCGACATCACAGGGCTCAACAGGGCTGCATCTTAGGAAAGCTTCTGCCCATCACGTGCGGGCCGCTGTGAGGGTCCACCACACAGCTACGTTCGCATGCCCTTCGGCTTGCCGAGCGTGGCATCGGCCTGTCCGCGTCAAGTGCGGCAAGTCCTGGCGGCTCAGGAGGCCAGGTTCCACGCCGTTCAGGAGGAGATGGGGACGATCTTCAAGGAACCTCCTGAGCCCCAAGAGCCTCCCGAGGCTTAGGGTCCCGGTGCCTCATGAGGAGCCATTCCTTTCAACGCATGGCTTCAGCTACACCAACTCTACTTCGTCTACAGGACCAGGTGACATCTTCCAAGTTTGTTTAAGCTGGGAGTGCCCCTCGGGCTGCATTATTCCCAGGTCACATGGCTCCGTCCCTGTGGCATGTATCCCTTCTACTGATGTCTTTAGCTTACCTTGTTGGGGGCGACCCTCGGGCTGCATCATCCCCACGCCGCTCGGCCAGACCCAGTGGCATGTATCTTCCTGCATTTATCCAAGTTGATCTGCTCTTCATGCTTAACTTGCCAACTGCTATCACCTGCTCGATCACCGCACGCCACAAGTCCATTCTCCCTATGCAATTTTCTTGCACGTTAAAACGGGGGTTCCTGAGCATCGCGACTCAGGAGCTCTTACTGGCTCTCCAGCCCTCACCCCCTGGCCTTGACCACACCATCGTGACCTAGCATACCAGTAGCGGCTGGGCATGCTCGAGGGTCGGGACCTGAGGACGTAGAGTGCTTGCATCTAACCGCCTTGTAGGGACATACAGTCACCAAGACTCAAGACCAGGCGCAATCTGCCTTGAGGTAGGGCCTCGTGAGTCCTGTGCTGGCTCACGAGTGCCCAGATACACCTCGCAGCCCTGCCGTGCAAGCCACGTGTCATGGCGGGGCTGTACACACCCTGGGGGCTCCTCCTGAAGGGGGCCCCGATCCCACGCCCAAGTGGAAGCTCCATGCTCCGCGCTGGCTGTCGACACTACCGAGGAGCCGCTATGCCCGTGCACAAGCGTAAGCACTATGCTCCGCGCTGGTGATAAACAACTGAGGGTGACCCCACGGTCGTACTAACCTCAGGAAGCCCAGAGCTCAGCGCCCAGCCTCACCACGATGCCTCCCCTCGGGAGAGTCGCGCTAGGGGGCTGGGCATGGGGGCTGCGCTCGGGTCACGCCCAAGCGCACGCCACCCAACCAGGTCCCCTGGACCTGGGCGTCACGCGTCACTCCCGAGGCCTCAGCGAGGGCAGGTATGGAAATTGTTTGAATGTCAAGGGGGACTCCTGAGCATCGCGACTCAGGAGCCTAACTGGTCACGTAGCCCCTCACTCCTTGGTCCGTCCTAGTCTCTGGTCGGCCCAATGGCGGTTGTGGTATGCGCGGGGCCAGGCTCTGCCAACATAGAACACTAATCTACCCTCACGAACTCTCCCTATATGCTGTTCGCACGTTAAGGGGGAATCCCGAGCATCACGACTCAGGAGCCTAACTGGTCACGTAGCCCCTCACTCCTTGGTCCGTCCTGGTCTCCGGTCGGCCCAATGGCGGTTGAGGTATGCACGGGGCCGGGCTCTGCCGACCCAGAACAAAGCAAATAGGAAGGAAAACGCAAAATCTCAAAGCAATTATTACAAACATACTGTTCTCACAATACCAAATGAAAAGTCTAAACGCCTCCACAGTGCCTGATGTATGTCGCAGGAATGAAACGAGAAGAATAGCCGTAGGTCACCCCTGGATGTTGTCGTCGCCTGCGGAAGGTGCTCCCCCGTGGGCGACGATGTTCTCACCTTCACCACGAGCCGCAGGATCCATGGCATTGCCAGACAGAGGACAAGAGACAAAGCCGCGGAACTTCCCCGGCAAGGGCTCCACTTGATCTTGAACAGCTGCGGCGGCGGCTTCGCAGAGATCTTCAGCCACAGGCTCCAACAGCTCGTGAAGGCGGGCGTTGTGGTCGCGGAGGTGCAGATGGCTGAGGACGCGAGTGAGTGCGGCTGAAGACAGAACGTGAGCTTCTGCCTCCGCCATGGGACCGAGGCCCTCAACGACCTCCTCAAGCGCCTTCATCACGAGAGGAAGCAGGTGGGCAGGGCCATCCTCGTCAGTATCCAACGGCTTCTCCAGGCCATGCTCGTAGATCGTCCTTAGCGCCTTGCGAGATCTCTTCTCGAGATCAGCGAAGGCTACACGGTCTTCGGCCAGGACTCGCGCCTTGGCGTCAAGATCGGCCTCCCTCGCCCCCATCTTCTGCTCCAACTCTTCCAACCGGTTGCGCTCGGCAGCTTGCTTATTCCCCAGCTCCGCCAGCTCAGCATCACGGTTCTTGACGGCTTCCTCCCAGGCCTTCATCTCCTTCTCCTCTGCTTGGCGGCGGCGTACCTCTTCGATGTGCTTGTCATGCAGGCTCTACAACTTGCCCTCCAGCGCTTGGCAGCGGTCATGGGCGGCCTTGGCGTCTTTCAGCACCGCCTCACGATCGGCTGCAGCGCCGGCGGCTTCTTGCTTCTCCCTCTCGGAAGCCGCAATAGCCTGGCCTAGCGCCGCGCGTACCTCCAGGTTAGAATGAAGCAAGCCGGAGGCCAACTCCAGACGCACGGCCACCAGGCGCGGGTCAGCGCTCAGGAGATCTGCCTGCAGTTTGGTCATCTCTGAAAGGGCATGCTCCAAGATGGCAACAGGAGCAGAAGGACCAGGAAGTGGAGATGCAGCAGTAGGAGGAAGCGGCATCATCACCAGGGCATGGGAGACCGCGGGTTCCAGAGCAGCTAGGTCCTCATTAGCCGCGCCAAGTACCGGCACCTCCGGAGCCAGCGGGGCCATGGGGGCTGACTCCACGCGGCGATGCTCCTCTTTGCCCCGCGAGGAGGACTGGGCTGGGAAGACACGGGCGATGTTGCCTCCTTGCTCTGCGGAGGGAGGCACAGCCGCTGTACCCTCCTTCCTCTTCTTCGCCGAAGATGTCGGCCTAATTAACTAAAGGTGAGCATCTGGAAATAACAACTACCAACAGGGACAAAGTGAAGTTCGGGACACCTACCGGTCCACCGCAAGGTACTCCACCTTTCACTCGTGAAGCTTGAGGCCTAACAGCATCGGGGCCTGAGGGGCAGGCGTTCGGGTTCCGGCGGCGCCATGCGGTGCGGAGGTAGAATCGGATCCAGCCCCAGGAGGTGTTGGGGTGGAGGCGGCACCATGGTCCACCAATGTCGACCTACCCTTCGTTGGGACGAGGGGTTGCTCCTTCCCTCATTGGTAGGCATCGGCATCGGCATCATCAGGAAGGGCGTGAAGAATCTCGGCCTTGCTCGGAGGGGAGGTCTCCCCCAGCTCTTCCGGAGTTTCCTCTGAGTCCACCTCCTCTTCCCCCTCTCCGCGGGACTTGCTAGAAGACACCTCCACCGGTTTCTGCGCCGTAGGAGCTCCCGATAATACCGGCAATACCAGCCCCCACACATCAAAAGTCGGCCTGGAGGCTACGAATTCCTCCCGGTCCCAGCGTTGAAACAGGGGAATGAAGGCGCTAGGTGGGTACTCCTGGTTGTCTCCGACTATGAGACACATGATGTCATCCAGTTCGTCGTCAGGCAGGTCCCCTGGCCTCAGGCGGGCCCTGTTTTCCCCTCCTTCAAGCTCACAGAAGGGGTGTGCGCGCGCCTGTAGTGGGGCAACCCACAGCGTCAAGAACTCCCTCAGGAGCATCGCTCCCGTTATTTTGGCCGCCCTCGCATTGCCTGGCTTTAGGTCAGTCATCATCTGCCCCAACAGTGACAATGCCCGCTCGTCGACAAGTTCCACCCTGGGCCACTCCTTGCCTTGCCGGGGCGCCTCCGTCGGGAACACCAGGCGCGCATGGGCGAGCTTGGCGTCCACCATGACCCATTTGGATTGAATGTTGTCGGCCCTCTTCCTGGTGCTCGAGATCGAGTTGGCCCGGACGCAACGAAGTTGGCGCATCCAGAGATGTGACCCTCGTTTATGCGGAGGAAGAAGAACTGGCACAGGAGCGCCACGGACGGCATCATGCCCAGGTATGCCTCACAGTAGTAGGCAAAGATGGACATGAGGAGGACAGAGTTGGGATGGAGATGCAACGCTTGTAGCCCATAGTGGTCGAGGACTTCATAAAAGAAATTAGAGAAGGGAGGAACCAACCCGAAGGCAACGCCACTCGAAAAGAAGGGAAAGAAGGTGCTCCCCTCAGGCTCCGGCTCGTCGGAGGCAAGCCGGAGCTCCGTCTTCCCCTACTCGTTGCTCTCTCCCGCCGTCAGCAGCCACACGGAGGCAAGGCTCTTCTCTATGACAGTGGGCGCCTCAAGAGCGGGCTCGTACCATGCCGGAGCCGAGGAAGTCTTGACCTTGCGCGGCGCCATGGGCGGCAGATGCAGAGCAAGGCCGGAGCAGATCTGTAGGTAGCGGCGGCGAAGAGCAAGAAAGGGGATCTGGACTGAGGCAAGGAAGAAGCGATGAAGGCAAGTGCCGCCCGCTCCAGCCTTTTGTCAGGTCAAGCAGTTGCCGAGGCAACATGGGGAAGCGGAGACGCCCACGTCCATTCAACCGCCACGCGTCGACTGAGGTCGCTAACTTTTGGTGCCCGTGGTGCTCTGAACTTGACCCTTGGCTTCGCCGCGAAGCCAAGCCCGCGCGCACCTTGGGGCCGGGGGCTACTGTCGCGTGCACCTAGTCAGGTAGGCTCGCGAGGGGTGGAGATATCAAGATGAGGCAAACCTCACGAGGCTCTCGTGACGTGAGCCATAACGATCGACACCAGGCGGGCGCCAGCATGCGCAGTGTCCTTGTTTCCTCTTTGGTGCAAAGGGGGCAAGCGCAGCCGCGGAGTACCGAGGCATCAGGAAAAGGTTGCCATTTCGGCGCAACAAGACCAAGACCATGGACTGCAAGACGGAGGTCATCGTGGAGCCCAAGACGGCGTCACCACGTGAGCTTTGTGCAGGCAAAGACTACTTTTGTTAGGCTAGCTTGTACTAGCTGTCCCCCTTCAAATTAGCCAGCCATTGTTGGCTCCCTTCCCGCTCAATATTTGGGAAGATGACCAGGTCCTCTATAAATAGGACTAGCCACCACAGTAGATGAGAGAGAGATTATCAGACCCAGAGATATCATTAGACCTGGAGATCTCATCAGACCCAGAGATATCATCAGACCCGGAGATCTCATCAGACCGAGGGGCTCATCGGACCCAGAGATACACACAAGTCCGAAAGCACAAGAACACCTCAACCTCAGGAGGTTGTTCTTCCCTTGTATTGTGCATCATCAACCCAAGAGACAATCCACCACCACCACACTAGAGTACCGTATTACACCACGACGGTGGCCCGAACCAGTATAAATCCTTGTCTTTCTGTGTTGCGAGTTCATCCAGTTCGGCCGCAAGATCTTAGTGAGCTAGAGCATAGATCGATAGGAGGGAAAGACTTCACGCGCACCCCAGTGTTCGAACCTTAAGGGTTTGTCGGAGCCCCACGTGTGACAGGTGGAGCTCTTTGGCACGTCCTCAACGATAGCACAACACCCTGAAGAAGTGCGTTTGTCGGAGTGGGTTCGAGAGGTTGTCCCGGTCCTATTCTTCCCTCGCCGCCATGAACTTGGCTAGTGCCGGACGACCGAGGATCCCGCTGTAGGGCTAGGGGATCTCGGCTACATCGAAGACAATCCTCTCTGTCCTGTAATTCAACTTGCCTCCAAACGTCACAGGCAATGTGACCTTCCCCTTTGGCTGGCTCCTTCTCGGGTTGACCCCTTGAAACGTTCCCGTTTCCTCGAGGCTTCCATCAGGAATTTGCAGCCTTTTGATCACAACAGGCGAGATCAAGTTCAGACCGGCCCCATTGTCAACCAACATCTTGTTCACCTTGAGGTTGCGTCAGGGTGGTCCTCGGCGTCAAAGATGAGGGGCGTGCTGGACCACTTTAGCGGCTTCTGAGCGCCGAATGAGGGCTCCGCTGTTGTAATCTCATGCGCCCACCGCTTGAGTTGGCGGTGAGGTATATGTAGCGAGGCACCACCATCGACGCACATGGCCTCCGTAGCCTTATGAAACTCATTCTCACCGGAGTCGTCTTCCTCGTCACGATCGTCGTCATTTTGCTTCTTGTCGCAGCCCCGAGCGGGCCTCTCTTGCTGGTTATCCTTGCCGCGGCGACTTCCCTGGCCGCCACGCTTCTTGCCGGATCCTTCGGCACCATCCTGACCCTTCTCCTTGTCCTGCCTTTCATACTCGGTCTTTTGCTTCTCAGCTAGAAGCTCGACTTGCCAGCAGTTCTGGAGTTCGTGGCCTTTGCTGCGGTGGATCTTGCAGTACTGTTTGTCGGAGCCCCCTGGCTTGTCGGTAGCTGCTAAGGCCCGGCAAGCGGCGCACCCGGCAATCTCCTTGCCGGGGTCGTCTGCTTTGGCCTTCTTGGCAGCGCCGGTATCGTCAGATCCCTCGACGGCAATCACGACCTTGCCCTTGCATTTCCTGTTGCGACGCCGGACCTTCTTCATCGGGGCGGCGGTGGCTTCATCACTAGAGTCGGTTTCCGCGCAGGCGTCTTCACGGGGGTACTTCCTTCCCTCTTCAGCTCGGGTGCACCTATCAGCGAGAACATAAAGTTCGGCCATGTCCTTAACCTTGTTCATCGCCAGCTCCTCACGCATCTTGCAATTGCGCATGTTCTGATGGAACGCGCTAATCACCGCTGCAGGGTGAACATTGGGGATGTTGTACTGCACCCGGCTGAATCTCTGTATGTACTTGCGCATGTTTTCTCCTTCCTTCTGGGAATAATATGCAAATCACTCACCTGGCCATGAGCTTGGTGGCCTCAAGTGAAGGCACCAATGAACTCATGGCACAGATCTGACCAAGAAGAAATGGAGTCCGCCGGCAAGTGCATCAACCAAGACATGACGTTGGGTTTTAGGGCCAGCGGGAAGTAATTGGCAAACACCTTGTTGTCACAAGCCCTAGCGGCTTGCATCGCAATGGTGTAGATGCTGAGGAACTCCAATGGATGGGTCTTTCCGTTGTACTTCTCGCCGACGTCGGGCTTGAACATGCGGTGGGACGGCCACTGGAACTGCCGCAGCTCCCAGGTAAAGGATGGGCAACCCTTCTCGTCAGGTAGGCCGCCGGAGTTTCCCGGAGCTGGGTGGTCCGCAGTGGGCCCTGCCCGCTTGTTCGACTAGTGGCGTGTATCGCGCCGGTGCTCGATGGTGGTTCGAGCATCTCTGTGGGTCGAACGATGCTATGGAGATGTTATCACTGCACCGCCGTGCTTGGCACAGCCCCCCCGGCCATCCAGTCAAGCCCCGCCGACCTCCAGATCATGCGCAAGCAGCTCCTGCACCCCACACCCCTATGATAGACACCGATGCGCCGCTTCCCCGGTGAACAAGCAGACTAGGTGCTCCGCGCGCCTAAGTAGGTGCTGCTTCTTTTAATTGCGGTTTGACTGACCCTGAATTGAAATCCAGGCGGGCTACTGACCTCTAGCAAAGGTGAAATAGTAAAGGGAGGAACCCTTGTGCATTTAGTATCATGAAGAAGATGCAGTAAGAAGCGCTCAACTAGTTTCTTTCGTGGGATGAATACGGTGTGAGCAGATACGTAAGGTTTGCACGAATAAGGGAAGAGGAATACCTCTTTCTACCGGCAGTGATGTGTCCTTCTGTTTTTCCAACGATCTTCTTGTGGTTCGCTGGAAACGAGAAGTTGTGGAGGACGGTGGAGCCTTGGACGAACCCATGGCCAAATTGTTGAGTGTGGTGCGGTGGCCGTTTGTCGACGGCGGGGAACCAGATTCGAGGTGGCAAACGATGGCGTAGCGGGAATAGCTCCGGTGCAGTGGACGGTTAGGACAGTGGAGCGGCAGCAGTGAGGCGCAGGACGGCGTGCTCAGAGTGGTTCTGGTATGTCGCACGTCGGCGTCGGCGTCGTGGAGGTAGCTCTACCTCAGCTTCAGCTGCTAATTCCTTGAGGGCGTTGTGGTTGCGGTTGCGTTGGATGACGACGTCGGGGTACCGGCTCTGGCGTGATGGTGGAGGGTGGCGGTGGATTGGGCGCTATGGGGTGGAGGACGGAGGAGGCTGGGGTTTCGCGGCTGGTGGAGAGGGTGTTTTGGCGCCCACTGAGTATGAATGGGCAAACGGAGGGTGGCAGGGAACTAAGGGGGAACAATGTTTCGGTTTGGGACACGCTTGATTGAAATTTTAGGGAAAGTTACAAACTTTTCCCCCATCTAAAATTTCGGACATATTGCGGGTTGGGGGTAGGATAGTAATCTCCGGTGTCCCAAATGTGGGCGGGATAGATTTCGGCTGAGTGCATGGGTGTTTAGGCGCCCATGGCTTATGAATGCTTCTCGGAGGCACTTGAGAACGGCGTCATGATGAAGTTACAAACCTACCCCGGTTTAGACCTTTGGACATCGGGCCCATAGGCTACATGGGCCAGAGTCAGGACAGTAATTTCCTACCACCAAACATTAGTCTCGTGCGGTTTTGGGTGACCAGAGGCCTATTTGGTGCTTCGTTCAATATTTGGGAGCAGAAGCATTAACTTTTTCGGTTCTCTTGAATTGAACTTTCAGGATTTGTCAAACTTCACAAATATTTACTCTTGAAAATCCTAAAGCTACGATTATTTTGGAATGGAGGGGGTACATTTGAATATACACTGTACACGGGTATATATTAAAAAATATGCAACTTACCTCAGTTCATGCATGGTTCCAGATATAATCTCCTTGGTTGCAAAAAAAAGTTAGACATGCGTATGAATATATATATATAGCATGTTCAAACGCAGAACAAAGACTGATGCCCCTTTTGCATATGATTTACAAATGCCATTATCTCGGGTTCAAATAGACGAATGCACTTCCTATGAATTCAAAACTTCGAAACCCCCTTTATGTTGAATTCGACATGTATTCTATTTCGTAGCGAGCAATTTGGAATGTATCCATGCAAGTGTCAAATGTATAAAGTGCTTCACACTAGCAACATGGAGTGCACAATTAATGTTTATATATGAATTGCAAAAGCATCCGTTGCCTGTATTTCAAACCGCTCTCACTCTATGGATTGATAATATGAAATAAACACATGCACATGCTAGAATTCAATAGAGTATGGGTGTCTAATAGACCGATTTTCGTCGATACGCAATTTGCAAAACTCATGATCTCATCCAAAAATAATAATGCCATTTATATTTTAATTTAATGCGTAGAACCGCCTTTTACACGTAGATGCACTATGCCTCGGCCCGTTCTCACAAACATGTTATATATCTCTCTATCTACCGCATAAGTGCACACACTTTATATGCATCGGCATTTCTCTTTCACACATGCTCACAATCTCTCTCGGGGTGTCGGGGAGTCTCATGCACATGCTCTCTCTATATCTCTCTCTCTCTTTCTGACTACTATGTACCAATCTTTTCACTAATCTCAGTTGGAAAACACTATTTCTCTCACATGCATATATACACACGCACGGTCTCTACTAGCCCTGTATATGCACATATATGTGCCTACGTGTCTCCCGCACGCACATTATCTTTAGGCCTCTCTCGCACACATTGCCCCCCCCAGACACACCTCTCTCTTAGTAGTTGGGAGATATGATTCCATCATATCATTCGGTAGGATATCCCTGACTGTTAAGCTGGATGGTAATACGAGGAAAAGTTTTACCCGAGTACGGACCCTTGCAGTTGAGGAAAAAGCCTACTCCTGGTATTGTATATTAGTGATAGGGGTGTGTACAAAGTACACATCAATACCAGGCATTGTGCGTGTGTGTATACTATCGACGAACTGCCCCCCCCCCCAAGCTTCTATAACATACTGGGGGCCTAGGGTTACAAATCATATATAGTCGGCTTATCACCAGTGGGGATAGAGTCCTCCGCGACTCTGGTAGCTAGCTTCGTGTTGTAGGCCGAGTCCTCCACATGGGTCTTCGTATAATGCGTCTCGGTCCAACCTATGTGGCGCAGGATGGAACCGACACATGAGTCCTCATGTTGACCCACCACAACTAGAAATGATGTGCACCACACACGCAATCGGCCACTAAGAAAATAAGCATATACAATAGTACAATGTTATACATTAAAGTTAATTGCATGGTGCATCCAAAAATATTTGTTCGGCATTGTGAATGTTTATATATTCTCCTAAATTATTAGTCACGGGAAAGAGAAACGAAGGGCATATCTCTCCTTGTCTCCACCGGACACCCCCTCTTTCTACACCACTTTCACGTACGCACACAAACTATCTCTCGGCCCTCTAAAAGTATGCATGCCCACGACACATACATGTGTGACGGTCACTGTATTTCAAGCTAAGGCACTATACAGTCTCTGGACTTCAGAATATGCTCATTACAGTCACCGTATACATTCTTGTGGTGATCGTACAATATCTAGCTCACGTTACGTCTCCGTGTTTTCTTGATGACACTGACGAACTTTGCATTTGATGCGTGCTCCCTATTTTGTTGACGACACTTACGGTCATTCTATTTGAAGCGAAAGCATGATACGGTCACTGGACTTCAGAATAAGCTCCTCACGGTCACCACATACATTTTGTCATGCTAACCAACATGTGGTTGGATGGTTAGGAGGACAGTGGTTTCTCAAGCGCACCAGGGATTAAATTCCCGGTGCTCGCATTTATCCTGGGTTAATTTCAGTATTTTCCGGCGATGTGCGTTCAGTGGGAGGAGACGTTCCACTCGACTACGAGGGACCTATGGTGACTTCGTAAAATCTCAAGATCATATGCTGGTTCACTCTCTCGATGGTGCTCATAGGGGTAGGGTCTGCATGTGTGCGCTTATAGCGATGAGTGCTTGCGCGTATATATGAGCCCTTGCATCTGTAACGTGTTTAAAAAAATACATGTCATGATTATATGGTCACTGGCTCACCCGTACAACTCCATATTTTGTTGATGACACAATCAATTGACCAGTCAAACATTCCACGTGGCGCAACTAGTGTGGCACCATCGGGGCGCGTAACCGTGGGGCCCACCTGGCAACCGGTATATGAAAGAAAGAAATGGTAGTTTGAGTCTGTACTATGTTAATAAAATACATTTTTAGGTGATCATATGGTCACTGGCTCACCATACAGCAACATAATTTGTTGATGACACGATCAATTGACCAGTCAAACGGTCCACATTCAGCAACGCACATTACCATAGGGCCCACTCGTCAGCTCATATATGAAGGACATAAATGATAATAAATTAGTGGTCGGTGAGTACTCGAAGTCGTGAGAACTCTGGTTGGTAGTTGCCGGCGGTGGGGGGCGCATTGATTGGGCAGGGTGGGGATCGCCGGAGAAAAATCTCTGCGCGGGGGGGCTAGAGGGATGGCCGGTGCGACGGCGGACCGGCGGTGGGGAGTGGTTTCGGGGTGGGCAGGCCGGCGTGGCGGCGCGGGCCGGCCGCGGGCGGCAGGGGCCGGCGGTTCGGCCAGTGGTGGCTGGAGGCTCAGGGGGGTGGAGTTTGATGATAAACTGCAGCCCTTGATTTCGTATCCAATGGCTGGAAAATCTAATGACAAGAGATGAAAAAGTCAGTCGACTGACGTGTAGCCTCACCCCGCACGTACACATGCACGAACGCAAGACACGCACGCATGCAGGCATGCAACACTGACACGTACACATAACAAACACACGCACGCATGCAGGCATGCAAACACTGACACGTACACATGCACTCACAAACACACGCACGTACGCACACATGCATGCAACACGGAAACGTACCCTTGCACGCACGCAACACTCGCACGCCTACATGCACACAACACACGACGCAAGACACACGCTCGACCTATACGTGCATGCACCCTTTGTTAAGGACATGGATTGTTATGGGTATTAATCAATCTTATCTATGACAAGCAGAACATTGATGTTTGCAACAGTCTTTATGAATCACAACGTATCGAACGGGCTATCAACATAGTAGGCTTATCTACAAGAAAAGGATGATGTCATGCTCAATGAACAATCATCAGTTTATGAAATGCCCGCTTCTGACCGCTTGGCCCACCAAAGGTTCCTCCGCTGTGCGCTGCCTGCGTTGGGTCACTGACATGCAAGCCATGTACCCAAAGAGCCCACACGTTAGTGGAAGAACGGCACGGTGTCCTACGTCAGAGTCGAGGGTGCCACTCGCTGCATGCCCGGCTGAACACGCCTCCTTGCCGCATTCAAACACCTCCATGAAACCCGCCCGTGTGGAAGCCGAGAAACCCACTCTGGACACACGTGCGGCATTAAACGCAACGTCGGCAGAGCTCCTCCTATCTGCCGTCTATTTAATTTCCTATTTAAACGAGGCCAAACTTCGGCCAAGAATCGCACACCTCCACCGCTCCCCTATCTCCTCCATCACCATTTTGTCCACTCTTACAATGGCTTATGAAGTGTAGTTATTCCACACAAGCCATTTGTCTAGGTTTGTATCTCTCACAGACACCCACATAGGTGGGGGATGTGCACGAAGAGAATAGGTGCACGCACGATGCACGTACTCCCATCTCTTTCCCAACCACACCCATGCAGGTACACGTTGGAGATCATTTCTGTACGAAAAGGCAGCCCACGTGATAATTTGACCGTGTACTAGTTGTCCACTTGGTGGAGGGAGGATCGTCTACCACGGGTGAACAAACAAATTGCGACTTGACGCGTTATGTTAAAAAAGAGGCAAACCATGTGGGCCTACCTTAGAGGCAAGGCTCTATACACTGGAGCACTTTTGATGTGTCCCATCAACTCGCAGAATGAGGAGAAGCTTGCTTAGTACGCCGTCTACCCCTACCACGGGCGTGGTGGCACGCAGGATGAGGTGAAGCTTGCTTACTAGTAGTAGTATTGTACGCCTTACGCCCCCTCTGTCCCCCACGCGCGCGGTGGCTCGCAGGATGAGGAGAAAATTTTACTACTCCCTCCATTTACTCCTCGTCCCTACTACCTTGGTTAGAGAGATTATCATATTGTTTGGAATATATATGTCCTTTAGTACTCCCTCCATTTACTTAGACAAGGCCACTATAAAAAAATACATTTTGCATCGACACAAGGCCACAAATAGTAATCGAGACAAAAAATTACTACTCCCCCCTTTCTAGTTTATGGCTCAATTTCAAAATCTCTCCAAACAAGGTAGACGGTGAGTGGTCGAAATAATTTCGCACTCCTAGTTTTCACAAGTAATTAGTACGCTCATTTTTGTCAAGGAGTTATGTTTACCGGGGCATTAATTAGAACGAATGCATGAATGACCACTAAATTTCCATGAACTTCTACATGCATTGGTGAGTTTTCTCTTGACACTGCTTGCATCGGGTGATCTAACGCACCTCGAAATCCAACAAGTGATGGTACTACTACTAGTAGTAGAATTGAGACTTATAAAACAGAAAAACGAATGTTTTTTAGATGAGCCCTATAAACCCTAGTGGGTACGTACTCCGTAAAATCAGATTATCCCAAAACTAAGTCGCTCAACCTTTATTTGCTTATTTCCCTTCCTGCCTCCTTGCCTCGAACAGACTATGCCAAACTCCCCTACCTGCCGCACGGGAAAAGACCCGCCCTCGCCTTTTTTAGTCCAGGTTTGTATCGATGGATCGCGCGAAGTAGCAAAAACCCAAGTCGTGTCTTGTACTCCTTCATCGACGCTCGCTTTCATGAATTCTGTACTTCCTGTCACCGACATGTGGGGCATATAGCAATTGGGTCAACGTGTCAAGCACCAAATAACAGTGCAGAACAGCTGGGGGGATGCACCCCAGTCGTACGGCCCTAGTAGTAGTAGTAATGAGCAATGAGACGTCAAATCACAATGTTGCACCTTTCTACACGGACGAAGCAACCATTATTTCACACTTCGGTTTGCCATCATCTCAAACCATGTAGTATTGCTTCTGCCTCAAGAGGGACACGCGCATCGCCTTGGTACATCATGACACGTGGGACCGCATGACAAGCCATGCTCCCCCGCCGATCGCTTGGTAAAATCACCTCATTTTTACTACTATACTTCCTTCGTATCGGTTTACATGGCATGCATGTTGTTCTAGGTTGAGGATGTAACTGGCTATATATGCGATGAACAATATATGTATAGAAACTACATCCGCTTAATAATCCAATGATATACTTTTTGTGACATGGTAACTCAAATTTAGTTAGTCAAATGGATGACCTAGAACTACGTGCATGCCCTATAAACCGAGACACCTAAAAAAGAGACGAAGAGGGTAGTCCAGTACGTATCTTTTTAGATCAATATAGTCAGGATTCACCAAGGAGCAAAACCAAGTGGTAGGTTGCACCTGTCGTGTTGGCGTAGCAACTCAAGCAGGGTCAGTCTGCACACGAAATGGCGACACACTTAACAGGACCCCTTTGGCCAACATGTGGCTCATCCACCATCTTGTTCCATGTGCAATGCACCAAATTACAGTTCAGAGCAGCGGTTGGAATTGGAGGCACCTTGGTCGTAGCGCCGCAGTAGTAGAAAATGAGCGATGAGGGGTCAAATCACAAAGCCCCACCTTTCCCGCATTAAGCTAGACGGACGAAGCAACCATCATTTCACTATACGGTGCAAGAGCATAAAGAAAAGAGAAAACCAATTATGCGTGCGGCAGCTACCTAGGGCACCTTAGGGTAGGGGTCTCTAGTATAGATCATTTTTTTGAAAGCGCCTCCACTACAAATCGGCTTCTCCCTCGTCCTCTTGAAGAAAACCGATGATGTGTGTGGCAGTAGGGTTTGTAGGAGTACTACTACGGCGTGCAGGGCCACGTCGTAGTAAGCGGGAGAGGGATTGATTTCGAGTCGACGCCTTAAATATGTGTGGGCCGCTTGGTTTTAGGGGAACGAGGCAGCATTTTGGGTTCGGGGACCAGTGGAGATATAATATGTACAAAAAATTCTGGACGTAGGTTCGACTAAAAGGCAATGATGCATGGTCCCGCATTTTGATATATCCGGGGCCGCGTGAAATTTGCTACTCTACTCAAAACTAGTAAGTTACACATGCATTGAACGAATGAGATTACGAAACCAAATTATGAATAAATACACACTACAACATGTAAAGCTTTGAGTCATATATTCTTGATGTAGATGTTCGTTTAGTTCTTATAGTTCAACTCATTCAAAATCAATTAGTTTTATAAAAATGTTAAGATTCATGCGGTTGTGCATTGTAAAGCATAAAGTAAGAAACAAATAATGGCAATTCATTTATAAAAAATAAATTCAATTATGATACGGAAGATTCTAGAACAAAGGAGAAATGCTTGTGTTTTGAGGTTTGTGCATTATTCTTAAGTTCAACCATGGAGTCTTCTAAATTATACATGTGGCAGATCTGGTGGAATGTTGATGATATCCAACGGCCAGTAGTACTCGGATTTGCCATCTCTGCACTGTGAGATTATCTTCATCCAGCGACCATCTTTCAAAGTTATTCGCACACTATATACTTCTTGTGTCATAGTTGCATGTCTAGGAAAAAAGCTACTAGTGGGTTGTACTAGCTATTTAAGAATAGAAGATGTATACATGGAAGTTGTAGGGAAAGAGATGACATGGAGTATCTCAATTCCTATGAGTAGGGATTGGAAAAGAGATGTCATTTGGTTCACATCATAGGAACTTTTCTATTGAATCTAGAGATGACATGTATCTCAATTCCTATGAGGAGGGATTAGAAAAGAGATGTAATTTGGTTCATATCATAGCAACTTTTCTATTGAATATACGCTAATGTTTATTTTCCTTTGAAATTATGGGAGTATAGGAATCCATTCATATGAACCAAGTGGCTCTAAAGCTATAGAAATGATATCATGTTTATTTCCTTTGAAATGTGGAGTATATGAATCTATTCCTATGAACCAATTGGCTCTAAAGGAAAAAAATCCTATAAAAATCATATCATATAGAGTTCCTATGATATTCCTCCACACCAAAGGATGGTTGAAATTGCTGTAGGTGATACGATGGTCTTTCTTTGTAGACTCCTCCCCCATCTTTATAGTTACCTCTCGAAGATGAATGAAATGATATATACAGGGTATTCTATATGTGCAATTTGGTACACAAAAACTCGGTAAAAAGTTAGCGAGGTTCGAATTTTCAATAAAGCTATATGCACTGCATTTTGGAACGGAGGGAGCATACGGCAGTTGCTAACACTCACGTGGAAGATTTGTGTGTAGGAGGAGTGGCTGTTCTGTTAAATGACATGGCAAAACTGACACTTTTGGTTGCCGATCTAATGGTTCTTACGGCATTAGTCAGGAAAAGGCTTGTGGCGAACGTTTGTCGGATAATGATTTATGGACACATGGATTGCATTGATACGTGCCCCCCTCTCTCTCACGCGCACGCACCCTCACGAGTCACGACTCTCCCGAGTCCTCTCGCACCCACCGTCTATCTGCAGGTAGACGTCACACACATATGTGCTCTTCACACCCTACCCTCAGAACTTCTAAAAAACAAAAAATGTCCCGCACATTTTATTTTAGCTCACACGTCACACACTTATACTATTACTCTTATGGCGAATGTTCTTTGGGCATAGTATATTGTACTCTCACGAAGAGAAGCAGTGCACGCACGCACTAGTTCTCTCACACCCACTCGCGGGTACACGTAGGAGCGCATTTTTTTGAAGCTGGTACACCAAAATCACTCCACTATATATATAAGCAGGAGCCATAGCGCTTGCTTTACTAGGGTTCCTCTCGTTCACTCTCTCATGCTCTCCAGATCTAAGCAAGACATAGGTGGCCACACTCTCTCTCAGCTCACGGCTGGTCACAAATCCGGCCGGACAACCTCTACCGGGGCAGGGGTGTAGGTGCATCATTCACGCTGTCGTCGGCGGCGAGGGAGGAGACCAATGACTGCCCGCGTGTCCCGATCGGCGGCTGTGCCTTTCTCTCCGAGAGAGCGCCGGCTCGGGAGGGCCTCCGACCCCTTCTTCCTCCCTGCGGTATTGTGGCCAAGATGCGGCCTCCTGACGCCGTCTTTGTCACATGACGACGACCCTAAGGTATATATTCCTTCGAAACCTGCCTTGCTTTACTGCCCCAGCTCCCACTTGGCTTCGTGTGGATCTTTTTCTAGTTCCGTCCGCTATTCCAAAGCCACCTAGACTTTTACTATTATTAGAGGTAAAGATAGTTCATACAGTCGACTCTAAGAGTTGGTTCAAACAGGGAAGAAAGTGGGAAAGCTGTAGCATGAATCTAGGACTTGGTTCTAAGAGGAAATAGGGCAAAGTAGTAGATACTGGCTACCCAACCAGTCTCTTGGTTGAAAAGACGAAGAAAGCATGGTGGATGGCGAAGGGTGGGGGGAAGTGGACATATCTCTTGGTTGAAAAAGGAAAGAAAGTGACGGGTGTTGGGGGATAACGCAAATGAGAATGAGCAGGTCTAGATTTCCTGTGCTCACATAGGAAAATGTCACCAAGGAGATAAAAAATGGGACAATTGCAGACATGCTGCCTGATTGTTTGCCGCTCTCGGCAACCACATCTACCTCACCACTTTATGCCCTTGTTGTGCCTACGCCCATATCGCTACCGTTAATGTAAAATCACATGAAGCATTAAGCAATGCCACCTAATGTCACTATAAGTAATGGTCTAGTGCCGTCGATAAATAGAAGCAATGCCACCACCATTTTATGAAGTGCTTCCGTCTTGCTTTATTTCCCATGAATTGTGTTTTTGCAGTTACACTTAAATCTCACACCACTAAAATTGCTTCATCCCAGTGGAACTGCACAAATTTGATTGCACATTTACTGACCATGTGCTACTCTCATGACAGTAATACTAATGCTATTGTTCTACATGTTAATCTAGTGGCAGTGTTGATGTGATGTGATGCTACTTACTTAAGGGCACTTTCATACTGTCAATCTAGTGCCAATTATAACAAAATAGATGTTGTTGTTAAACATACGCCACTACAAATATCTGTCACTGTTTAAATAACCATATTTCGTATTTGTGCAAACAGGGATGTCTGTCTCCATATCGTTTTGGGATGTCTGTCTCCGTATCGTTTCTATCCGCGCGATCAAAAGCACACACCTCAGTTTTAGTAGAGCAGCGCAAAATGAGATGGCTATCCCTCGTTGCCATCGTCTAACCACCCGTCTTCTAGGTATTCCTACATTGGTAGTTACTAGGTAGAATGACCAACACAATATAAAAGAAGTTGATTCGTATGTTTTACTTCCTGATTGCAGTGTAGGTACGAGCGAAAACAACTTCATCCCAGTCCGGAATGCACTTTCTACTAGTTCATCCATGGACTGAGGACTAGCTGGCATGGCTGCACGGCGGGTTTTTTGACAGGTGCGCAGACAAGAGGCATTGTGCTCTGCTTATTTCTGCAAATAGCGGTGCTTTAATTTAGTGGAATGCACAAGAATTTCACCTGGTCAGTACACTACATGGTTCAGTTCAGCATTCCAGCTGAGAACACAATTATAATTGGTTATTCTGGAATGAGATAACCTAACCCTGGAGGGTGGCAACAAGAAAAAACCAGAGTGAACTCTAGGAAAATTAAGCCTATCGGGAGGCCCTTTGCTCAGAGAAGCCTTGCTTGTTTTTTCCTGATTTGTAAACCTCCTCACAACTTTGTCTTTTGCCGTGAACTAGTATATGTTTGTTATGTTCTATGAATCATTGAGATGTATAAAATTACTTAGCTTATGCTTTTCAAGTTTTTTATGAAGCTGAGTTTAATGTGAGTGTTCCACATGAAATATGGACTAGCGTGTGAATGTTTGGAATTTACATTGTGGCCTCAGTTAACTGCATGATCCACTGTAACAAGATACATAGTTGCTTATATGTCAGACAGCAGATTGTTGATTGTTAGCTTCTCGATAGCCTAGTGTTGGACCGAGCTGAGCCAATGTGCCGTTTTTTGCACAACTACTTACAAGTGGGGTAGCACCAACAATGTTTACAAGTACTTATGTATACGTCAGCGCACAGTTCTCGAACGAGTACTCTATTTCTCAAAACACACACTGCTCGTACGATAAATCATGACATCTTATGTCTTACCATGCCATATTCATGAAAAAAACTAGTGAGGACGCATCTGTTTTGGTAACAATTACGATGGTTCTCACATGATTCACGGGCACACAAAAGTAGCAGCAGTCCCCATAGACGGATTCAAACAGAGTACTAGCCCCAGGGCTCGATGACAGGAAAGGTTCGGATAATTAGACCCAATCCAAACTACTATTAAACACTAGCTGGGGCAACTATTTCATGCCTCGATCTAATTTGGGCTAGACAAAAGACGGACCTTGCCATGAATACCATCGAGGACGTCCAACAGCAGCTCAATCATGTGAACCTTGATGAAGGCAACCTTGTGGCCTTGCCACTCATAAACTTTTTTGTGGACGCATGCCACGTCATCTTCCTGCATAAGCTTGACAAGAACAGTATGCCTCAGAAAGGAAGGAGTAGCTTTGAACTTCTTATGCTTCAGTACACCCTGGACAACACACCTGACAAAAATGAGGCTGGAATACAACTCTTCATTGGTATAAGTGTAAATGGCTTCCAGGATCCAATAGCCTAAAAACTCTGTTTTCCCAGTGCGTATATTCTGGTCATCCGCCTCATAGTGAGTGACATGTACAACCACACAATCCTTGTCTGCATCAGGGCTCTAATTGAAACAGAAACAAATTCTGAATTACTTTCCAGTATAAGAAACACAAGTTATTTAAACCACTATGTATAGCATGGCATCGAAGCTAATAAAATTTTGCATTATTCATCACCACATACTTAGATGAAAAACCACAATTGAGATCAACAAATAAGAAAATCACCTTGGGCAGCTCAGCAGGGGGGGGACACATCCTTGAAGGGGGAAAACTGCTCTTGTAGTGCCACGGGGGCTGTTAACTCAAACGGGGCGTTGACAATCTCAGTAGTGGCCGTGAGCGTATCTGGGGTCGGCTCGGTGGCTGCCTCCATCTTCTTGGAGCTCTCTATCTCATGGGGATCAGCCTCCCGCGTCTGCTCCAATATCGGCAGATCTTTGCCTGGTTCTCCTTGGTCCATCATGAAACTGAGGAATACTAGGAGACCACTGAAAGAAAAACACAATCGCAATGACAATGAAACAAAAAAGACAGTGAGGATCAGTTACTGCTTTGCAAAAGTTCTTTTTTTCTCTGAACAAAAATATACCAACATCACGGATCCGCTTACCTTCCCTTCGTTGGGAGAGAAGAATAGTGGCAGATGCAAGTGTTACCTTCCTTGAAGACGGTGAGGGAGAAGGGGATTTAGCGAAGAGTGAAATGATGGTTGGTTCATCCGTCAAACTTAGGCTGCGGGGAGGTGGGGTTTTGTGATACGACGGCTCGCTACTACCGCGCTATGACCTGGGTGACTCTCCGCCTGCATACTTCCTTCTAATTTGGTGGATGGAATTTGGGCCCACACGCTACATGGCCCGCATGTCGATTAACAAAAGTATAACGGCATTCAGTAGAGGGAGACATTTTGATGACCTAGGAGGAGCCAGAAGCGGTATTGTATCCACTGTACTAGTAGTAATTGTTTTTCTGGGTAGTTGTAGAGTGTCTCCACTGTACTAGTAGTAATTGTTTCTCTGGGCCCAAGAAAAAACAGCCCATCCACCCTAGTAAATAGTAAAATCAATTCAAAAGTCCATATATTTACTGAATGAGAAGCGCTACCGACACCTAGCACACCGCCCCCAAAAAAACCTGGGTGTTCTTGTTCCTGCTCACTCCCACCCACCTCACGTCAGCTCGCTCCACTCGTACCCCCAAATTCCTCACCCCACTCCTGCAGAAATCCCCAGCTCCCCTTCTTACTCACTACCACAGAAAAACCCCATCTCCCCTTCTTCTTCACTCGCACTACAACTAGGCTCGTCATTCTTTACTCTGCTCAAATTTGTGAACGCGACGCCCTCGAGGAAAATGGAGTCGGCTGACCCCAACGCCAAGAAGATGAGGCTGCTGCCAGCGGTGACACCTGTTGTAGATCCCGCACCCAGCAGCATGGGGAGAAGCGGCGACCCCGGCCCCACCGGATCCCTGCAACCCGTAGAATCTCGGGTGGACCGCATCAGCGATCTCCCATCTCGGGTGGACCACATCAGTGATCTCCCAACTGCCGTCCTTGTGGAGATCATCTCACTTCTCCCCACCAAGGATTACTGCCGCACCCAAGTCCTCTCAATTCCGTGGCGCTCTCTATGGCGCGCCGTGCCCCTTAATCTCGACTGTCGTCAGTTATCTCTCTTGAATGATTTTGAAATCCCCAGAGCCATCATCTCCTCCCACCAGGGCTCCGTTCAAAGCCTCTGCATCCCGTCATGCTACCTGAGCAAGCAAACCATGCCCTGCATGGTGGACGCCTGGCTGAAATCCCCTGAATCCATAGAACTACGACTGCTTGAGTTCTACTATTCCCCTGGAAATCACCTACCAGATACCGAACGCCATCTACCAGTGCCCTTAGCAACGATGTCCATCTCGCGGTTGTTCTCCTCTCACCACACTGACACCTTTGTGTTGTGCGACCTACCAGACAAGCCGGTACTAAACCATTGACTCCCATTTCTCAAGAAACTTTCACTTGTGTGGGTTTGTATATCGGAGGCCTCATTGCACAGCATCATCCACTCCAGTTGCCCTGCCCTGGAGTGCTTGGTGCTTGTTTTCATAGCTAGAATCGGTTGTCTCCAAATAAAGTGGCCTAACCTTGTAAGAATTGGAATTTCTTTTGGCGGAAGGCAGCTCATCATCCAAGATGCCCCTTCACTTGAAAGGTTGATCCTTGATTCTAGTTATTCACTGTTGCAAATAACCATCCTCTCTGCGCCTAAACTAGAGACCTTGGGTGTAATACATGATCTCTGTGCTCATTTCAATATGGTGTTTGGCTCCACAGTTCTTCAGGTAGTTTATATTATCATCTACACTTGTAACCATAAGATGCATTTTAAATTTCTCTACATAAGTTATATGTCATCTTGGAGTACACATTTTGAACTAATATTATGTTCTATGCTCAATGAAGAGTTTCTCCATGGATGGCCTATCAATGGTGCTGGATTATGTCAAGATCTTATATATCGAAATGAATAGTTTTGATCCGAACAAGATTATTGGCTTGCTGCAATGCTTTCCATGTCTGGAGAAGTTGTATATAAAGGTGATAATCTCACGCACATTGGAAGCCCGCATATAGTGTACTAGAATTAACCATTCAGCTGTTGCTCTTTTGACACTCTTTTTTTAGACCTTAACTGTTTTCAATCTTCATGTCTATTTAGGCAACAGGACGGGGTAAGAAAGTTATAACTAATCGGTGGATTCGTCAGCATCGGGATTTTCTCACTTCTCATGAGATTCGATTGAAGACAATAACGCTAGAACGATATGTAGCCAACCGTGCAAACACTAGATTTGTCACATTCTTCCTGCTGAATGTGTCGGGCTTCTATTTACAACATATTGTGGTCATTATCCAGTAAATTTTACGACCCAGGATGTTCATTCCATGGACCTGACCGATCCATTTGACTGTGACTGTCGAAAACATTGCTGGAGTTAGATGTCGTTGCCCTTTTCAACCTGGGTTTTTTTGTAAAACTAATGAACAATTAACCCTCGTGCTTTTGTATAGTTTGTAAGCTGGAGTTAGATGTTCTTGCCCTTTTCAACTCGGCTCTGACTGTCATATTTTCTTTGAAGCAAGGAAAATGTCTTGCCAAGTCGTTTAATTTGGAGTGAAATATTGTAGCAACTAACAAATCCCAACCAAGGGAAATAACATCACTCTCACCGGCTGCTTGAGCTCACTGTGCATTACAAAAGCCAAGTGATTAGCCTCCACCAGCACCCACAAACTTATTTCATACTAGCACATCAAATGGGCTATAAATTTTCATAGGAAAGGCTGCATGACCGTGACAGATTTGGATTCTGACATTTGGGACCCGCGAGGAAATAGCCTATCCAAGGTGGTGTCAACTTACTAGCCAGTCAACAAATGATTTTTCCTACCAGCCGTTGGATTGACATCCAACATCTGTCATGTATCTTCTATCTCTTGTCTTCTTCTTCCTCTAGCCACCCAAACCAAACCACCCCGTCGGCTCCGCCTGCTCCCACCTCCCATGGCTGGCTGCGCCTCCGCCGCCCTACCGTACGTACCCTCCAACGTTGGCCAGTCCCTCCCTCTATTCCCCCACACATCCTGTTATTCTCTGGCGACGTCAGCCCCAACACGCACCCGCACCCGAACCAGTCAACCCTCGTACACCCCTCCGCTTGCGACTGGACCAACGCATCTTCCGCGGCTCCTATTTGTTTCGTCCGAGGCCTCACCGTTGTCCTCCGCCTTGCGGCCTTGGTTCGCTTGCCGTACGTGGTGCGCCGCCCTCTTGCGTTGTCGACGTCGTCAACAACGGAGAGGAACAAGGAGATGATTGTACGTGGAGAGGATGACAGTAGGGACACACCAGCATCATGGCAGTACGCAAGTAAGTGCCTCTATATTACAAGCCCAAAAATATGGTTCCTCCTAATGGTTGGACTTCTGGGGCTCATGTCATTGTCAACGTAGTCAATAAATGAGGGAATTACACTACGAGCGGCTGACACCAAGGACCTAGCAGGTCGCGCAGTTTTTTTTTGAGGAACAAGAAGTTCTTATTTATATAAGTTTTAGCGACGGATCAGGGTAACAACTGGGCTGTGCGGGGGTTGTGGCACGTCTAGCCAGAGTTTTATTTATGTTTACCACATCATGAGCCCAGTTGTGTTTTTTTTCTTGCTGAAAATGGCTAGCCCAGTTCTATTTTTTAAGAAATACCTAAACGAGGCCTACTTGCTTTATCAGCCCTACTGGGCTGCAAATCTTTAAAGACGAGGAGAGTTTCATTCGGTTTGCCCAGAAATGGGCTGTACATTTTTAAAACACATCAAACCGGGAATTAGCTTCAATTTTTTTTCATTACAAGATTTTAAATTTCATAGATTTTTATGAGTGGACAATTATTTGGATTTTATATTTATATAAATTATTTTTCAAACTAGTTTGAATGTGAATTGATATTTCGGGATTAAAAATAGTTGACCGCACCGAAAAATGCAAAATTTCGTATAGTTTTTAACCGTGGCCACAATATGGGATGTAATGCTAACAAAAACAAGATGGGCTCCAATAAAATTCTTAAGAATTAGCAAATGGGATGTGCATTATTAGAAATAACGCACACGAGAGCAGTGACTCTTGGATGACCATCCAACTGCTGTCATGCTTCTTCAATCTCTGCTCTTCTTGCTCCAGCAGCTCAAACAAGCGCTGGCGGGACTGCCTGCTCCCTCCTCCCGCGGCCGGCTATGCTTCCGTGCAGGCCTAACCGCCCCACCGCACTCCCTCTACTCACCCACACCTGTTGTTATTCTCCGGGGACGGCAGACGAACTAGTAAACCCTCATACTCCTCCGCATGGGAAACAACTGCCGGGTCTTCCCTGGCTCCGTGAAATTCCCTTCATAGGCCTCGTTGTCGTCCACCGCCCTGGTGCTCTCGGCGCGGCCTGGTCAACGTGGTCAATGACCGACATGTAGCTGAAGTGGACTGTACGTGCAGAGGCTGACGGTTGGGTCGACGGCCGCACGCAAGGAAATTCCTCCTTATTACACACAAAATAATGATTCCTCCACCTGACATCTGGGACCCACCGAAAGGGCCTCTGTATTACGCGAAAAAATGTTACCTCCGCTGACAGCTCGGACCCACCAGCTATATCTTCGCACGCAAGGAAGTGCCTCCTTATTACGCACAAAAAAAATGAAGACCCCCTTGTAGCTGGGACCCACCATACTGGGTGGATGACTTGTGGGCCTACTAAGTTGATGGGGACGGAGGGCTTTGTCAACTTAGTCAATATGAATGATTCTAGCTCCAGTGACCGTACGATGTCCATCCAATGGCCATAGTGCTTCTTGAACCTCTGGTCTTCTTGCTCCAGCTGCCCAAAGCAGCGCCGGTCATGCCGCCTGCTGCTGCCTCCCGTGGCCGGCTGTGCTGCCGCAGAGGCCTCACCGCCCCCATACTACTCCCACCGCTGGCTAGGCGATCCCTCCACTCACCCACACCCCCTGTTATTCTGCTGCGACGGCAACCTCACACCGCAGCCGAAACAGCAAACCCTCGTACTCCTCTCCGCATGGGCATACACTACCACATCTTCCCGGGCTCCGCGTCGTCCCCTTCCTAGGCCTCACCGTCGTCCCCCGTCTTGGTGCTCTCGGCGCGGCGTGGTCAATGTGTTTAACGATCGACTTCCAATGAAAGAGTACTGTACGTGGAGAGGCTGACAGCTGGGTCCACGGCCGCAGCGGGGTCCACTACCACATCCTAGTTTTTTTGAGATTTGCCATGTGAGTCGCTTTGTCAGGCCTGTTGGGATGCAAATCTTTCAAGACGAGGAGAGCTTCATTCGGCTGGCCGAGAAAATAGCCTATCATTAATGAGAAATGGGATGTACATTTTATAAACACATCAAATCGGCAATTAGTTTCAAATTTCTTTTTTTCATTTCGAGATTTTAAATGGCATTGATTTTTATGTGTGGACAATTTGTTGGATTTTATATTGATATACATTTATTTTTAAAATTAGTTTGAATGTGACTCGAAATTAAGGGATTAAAAATAGTTCGAACCGCACCGAAATATGCAAAATTTCGTATAATGTTTTTACCATGGCCACAATATGGGCTGTAATGCTAATAAAAAGAATATGGGATCCAAAGAAAACCTTAATAATTAGCAAATGGGCTGTAAATTATTAGAAATAATGGAAGATGGGCTAAACGCTGTTTTCCACAGATTTTAGGCTTTCCTAAAAAAAGGTTGACGCACAAGCAGTGACTGTTGGATGTCCATCCAACGGCCGTGGTGCTTCTTCAATCTCTGCTCTTCCTTCTCCAGCCGCTCAAACAAGCGTGGGCAGGACTGCCTGCTCCCTCCTCCCCGCGGCTGGCTGTGCTGCCGCGCCGGCCTCACCGCCCCACCGTACTCCCATCGTTGGCCTAGCCATCCCTCTACTCACCCACACCTGTTGTTATTCTCCGGTGATGGCAGACGAACCAGTAAACCCTCGTACAGTCGTACTCCCCTCCATGTGGGAAACAACTGCCGAGTCTTCCCTAGCTCTATGTCGTTCCCTTCCTAGGTCTCGCCGTCGTCCACCGCCCTGGTGCTCTCGGCATGGCCTGGTGAACGTGGTCAATGACCCACATGCATCTGAAGTGGACTGTACATGGAGAGGCTGACAGCTGGGTCCACGGCCACACACAAGTAAATGCCTCCTTATTACGCGTAAAATAATGATTCCCCCACCTGACATCTGGGACCCACCGAAAGGGCCTCTGTATTTCGCAAAAAAAACATTACCGCCGCTGACAGCTCGGACTCACCAGCTATATCTTCACACGCAAGGAAGTGCCTCCTTATTACGCACAAAAAAATGAAGACCCCCTGCTAGCTGGGACCCACCATAGTGGCAGGCTGACTTGTGGGCCTACTAAGTTGACGGGGACGGAGGGCTTTGTCAACTCCGTCAATATGAATGATTCTAGCTCCAGTAACCGTAAGATGTCCATCCAACAGCCATAGTGCTTCTTCAACCCCTGGTCTTCTTGCTCCAGCCGCCCAAACCAGCGCCGGTCGTGCCTCGTGCTCCTACCTCCCGTGGCCGGCTGCAATGCGGCGGAGGCCTCACCGCCCCATACTACTCCAACTGCTGGCCAGGCCATCCCTCCACTCACCCACACCCCTTGTTATTCTGCGGCGACGATAGCCTCACACCGCAGCCGAACCAGTGAACCCTCGTACTCCTCTCCGCATGGGCATCCACTACCACGTCTTCCTCGGCTCCGCGTCATCCCCTTCCTTGGCCCCGCGGTCGTCCACCTCCTTGGTGCTCTCGGCGCGGCATGATCAATGTGGTCAACGACCGACTTCCATCGGAAGAGTACTGTACATGGAGAGGATGACAGCTGGGTCCACGGCCGCAGCTGGGTCCACGGCCACATCCCAGTTTTTTTGTGATTTGCCAAGTAAGTCGCTTTTTAGGCCTGTTGGACTGCAAATCTTTCAAGATGAGGAGAGCTTCATTCGGCTGGCCAAGAAAATGGCCAATCAATAATGAGAAATGGGTTGTACATTTTTAAAACACATCTAACCGGCAATTAGTTTCAAATTTCTTTTTTTTCATTTCAAGATTTTAAATTGCATTGATTTTTATGCGTGGACAATTTCTTGGATTTTATATTGATATACATTTATTTTTATAATTAGTTTGAATATGACTCAAAATTTCGGGATTAAAAACAGTTCGGACCGCACCGAAATATGCAAAATTTTGTATATTTTTTAAACCGTGGCGAAAATACGGGCTGTAATGCTAACAAAAAGAATATGGGCTCCAAAAAACCTTAAGAATTAGCAAATGGGCTGTAAATTATTAGAAATAATGGAGGATGGGCTGAGTGCTGTTTTCCACAGATTTGAGGCTTTCCTAAAAAATGGTTGACGCACAAGCAGTGATTGATGGATGTCCATCCAACGGCCGTCGTGCTTCTTCAAACTCTGCTCTTCTTGCTCCAGCCGCTCAAACAAGCGCCACCGGGAATGCCTGCTCCCTCCTCACCGCGGCTGGCAGTGGTGCCGTGCCGGCCTCACCGCCCCACCGTATTCCCATCGCTGGCCTAGCTATCCCTCTACTCACCCACACCTGCTGTTATTCTCCGTTGACGGCAGACGAACCAGTAAACCCTCGTACAGTCGTACTCCCCTTCACATGGGAAAAAACTGCCGAGTCTTCCCTAGCTCCGTGTCATTCCCTTCCTAGGCCTCGCCGTCATCCAACGCCCTGGTGCTGTCGGCACGGCTTGGTCAACGTGGTCAACGACCGACATGCATCTGAAGTGGACTGTATGTGGAGAGGCTGACAGCTGGGTCCACGGCCGCACGCAAGGAAATGCATCCTTATTACGCGCAAAATAATGATTCCTCCATCTGACATCTGGGACCCACCGAAAGGGCCTCTGCATTTTGCGAAAAAAATGTTACCGCCGCTAATAGCTCGGGCCCAGCAGCTATATCTTCACACGCAAGGAAGTGCCTCCTTATTACGCACAAAAAAATGAAGACCCCCTACTACCTGGGACCCACCATAGTGGCAGGATGACTTGTGGGCCTACTAAGTTGACGGGGACGAAGGCCTTTGTCAAGTTAGTCAATATGAACGATTCTAGCTCCAGTGACCGTACAATGTCCATCCAACTACCATAGTGCTTCTTCAACCTCTGGTCTTCTCGTTCCAGCCGCCCAAACGAGCGCCGGTCGTGGCTCATGCTCCTGCCTCCCGTGGCCGGCTGCAATGCGGCGGAGGCCTCACCGCCCCCATACTACTACCACCGCTGGCCAGGCCATCCCTCCACTCACCCACACCTCCTGTTTTTCTGCGGCGACGGCAACCTCACACCGCAGCCGAACCAGTGAACCCTCACACTCCTCTCCGCATGGGCATCCACTACCACGTCTTCCCCGGCTCCGCGTCGTCCCCTTCCTAGGCCTCGCCGTCATCCACCGCCTTGCTGCAATCGGTGCGGCATGGTCAATGTGGTCAACGACCGACTTCCATCGGAAGAGTACTGTACATGGAGAGGCTGACAGCTGGGTCCATGCCACATCCCAGTTCTTTTGTGATTTGCCATGTAAGTCGCTTTGTCAGGCCTGTTGGACTGCAAATCTTTCGAGACGAGGAGAGCTTCATTCGGCTGGCCGAGAAAATGGCCAATCAGTAATGAGAAATAGGTTGTATATTTTTAAAATAAATCAAACCGGCAATCAGTTTCAAATTTCTTTTTTTCGTTTCGAGATTTTAAATTGCATTGATTTTTATGCATGGACAATTTGTTGGATTTTATATTGATATACATTTATTTTTAAAATTAGTTTGAATGTGACTCGAAATTTCAGGATTAAAAATAGTTCGGACCGCACCGAAATATGCAAAATTTCGTATAATTTTTTAACCGTGGCCACAATATGGGCTGTAATGCTAACAAAAAGAATATGGGCTCCATAAAAACATTAAGAATTAGCAAATGGGCTGTAAATTATTAGAAATAATGGAAGATCGGCTGAATGCTGTTTTCCACAGATTTGAGGCTTTCCTAAAAAAGGTTGACGCACAAGCAGTGACTTATGGATGTCCATCCAACAGTCGTCGTGCTTCTTCAATCTCTGCTCTTCCTGCTCCAGCCACTCAAACAAGCACCGATGGGACTACCTGCTCCCTCCTCCCCGTAGCTGGCTGTGCTACCGCGCCGACCTCACCGCCCCATCGTACCCCCATCACCGGCCTAGCCATCCCTTTACTCACCCGCACCTGCTGTTATTCTCCGGCGACGGCAGACGAACCAGTAAACCCTCGTACAGTTGTACTCCCCTCCATGTGGGAAACAACTGCCGAGCCTTCCCTAGCTCCGTGTCGTTCCCTTCCTAGGCCTCGCCGTCGTCCACCGCCCTAGTGCTCTCGGCACGGCCTGGTCAACGTGGTCAACGACCGACATGCATCTGAAGTGGACTGTATGTGGAGAGGCTGACAGCTGGGTCCACGGCCGCACGCAAGGAAATGCCTCCTTATTACGCGCAAAATAATGATTCCTCCACCTGACATCTGGGACCCACCGAAAGGGCCTCTACATTTTGCGAAAAAAACGTTACCGCCGCTAATAGCACGGACCCACAAGCTATATCTTCACACGCAAGGAAGTGCCTCCTTATTACGCACAAAAAAATGAAGACCCCCTGCTAGCTGGGACCCACTATAGTGGCAGGCTAACTTGTGGGCCTACTAAGTTGATGGGGACGGAGGGCTTTGTTAACTTAGTCAATATTAATGATTCTAGCTCCAGTGACCGTACGATGTCCATCCAACGGCCATAGTGATTCTTCAACCTCTGGTCTTCTTGCTCCAGCCGCCCAAACCAGCGCCGGTCGTGCCTCGTGCTCCTGCTTCCCATGGCCGGCTGCAATGCGGCGGAGGCCTCATTGCCGCCATACTACTGCCACAGCTGGCCAGGCCATCCCTCCACTCACACACACCCCCTGTTATTCTGCGGCGACGACAGCCTCACACCGCAGCCGAACCAGTGAACCCTCATACTCCTCTCCGCATGGGCATCCACTACCATGTCTTCCCCAGCTCCGCGTCATCCCCTTCCTAGGCCTCGCCGTCGTCCACCGCCTTGGTGCTCTCGGCGCGGCATGGTCAATTTGGTCAAGGACCGACTTCCATCGGAAGAGTACTGTACATGGAGAGGCTGACAGCTGGCTCCACAGCCGCAGCTGGGCCCACGGCCACATTCCAGTTTTTTTGTGATTTGCCAAGTAAGTCGCTTTGTCAGGCCTGTTGGACTGCAAATCTTTCAAGACGAGGAGAGCTTCATTCGGCTGGCTGAGAAAATGGCCTATCAGTAATGAGAAATGGGTTGTACATTTTTAAAACACATCAAACCGGTAATTAGTTTCAAATTTCTTTTTTTCATTTCGAGATTTTAAATTGCATTGATTTTTATGTCTGGACAATTTGTTGGATTTTATATTGATATACATTTATTTTTAAAATTAGTTTGAATGTGACTCGAAATTTCGGGATTAAAAACAGTTCGGACCGCACCGAAATATGCAAAATTTCGTATAACTTTTTAACCGTGGTGATATGTCTCCAACGTATCTATAATTTTTGATTGCTCCATGCTATATTATCTACTGTTTTGGACATTATTGGGCTTTATTATCCACTTTTATATTATTTTTGGGGCTAACCTATTAACCGCAAGCCCAACCCAGAATTGCTGTTTTTGCCTGTTTTAGGGTTTCGAAGAAAGGGAATATCAAACGGAGTCCAAATGGAATGAAACCTTCGGGAACGTGATTTTCTCAACAAACAAGACCCAGGAGACTTGGACCCTACGTCAAGACACAAAAGAGGAGGCCACGAGGGAGGGGGGCGCGCCTACCCCCCCAGGCGCGCCCTCCACCCTCGGGGGCCCCCTGTTGCTCCACCAACGTACTCCTTCCTCCTATATATACCTACGTACCCCCAAACGATCAGATACGGAGCCAAAACCCTAATTCCACCGCCGCAACTTTCTGTATCCACAAGATCCCATCTTGGGGCCTGTTCTGAAGCTCCGCCGGAGGGGGCATCGATCACGGAGGGCTTCTACATCAACACCATAGCCTCTTCGATGAAGTGTGAGTAGTTTACCTCAGACCTACGGGTCCATAGATTAGCTAGATGGCTTCTTCTCTCTTTTTGGATCTCAATACAATGTTCTCCCCCTCTCTTCTGGAGAACTATTTGATGTAATCTTCTTTCTGCGGTGTATTTGTTGAGACCGATGAATTGTTGGTTTATGATCAAGTCTATCTATGAAAAATATTTGAATCTTTTCTGAATTCTTATATGTATGATTGGTTATCTTTGCAAGTCTCTTCGAATTGTCAGTTTGGTTTGGCCTACTAGATTGATCTTTCTTGCAATGGGAGAAGTGCTTAGCTTTGGGTTCAATCTTGCGGTGTCCTTTCCCAGTGAAAGTAGAGGCAGCAAGGCACGTATTGTATTGTTGCCATCGAGGATAACAAGATGGGGTTTTCATCATATTGCATGAGTCTATCCCTCTACATCATGTCATCTTGCTTAAGGCGTTACTTTGTTTTTAACTTAATACTCTAGATGCATGCTGGATAGCGGTCGATGAGTGGCGTAATAGTAGTAGATGCAGGCAGGAGTCGGTCTACTTGTCTCGGACGTGATGCCTATATACATGATCATACCTAGATATTCTCATAACTATGCTCAATTATGTTAATTGCTCAACAGTAATGTGTTCACCCACCGTAGAATAGTTATGCTCTCGAGACAAGCCACTAGTGAAACCTATGGCCCCCGGGTCTATCTTTATCATATTAATCTCCTACTACTCAGTTATTTCCTTTGATTTTTACTTTGCCTTTATTTTACTTTGTATCTTTATCACAAAAATACCAAAAATATTATCTTATCATATCTATCAGATCTCACCCTCGTAAGTGGCCGTGTAGGGATTGAAAACCCCTATTCACGTTGGTTGCGAGGATTTATTTGTTTTCTGCAGGTAGGAGGGAAATACTTACGCTACTTTGCTGCATCATCCCTTCCTCTTCAGGGAAAACCAACGCAGTGCTCAAGAGGTAGCACGTGGCCACAATATGGGCTGTAATGCTAACAAAAAGAATATGGGCTCCAAAAAAACCTTAAGAATTAGCAAATGGGCTGTAAATTATTAGAAATAATGGAAGATGGGCTGAATGCTATTTTCCACAGATTTGTGGCTTCCCTAAAAAAATGTTGACCCACAAGCAGTGACTGCTCAATCTCTGCTCTTCCTGCTCCAGCCGCTCAAACAAGCGCCGGTGGGACTGCCTGCTCCCTCCTCCCTGCGGCTGGCTGTGCTACCGCGCCGGCCTCACCGCCCCACCGTACTCCCATCACTGGCCTTGCCATCCCTCTACTCACCTGCTGTTATTCTCTGGTGACGGCAGACGAACCAGTAAACCCTTGTACAGTCGTACTCCCCTCCACATGGGAAACAACTTCCGAGTCTTCCCTAGCTCCGTGTCGTTCCCTTCCTAGGCCTCGCCGTCGTCCACCACCCTGGTGCTCTCGGCACAGTATGGTCAACGTCTTCAACGATCGACATGCATCTGAAGTGGAATGTACGTGGAGAGGCTGACAGCTGGGTCCAAGGCCGCACGCAAGGAAATGCCTCCTTATTACGCGCAAAATAATGATTCCTCCACCTGACATCTAGGACCCACCAAAAGGGCCTCTGTATTTCGCGAAAAAAACGTCATCGCCGATGCCAGCTCGGACCCACCAGCTATATCTTTGCATGCAAGGAAGTGCCTACTTATTACGCATAAGAAAAAGAATACTCCCCTCCTAGCTGGGACCCGGTATAGTGGCAGGCTGACTTGTGGGCCTACTAAGTTGACGGGGACGGGGGCTTTGTCAACTTAGTCAATATGCACGATTCTAGATCCAGTGACTGTACGATGTCCATCCAATGGCGGTAGTGCTTCATCAACCTCTAGTCTTCTTGCTCCAGCCGCCCAAACCAGGGCCGGTCGTGCCTCGTGCTCCTGCCTCCCACGGCCGGCTGCAATGCGGTGGAGGCCTCACCGCCCCCTACTACACCCATCGCTTGCCAGGCCATCCCTCTACTCACACACACCCCGTGTTATTCTACGTCGACGGCAGCCTCACACTGAACCCTCATACTCCTCTACACGTGGGCATCCACTATCTCGTCTTCCCCGGCTCTGCGTTGTCCCCTTCCTAGGGCTCGCTGTCGTCCACCGCCCTGGTGCTTTCGACACGGCATGGTCAACATGGTCAAGGAACGGCTTCCATCGGACGTGGAATATACTTGGAGAGGCTGACAGCTGGGTCCACGGCCGCAACAAGGAAGTGCCTCCTTATTACGCGGAAAATAATGATTCCTCCACCTGACAGCAGGGACCCACCGGATGGGCCACCGTATTTTGTGAAAAAAATATTTCCCCCTGACTGCTGGGACCCACCGGACGGGCCACCGTATGTCGGGAACAAACATTCCCCCCGCTGTCAGCTCGGACCCACCGGAAGTGCCTCCTTATTACGTAGAAAAAAATGAATACTCCCCCTAGTAGGTGGGACCCACCTTGGTGGGAGACTGACTTGTGGGCCTACTAAGTTGACGGGGACGGAGGGCTTTGTCAACTTAGTCCATATGAACGATTCTAGCTCCAGTGACCGTACGATGCCCATCCAACGGCCGTAGTGCTTCCTCAACCTCTGGTCTTCTTGCTCCAGCCGCCCAAACCAGCGCCGGTCGTGCCACGTGCTCCTGCCTCCCGTGGCGGGCTGTGATGCCGCAGAGGCCTCACCGCCCCCTACTACTCCCACCGCTGGCTAGGTCATCCTTCTACTCACCCACAACCCCTGTTATTCCACAGCGAGGGTAGTCTCACAGCGCAGCCGAACCAGTGAACCCTCATACTCCTCTACATGTGGGCATCCACTGATGCGTCTTCCCCGGCTCCGCGTCGTCCCATTCCTAGGCCTCGCTGTTGTCCACCGCCCTGGTACTCTCAGTGCGACATGGTCAACGTGGTCATGGAACGGCTTCTATCAGACGTGGACTGTACGTGGAGAGTCTGACAGCTGGGTCCACGACCTCAACAAGGAAATGCCTCCTTATTACGGGGAAAATAATGATTCCTCCACCTGACAGCAGGTACCCACCGGACGGGCAACCGTATTTCACGAAAAAATGTTTCCCCCTAACTGCTGGGACCTACCTGCTACATCTTCGCACGCAAGGAAGTGTGTCCGGGCAAAAAAAACGATTCGCCCCCTGGCTGCTGGGACCCACCAACTACATCTTAGCACACAAGGAAGTGCCTGATAGTCGGGACCCACCTGGTCGAAGCGTATGTAGCGTTGGCATTTTGGTCGCGAACGCGTACGTACATACTGGTCGATGTAGAGGCGCGCACATGTCGTAGTAGAGGCGCGCACGTAGCATGTACATGTACGTACAGCGGCTAGTGTGCAAGAAAGAAATGACGGCCATGTACGTACATACGGGCAGGGTCTCGAATGCCTACTCACGCATACATACGGCCAGGGCTCGTGTACATGGCTGGATCAGAACGGAGAAACTGCGTCATCGTCGTGTTCATGGGGAGGCAACGGAATGCGTCGTGTTCATCGGGAGGCAACGGAACGCGTGGGAGCCAACCGGCTTGAACGGAACAGCCGATGGAAACGATGCCTGGCGTACCGCACAACGGAGGAAACGTCCTTGTGTTCGACTGGCCACGTTCGAAACGGGATCCTGTTCATTGGGAGGGGTGTGGCGTACCGCAAAATGGAACAAACAGACCTCCTACAGTCAAAACGGGGGTCCTGTTCATCGGGAGGGGTGTGGCGTACCGCAAAACGGAAGAAACGGACTTGTGTTGGAGCGCTACGGTCGAAAAGGGGGTCCTGTTCATCGGGAGGGGTGTGGCGTACCGCAAAACGGGACTCCACGGGATACTGTTCATCTCCACCGTCGACCCCCTCCAGCCTCCACAGGCTACTGTTCATCCACCGTCGACCTCCTCCAGCCTCCACCTGCGACTGTTCATCCACGGGATCCTGTTCATCCAGCCTCCACCACGTGCTACTCCATCGGCTACTGTTCAACCAGCCCTCTCCACGGGCTCCTGCTCAACCACCCCTCCACGGGATACTGTTCATCCAGCCCTCCACCGTCTACTGTTCATCCAGCCCTTCACATGGTGGTCCTGTTCATCCAGCCCTCCACGGGGTCCTATTCATCCAACCCCAACCGGCTCGATCGATCAGGGTCCTATTCATCCAGAGGCAACACCACTGGGTCCTGTTCATCCACCCCCACAGGGAACTGTTCATCCAAACCCCCCAGCAATGCTCATTGTTCATCCAGCATCGATCGGCTTCAGTTAGTAGAAGTAACGAAGGAATCGCTCGATCGGGTTCAGTTAACAGCCATCGACAGGTCGCTCGGGTTCATTAACGCGTAGCCGGCAGTGCAATCGCTCAGGTTCAGTAGGCGAAAGCCTCGCTCGGGTTTAGTTAGAGCCCCACGCCTCGCACCCACGTGCGTGCGTGTACGAGAGAAACGCGCAAACCTCCATGCATCGCTCAGCCCCGACCACCCACCGTAACCGGGAACACCCTGATATTTTCCTCGCCCTCGCTTCTACCACGATTTTTTCCGTCATGGATGGCCCAAAGAATGTCATGCAGCTGCGTCTCCGACCCGCCTAGGACGAAAATCCCATTTTCTGTTATGATTTTTTATCATAGAAGTAGGAGCCCACTACATCTATGATGATACCGGATTTTGTCACAATTATCATCATAGAAGTGTCATAAGTATGACAGAAAAAAATTCGTTCGGCCCAAAATGTCATAGATGTGTCTTTTTTTGTAGTGTTGACGTTCGCTTTACCTAGAACAAGTATGAAACTAGATGTACTTTGTAGGAGTTGTTGGATAGGTTTGCAAGATAATAAAGAGCACGTAAATAAAAAGTAGGGGTTGTTAGATAAAGAAGCAATAAAGTTAGTATAGAGAGTGCGGAAAAGTAGTGGTAGGAGTTGCGAAATTGTCCCTAAGCAATTGACTACTTTACTAGATCGATAGCAAGTATTATGTGGGAGAGGCTACTGCTAGCATGTCATCCCTGACTTGGAATTCTATGCACTTATGATTGGAACTATTAGAAAGCATCCGGAACTACTAAGTTTCACTAAGGTAAAACCCAACCATAGCAGTAAGATATATTGGTCCCCCTTCAATCCCGTATGCATCAATTTCTATGCTAGGTTGAAGCTTCTATCACTCTTGCCCTCCAATACATAGTTCTATCAACATATAGCTAACCATATGGTGTGATCCACGCGCGCGCTCATATGATGGGCACCAAAGGACAACAACATAACCACAAGCAAATTAAACCAATCATAGCAATTCAACAATTACCGATAGGACAACGAAAATCTACTCAGACATCATAGGATGGCAGCACATCATTGGATAATAATATGAAGCATAAAGCACCATGTTCAAGTAGAGCGTACCGCGGGTTGCGGGAGAGTGGACCACTGTAGATAGATGGGGCAAGGTGATGAAGATGTTGGTGAAGATGATGGAGGTGTTGGTGTAGATTGCGGTGACGATGATGGCCCCGACGGCGTTCCGGCGCCACCGGAAGAGAGGGGGAGAGGGCCCCCCTTCTTATTCTTCTTCCTTGACCTTCTCCATATATGGGATAAGGGTTTCCCCTCTGGTCCTTGGATTCCATGGCAAGGGAGGGGCGAGAGCCCCTCCCAGATTGGATTTGTCTCTCTGTCTCTCTCTGTTTCTGCGTTCTAGATTCACCTCTTTCACTGTTTCTTATATTCCCGGAGATCCGTAACTCCTATTGGGCTGAAATATGGACACGATTTTTATCCAGATATTAGCTTTATTGAGGCGAAACAAGGGCACAAACCACCATACGGGGTGGCCACGAGGGCCCAGGGCACGCCCCCTGCCTCGTGGCCCCCTCGGGCATTGTCTCCTCTAGATTCTTCTTCCCAAAAATCACATATATTCCAAAAAAATCTCCGTCAGTTTTTATACCGTTTGGACTCCTTTTGATATGGATTTTCTGCGAAACAAAAAACATGCAACAAACAGGAACTGGCACTGGGCACTGGATCAATATGTTAGTCCCAAAAATAGTATAAAAAGTTGCCAAAAGTATATGAAAGTTGTATTATATTAGCATGCAACAATCAAAAATTATAGATACGACGGAGACGTATCAGAGCGCCACACATCCCACTGGTGTTTGTGGATGCCAATGCTTAGATGGAGCAGGGTTGGTGTCGGTAATTTTTACTTGGCACCTCGCACTCTCCATATATGCCGGTTCCATCCGTACGTTTGTGCATTTCCACCAAAATGCAGCTGAATAACCCTATTTGCGCAGATGATGAAAAAGCATGATTACATTATAGTGACACTATGTAACGCCCTCAATGCGGCTATATCTCCCACGTGTCGAAGCACGACTTAGAGGCATAACCGCATTGAAAGCAATGTCGCAAGTGAGGTAATCTTCACAACAACCCATGTAATAAATAAGGGAAAAGATACATAGTTGGCTTACACTCGCAACGTCACACAAATAGCATAAATATCATTACATTCATCCAGTTACACTCAAGGCCCGACTACATAACCAAAATAAAGATAAACCCCAAATGCAACATAGTCCCCGATCGCCCCAACTGGGCACCACTACTGATTGTCTGGAAAAGAAACGTAGTATCGTCCGGAGTCCTCATCGAACTCCCACTTGAGCTCAGTTGAAACACCTGGAGCGGTATCATCGGTCCCTGCATCTGGTTTTGAAGTAATCTGTGAGTCACAGGGACTCAGCAATCTCACACCCTCGCCATCAAGACTATTTAAGCTTATAGGAAGGGTAAAAGTATGAGGTGGAGCTGCAGCAAGCGACTAGCATATATGGTGGCTAACATACACAAATGAGAGCGAGAAGAGAAGGCAAAGGCACGGTCGAACAACTATGATCAATAAGTGATCCTAGAACAACCTACGTTCAAGCATAACTCGAGACCGTGTTCTCTTCTCGGACTCCGTCGAAAAGAGACCATCACGGCCACACACTCAGTTGATTCATTTTAATTAAGTTAAGTTTAAGGTTATCTACAACCGGACATTAAGAAATTCCCATCTGCCCATAACCGCGGGCACGACTTTCAAAAGATCAAATCCCTGCAGGGGTGTCCCAACTTAGCCCATCACAAGCTCTCACGGTCAACGAAGGATATTCCTTCTCCCAAGATAATCCGATCAGACTCGACATCCCGGTTACAAGACATCTCGACAATGGTAAAACTAAACCAGCAAAGCCGCCCGAATGCGCCGAGAAATCCCGATAGGAGCTGCACATATCTCGTTCTCAGGGCACACTCAGATGAGCACTCCGTACAACTAAAACCAAACCTCGAGTTTCCCCAAGGGGGGGCTGCAAAGGGCTCTAGTTTGGACCAACACTCAAAGGAGTACTGGCCCGGGGGGGTTTAAATAAAGATGACCCTCGGGCTCCGGAAACCCAAGGGAAAAAAGGCTAGGTGGCAAATGGTAAAACCAATGTTGGGCCATGGTGGAGGAGTTTTATTCAAGGCGAACTGTCAAGGGGTTCCCATTATAACCCAACCGTGTAAGGAACACAAAATCAAGGAACATAACACCGGTATGACGGAAACTAGGGCGGCAAGAGTGGAACAAAACACCATGCATAAGGCCGAGCCTTCCACCCTTTACCAAGTATATAGGTGCATTAAAATAGACAAGATATAATAATGATATCCCAAAAATAAACATGTTTCAACAAGGAACAAACTCCAATCTTCACCTGCAACTAGCAACGCTATAAGAGGGGCTGAGCAAAGCAGTAACATAGCCAAACAATGGTTTGCTAGGACAAGGTGGGTTAGAGGTTTGACATGGCAATATGGGAGGCATGATAAGCAAGTGGTAGGTAACATAGCATAGGCATAGCAATAGAGCGAGCATCTAGCAAGCAAAGATAGAAGTGATTTCGAGGGTACGGTCATCTCGCCTGCAAAGTTCTCCGAGTTGACGTTAGCTTGCTCCTCGTAAACATACTCAACGGGCTCTTCCATCACGTACTCGTCTCCCGGCTCTACCCAAGCAAGAACAACAAGCAAAGGGAGACACAATCAACCACGTGCAAAGCACAAACAACATGATGCAAAGCATGGTATGATATGCGGGATGCGGTATGCGATGCATATGCATGATTTGGAAAGGAATGATTGAACCTGGCCTCAACTTGGAAAACCAAGAGTACCACTGGAAAGAGGAGTTGATTTTGGTCGAAATCGATATAAAGATCACCGGAATCAGATGCATGGTTTGGAAATGACAAGCAAAACAAATATGGCACCGGTCTGCGATTAAAAGCACGAGACCATCTAAATGCATCAAGAACAACATGCTACAACACTCTAACATAGCAACGAAATACATGGCAGGGATCCACTCAAGATGCTTGACAAAAGATGAACACTGAGCTACGGCTAATTCACTCAATAGCAAGCTCAAACAAGCATCACTACAACATGACCACGCCTATAGTAACGTTTTTTTCCGTATCTAAAATTCCATATATGCGTTGTTAGTGTCTTTACCAACGGTTTGGGATGCGTAGCCTTATCCAATGTTGCTAGCGCATAATGCAACGCTTATACTTTCGTTGGTAAAACGAACCGTTGGAAGAGTACAACACATAAAACCGAATTTTACAACAGTTATATATGTTGGTGCTTAATATACATGAATCCAAATCTCATTGCTTGGCAACAAGAATTTGCCACTAGTACATATATAATGTGAGTATCTATAATCCCAGCTATTAAATTAATGCTGCATATAATGGTAATAATTATGTATATCAAGTGAGGAAAAAAAGGAATATACGCATGAGAGGATGAAATCATATATTGGATAGAACTGTTGGATTACAATAGTGGATATTACATGAGGAACTTCATCCTATTGTGATACATGATCTAAATATTTTCTTGACATCAAAGCCTACTGAAAGCATCCATCAATATCCCTACAACTTAACAAAAACTTAACTAAGGAACAGGAACATCATCCAATGGGAACAACATCCCTAACTTAACTACAACCATCATCATCATCATCATCATCATCATCATGAACCAGAACACCATCATTATCATTGCAGTATTCTTGCCACGCACCCATATAATCATCCATATATCTTTTGAATCTACAAAGAAAGTAACAAAATGAATTGTTAACACACAATGCATTGACATGATGCAAGTAGTGATATAGGCAGGATATTTCATATACAAAGGTTGGAGGCAATGCAATCTTTGCTTCTTCTGCATTGCCGAGAATATTACATGTTTTACGACTCCGGACAAAATCTTCAGTTTTCACAAGTGCCATATCAACATGCACTGCCGAGAATTCATTTGTAATTTCAGCATCATCAGGTTTACATTTAGGATCATGACATAAAAAAATGTACATTTAGGATCACAACTTACAACTATAGCAAGAGCTATGATCCCTGTTAGATAGAACTGGATACAATGGAAAATAGGGATAAAGCCATGTAACTGCAATGCTTAATTAATCAAACATTTTTATTAACAAAACAAAGTTATAGAGATGTATATGAGATTTCAGTTTATTTCCACTCTACAATAATGATTGCAAGTTATCATCTTTCAAGAAGTACGGTGCAAATAAAAGAACTACAATAGGGGAAAGAACTAGACGTACAGTTACTAAGCTGAAGGAAAAACATGGCGAAAACCTTTGTCTGCTCTTTTGCTTCATAGCCTTGAAGCTGACCTGCATACATGAGTAACTAAGAATTTATAAAAGAAGCTAAGAACTTATAAAAGAAGCCGCTATGTTATCATTAAAAGTATACAATGAATGAGAATTGATTAACACAGAAATTATAGTTAGCACATAATTATAAGCCAGCCTTAAGGAATGAATCCTCATCGTATAGTATGGCGTATACAAATCTACTATTCTCATTAGAATCAGTTTGCTAACACTGTGATGTTAGAAAGATAATTTTCTACTAATTTCATCAATTTCTTCAATTGATATCTGGCATCTTACTTCATTTGCGTTTCATAAACATTGCCAAAAGAAAATTCATAGTAAGTTCTCTGTAGGAGGTTGTGTGTGTTTGGATCATATTAAAGTTATAATAATATCAATACATGACACAATATTGTGTGGTATACAAAGAGCTAGAACTGCAACCCCATTGAAGAAATGATGACTCACTCTTTGCATAATTCTCAATACAATTTCATGGCCGTAGTTGAATACAGTTTTTTCCAAACCAATTCTAGCATAGAAGAAAAGGAACCTAGGGATATATTAATGGTTTGCAAAAATCATGGAAACACATGATGAGACATTGGCACAATAGTAACCTTGTGTAACACTTCAGGTTGCAAATATCTTCTACTGTAATCATTAATGGTACCATAGCATCAATCTTGACTCTGCGCAGTTTGAGAGCTACCTACAATAGAGAATAATTGACATCAAAAAATTACAATTATAAAAAAGGATAAAACATGTTAGAATATGACTGAATCCTATTTACGTGGCTTGTCCTTACATGCATGGCTGTTGTTTAAGAGCATATGATTTAAGATATGGATTTATCCATGTGTTGGCATTAGTTCTGGACGTGTATTTAAGGCAGTGACTACTGTTGTGCATGTGGGGATTGTCCATATATGCAACCTTCCCTATGATACGACACAACACTGGCGGGGCCTCGTGGAGGCCAAAAGGGGTTGCAACGCGGTGGCTGTGAGTGTGACCGTGGGTATTAAGATGACCTGCAGTGCACCGTAGCAAGCAGGAAACCTGCAATTGATGGCATATCAATGGCCGGAGATGGCCAGAGCAGTACCGTGTAGCAGGCTGCAGTACCTATTGGTGCTGCGCCAGCACTTCCTCTAGTATCGGCAATGAGTTCTGCATCAAGCCCTTGACCTGGTGTGCGCGGGCTGCAGGGTTGTCGCAGCCGTGACCTCGTGCCGCACCAATTGTCTCTGCTCCTTCGGCGGCGAGATGAACACATTGATAATGTCCGAATGTCCCTCAGGCCGCGACATGGTGGCTGTCATGCTCGACATTGCTGCGGGCCAGTTGGCTGTGCCAATGCCTTTGATCGACGAGGCATGTCGCTGCCGGCGGGTCAGCTGTGTCAATGCCTTGACCCACAACGCATGACTCTGAAGCACTCATTTTGCATGCTTTTATTCTATATTCCTTTACAGTCTTGGTTTTCTTAAATTATGTTGGGAAATAATCTGTCTGTCGTTCTTGCATACGTGAGTAGCAACTATGCTTCCGGTTGAAAAATAACACCTCCATATACTCATCAACTTCTGTTTGTGAGCAGTGTTGAACAAGAATGAACCATCAACTCACACTGCTCCTAGTAATGCATATTTTGTTTGAAAAAAATGGCCCCCTATTGGTTTCTTCACTTCTTGCCATGCTCCGCCACTGCCAAACAAATGCTTTTAATCTAAGCAGCAGGCAGACATTGATAATCAAGAAAACTGACAGAACGAAGAGGTTACTAAATCCATAGTTTCAGGTTGATCAATTATCTTGATGCTTTTTGGGTGAGGTCGCATTGGATATATTCAGATGTCTAGTAGTGGTTATGCAACATACAGGTAGAAGGTTCAGCCATAACTCACGTCGTGCTCGACCTAGCCTCGTCGACTCCAGTACAGTGCCACGTTGGCCACGTCCTCCACCTCCAGAACCGTACCATTGAGTTCGCTTGGTGATGTATTCCTTTTCCACTTCCCGCCTCAGTGCATGCTCATCGACGCGGAGGCACATCCCGTCCATTGACATCACCGTCAGTAGCGTCATGATGGAGGTCACATGTAGCCTGTTCCTCCCTGCACCTCTACAAGAGGAGAAAAAAACAGAGGTTAGATGAAGCGGGAGAGAAAGAGAGGATGAAGCCAGGGGAAGGGATGCACTCACTGGAAGAGAGGAGTACTAGAGGAGGATGACCTAGCCACCGGCGCCGGAGCCGACGCCCGAAACCCTGGCCAGGGGGAGGTGTCCATGAGCACCGGATCTAGTCGCATGGGACGGTGCCGCGTTTCGATGGGGACCTCGGGCTGTGCTTCGTGATGGTGGGATTCGCCGGACGCCGCCTGAATTAGCTGTCGCAGATGGCGAGGAGGCGCATGAAGAGAGGTAGAGATGGGACCCGAGAGGGATGGGTGGGTGGGGGATGCGATGGATCCAGCAGCCGCCGGAGCTGCGCGGTGGGATGAGGGGAAGGGAATGGCCGGCGGTGAGGTAGATCGGAAGAGGGAGAGGTGGCGGCGATCTGGGAGAGGTGAGGGGAATCGGGGACTCTGTTTTTTTGCTTCTCCCTCTGCTCTGTTTTTCATATGTATAGGTCATGACAAATCTGCAACGCATATGGTACATTGATTATATGTATATCTATTGAAAAATTTGCAACATATAGTTAAAATGTTGTAGAACTTATGTTGTTTTATAGTAGGTATCCTTGTAGTGCATGGCAAAAGTGCAAAAGATATCAGGTTACAGACTTAGTGAAAATAACATCAAGTCAGGAATTTAACATTAGGAAGCAATGTTTAGAGCACGATAACTACATGCTACAGGAACATAACATGGCAAAGCAAGGCATGGCATAAAGCTACTCAAAGCATACAACAAAAGTCCCTTACTGACCATAAGCCAAAAGGGATCAGAAAATACAATGGCAACCATGTGAACATAGCAATTAACGTTAACAGATTCAGACTTGGTGAAAAACTGGAACATGGCAAAACATGTATTAAGTAGGCATGTTACGAGCTCGATGCACTCACCACAAAGCATTTCATGATAAACTAAGCATACACCCAGCAAGTAGACATGGCTGAGAAGCCAAACATGGCAAGAACAACAACATAGCATGCACGGATCAACTACAACAAGCTTGGCAAAATTGCTAGGAACATTTTAGGGTTTAGGGTTTGATTGACTAAAGCTAGGGTGCTCCATAAATGCAAACAAAGACATGGATGGATATAGCACCACAATATCTACAAAACATCCTTATTGATCATGCTCAAAAGAGGCATGGATCACTCTGTATCAACATGAACACATTGCATAAAAATAATGACAGGGCAAAGACTTAGAATATTTCTAAGTCCCTGAAATCAGCAACAATAAGTAAGCTACTTTGCATGCTTGTGCTAGTCACCACAGAGATTACAAAAATACATGGCATACACCCCTGTAAATATGGCATGGCATATTTCAAAACTCATGTAGAGCTCCAATCCAGAGGAGGCACACATTAATCATGGCAAAAATGACAAAAGTGCATTTGCTGATAATAATTTAAAACTAACAGAAACTATCACTCTTCCAACAGCATTTAGGGCATCAAGATGAGCTCAAATGAATATGATGCAATGAGATGAAATGAAGTACTCGTCGAGACGAACATTTCGATATGCTACACGCACGAATCGGAGGAATGGTTGCAGAATTATGAGCTGACGAAGTATGCAAAATAATTAGGGTTAGGAGGGAAAAAGTGAACCGAGAACCAGATCGAGATCGGGATCCGACGGTTACTGTCGCTGCACGCAAAACGAAGATGGATGGAGTCGTTGCCGGACTTGCCGAGGTCACCGGACTGCCAGAGGAAGGAGTCGGCGAGGGGAGAGACCCGCCGGGCGGTGGCGGCACCGGACTTGGCGGCGGAAGCGGCGGGCGCGTCGGTCCAGGGTAATTAGATTAAACTTAACCTAGTTTAGTTAGCCAGTTAATTAGGATGTGGGGCCCGGCTGTCAGTTTCACCGGAGGTTAATTAGTGGCGCAATTAGCTGCTAATCGCTGTGCCACGTCGGCACAGCCAGAGTAGCCGCCGGCGAGGTCAGTGACGGCGGAACGGCTCGGGTTTCGCCCACGGGAGACCAAACTCGCGGCGGAGGGCATCTACGTGTGCCTGGGACTCGCGCGCATCTAGGGGTGCGAACGGAAGGAGCTGGGGCGGCGTGTAACCGGGGCGGCGACGAGCCGGGCGGCAGCCGGAGCTCGGTCAAGTGCGGGCGAGGGCTGCAGAGCACGCATGCGAGGAAGATAAGCAGCGAGGCGGAAGCTACGGTGCTCCAGATGCATTCTAGACGGAAATACAGAGTAACTCGAGCTCGGGATGCTCGAGTTCATCGTCAATGGCGGACGACGGCGTCGGGTGCTCGTGGGGCGGCGGCTAGAGGAACAAATCGAGCAGGGGAGGAGAGGTTTTAGAGGCAGGGGCTCACAGCGAGTCATATGGTAGTCTCAGCGGGCTCGGGGAGGCGTCGGGGACGACGGATGGCCGGTGGCGATCTCGGGCGGCCGGGGTTGAAAACAACGGCAGCGTCGGCGACGCGATGGTTCCCCGGTGGATTGGCTCGGCGTGGATGAAGAGGACGGTGAGGCGGAGCTCTCACACAAGGTGGGGAGGCGATGGGAGGCCAGTGACCACGTCGGCGGTTAGCTGCGCGCTGCAGTGTGCTCAGGCGGCTGCGGAAGAGAGTGCAGAGAAGGGGAGGAGGTACAGAGAGGGAGGGGAGTGGACGAGGGGGTCGAGGGCGTCTCCCAGACGCTTCGGGTAGGCTCGAGGAGGAGGGGAAGCAGGCAGGGAGGAGCTGGCGTCGATGCGCGCACGTCCACCACGTAGCTGCTCCTACTGGCAGGAGGTGGAAGACGCCTCTGCCCCTGCTCGACTGGGCTGCTACAGTGTTGGGCCTCTGGGCTGTAGGTAAGCCAGGTTAGTTCTCTCTGTCTTTCTTTTTTTCTTTCTGTTTTTTAACTTTGCCACTGCTTTAAAATTCAAAACAATTTTAAAACAGTGCCAAGTACCCTCTGAATAATTTTATGTTGCAGAATGGACATTTCCTAATGCACATAAAATGTTTCAAAGATATTTGAGATTATATTCTAGTTATATGAATATAACTCAAATTCAAATAGCTATTGATTTAAATTCAAAGTCCCAAAAATAAATCCTTAAAAATGTTCCTAAATTTTGGTTTGATATATAGCTCTTGCCAAAATTCTCAAACATTGCATAAGGACATCTTGGAAACAAAGAATGGAATTTCCAGGGTTCTTTGCCCTTCTTTTATCTAAGTTTTTGAGGCTTCAAATTTCCTCAATTCAACTTTCTTGAAAAAATAAACATGATGCATGAAGCTCTCAAGTGTAACTAGTTACAAGCAGTATTCTAGGGCTGTGACAACTCACCCCCACTAAACAAGAATCTCGTCCTGAGATTCAAGACGTGAGGTAAGAAGACAGAGGGGACACAAAGCTTGCACAATCTTCATGATCCAGGTTGCACTTCATAAGAACGTTGATTCGATCATCCTCTTTGTCTCGATGTCTTGCTCTGAGAACTCCATCCAACATGACAGTGAGAAGAAAGGGAAAACTCTAGAAGAGTCGGTCTTCTCAAAGATCGAGCAACTCAGGATCAACTCATGGAGTGAGACATTGAAACATCTCTTGAGTTGAGACACAAAATATACATCCAGAGGAATGGAGTGAAGCAGATCACGAAGGTTCACTTGGTAAGTAAAAATTCCACGCTGAAGAAGATGGTGCATAGGTTTCAGAGTAGCAAGGAGATGAATTGCTATGATTCCATATCGGGGCACCTTAGGGAAGGAGACTCGTAGAATAATTCTTTGAAGTGGCAAAAAGAATTAATTTTGATTCAAAATCATTGAAACTCTTTATACCAGCCTAGGGCAAATACAATCAATCATTTGAAGGATTCCGAAAGAATGACATACTCGGACTAGGATGGATGATGTGGACTACCTTGTTGAAGATAACGCAACAGATGATTTTTGCTTATCATCGGAAATGGATGGGACCCATGGCAAGTCCACTTTTGAAGATCATCCTGGACAACAATTACTGAGGTGAAAGCTGGGAACAAAATACAAATGCTGGGAATGATTCTGGTAACTAGGGAAAAACTCAACAGTCGAGAGTGAGTCCACTATTTGAAAAGGTTATAACATAACCGAGGAAGCTGGAAGCAAATCCCAGTTAATTCCAACAGTAAAACCTAGTGCTTGCGCGTGCTTTCAAGAACTTGAGCATCTCCATATTCATCAAGGTTTTACCAATATCCGTGGCAAGGATCCTGGCAACACGACATACCACCATGATGACTAGTGATGGATGATGCGGATACAAAGGAAGATAACACCTTCTCAGATCTTCCCTTAGCGAGGCTAAGGGAACAGAATCTGGACGATCGACCGAGAGACATTTAGCACTCCGCTTCTAATGTTCTCCTTGATGTGCTAGCGTAATCCATTTATAGATATGGTTTGATATCTAGAACATCAAGTAAAGGTCGGACTTCGGAAGCTCAAGAATCCGTAAGGATTAACTACGGAGGTAAATCCTACGAAATCCTCATGGGAAGGTGGCCAACTTTCTTCAATCGAGATACTACAATAATAGGTCTTCCGGCTGGATGTGTTGGCCACGACATCCACTTTACCGGTTATCGAGAGACAAATATTATAGTTCTTGGAAAATGCTCCAACCATCATATCTGCCTGAGATTCAGATCTGGTTGGTGACAGGATATTCCAGACTCATCGAGTCTAGAAAGGAAAATGAAGGTTTGCAACACAATTTGACGAGATGACGTTGCGAGATTCTCGGGGAATGAACTGCGATAGCAAGCTCAAAAACATGAGCTGGTTCTGCTACAAACCTATGAACACGCTATCCAAGACGAGCATGACCACGTAGTAGTCTTATAGTAAAACACTATCGAGTTCAGGTGGGGAACCATCATCAAGGATTTCAAAGTCTTTACGCAAGTCCATGGATTAATCCCAAGCGTAGACTTCGTTGCCTTGAACAATTCAATCAGTGGCTTGGTGTGCTAGGGAATACATATGGAGTGGAGGTAATTAATCTACCAAACCATAGAATACATTCACACATGCATAACTGACTTGGAATAGTACCAGGCAAAACAAAAACAATCTTTCTCGAACTCACGGCGGTAACTTGCCCCAAATGCACATGAATTCGAGGAAGTCACTTCTTCCATCCAAGCATAAGCTTCATGAACGGAATACGAAGGCATTGCTCATAAAGTTTCCAACACTAGGTTGATATTCAACATGAAGCATGGGGGAGACAAAATGTTGTTGATGGGCTCAACAACAACTCACCGGAATTTCCATATCACTGAACTTCCACCATCATATGAACACGATGATAGTATTGGTCAGACCAAAAGATGTAATGGTGTATGCTCGAGGGATCAACCACGGGTAAGACAACATTACGAGCATCGTTGGTTCTGACTTGACTTGACGATAGCCCATACTCAAGTCAAAGTTTTGACAAGGCAATAGATCCAACAACTGATCACGAGGACCAATCGATGGAGATATCATCTTTCTTCAACACACGCACACACAAGGATATCCCTTTGGAATGAACTGAGCCAGACAAGCTTTCATCTTCCAACTCTCCAAGTTGTTGTTCAGCTTAACCAACTAGCTCAGGGTATCCAACACAGATTCTTGGAGAAGGGGTGGTTTACGAGAAACAAACTTGATCATGAGCTCAACATAACAGTCAGGGGGCAACCTGGTGATACTTCCAAGGAAATACTCAGAAAATCACGAACCACCGATATGTTTCTAAGCTCGGGAACAATCTTGCTTTTCAGAGCAAGACGATATGATCAAGAGAGCGAGGGACTGACACAATCCTAACTCATTGATCGAAGAGTGCACCAGGAAAAATGGACTAGGTAGCACGATCAATCTTAGGATGATGATTCAATAACCAACATGCTAAGAAAGAAATTATTGTCCATTAGCTACCTAGCAACTAGTTGCTAGGAGTATTGATTTCACACATCATGGTTCACTTGTCGACATTCCGGTTGCGACAACACGGGACTGAGGAATGAAAAATGATGGTAAGAAGTATCACTGCGTCAAGAATTCATGAGAGAGGGTGCAATTCTCATGACAATCCTAACATAAAGGGGGTAATACTCTAGGGTAGAACAGAATCAAAAGATGGATTGGCATTTTGATCTGCGGAACACAACTGCTTTGACCCAATCCTAGAAATGGATGAGGTACTGGAGTTTGTTTCTCCTAGTAATTCCGGAATAGAATGGCTTGACGGATCACATGAATAATACGCATCGATAACACCAATGCACAACTACTCTCGACCAACAATTGACAGACGAAGGTCAGATAACAGCTAAAGAGGGACAACTCAAAGGAGCATATATCTTTCTGAGTTGTGGATGCATAGATTAGTATGTCGAACGAGTTAAACATATTTCTTCCGGATAACCCATGCATGAAGGTAGGGTTGGCAGAATCACAATATAGAATGGGAAACTCATCGAGAGCACTCTTGTTGTGATCTTTTCGTCCAACAAACTTCTGCCATAAGTGGTTCATAGTATTTGGAAGAAGGAAATACCACAGACCTCGAGGACTAATGCAAAGGTTACTAACATCCTAAAGGAAAGAGCAAACACTATCAACAGGAGGTAAGTAGGGTGAATCTCGGGTTCAAGAACCCAGGAATAGAATACCTACTACTAAATGGCATCACGGGATGCTTTCAAGAATGGTGGCTAGAATCATCACACTAGGAACACAAAACATGGCTAGATTACTAGGTGACTCCCTAAAACACCTAGGGTCATAATAATAGCTCCAACATATATGTCGAGTTAGTAGAGTACCTCAACAGACCGTTAGTGTGCTTAATTTGGCCCAAAAGGACATCGGAAACGGGAAGAAGGGATTTGCAAATGCATCAGACTATTTATAGACCTGGGATGACTCGGACAGCATAACGGTTGTAAATGCTCAAAATGATTTGAGACATCCTGCAAAATGGTGGCATAACCACTTAACATCACAATATCAAAGTTCTGAGATGAACTGCCAACACACAGAAGTAGTAGGAACCGAACTCGGGCTTAAACTCAACAATCCTAGGCAACTACGGTTCAGTAACACGTCATCCTGATAGATAGATGAGAAGGCCTAGTTCTTAATCCCCGTAGAAAAGAAGAGGTTGACTCAGATCAGAAGGACATAAGGTAAAGGAGTAAAAAGAGCCTTACGTTCCCTTCCACAAACAATTCCCTTACATAGCTAAAGCATTTCTATACTCGACTTCGACCAGTTTGGCTTGGTAATCCTACAGGCAGTCAGGCTCTGATACCAACGCAGTCAGGACCCCGATCCTAAGTCACAACGATCTAGCATGTAACACATCATATCACTTTGCGGCCTCACGCACGGTATTCCCACGGGTGCCACCTTACCTCGCCTGGGACCGTTTGCGCCTTTTGGCTCACGTATATGATAGTGTCGCTAGCATCCATATGACAAAGAACCCGGGCCGACATGGCTAGTCGTGAACCCAAAGCGGCACTAACCCATGGGGACAGGCATACATGAATCAACTTCGAGCATGTTGGTCAACAGGGTGTGAATCCGGGATGTAGCACTTGGCTAACAGGACTCCGGTAACCCGGGCTGTAGCAGGCTAGGAAGGACTCCGGATGTCACCGCGTGACATTTCCCCGAAGGGACAGACACAGGAACGAAGTGAAACACATGCCGGCCAGTCAAGTGTCCTGAGAAGTAGAGCTGGGCTAGCAGGACTCCGGTGAACCGGGCTGTAGCGGACTACTATGGCTAAAGGAAGCACTAGACTACATTTCCCCATAAGAGAGGCTGCCAAGGATAAACAACTAGATTGTCGGATCCCACACATACCAAGCATTTCAATCTTACACACAATAAGCTCGATATGTGTAAATACAACATGGCATCACAACATAACTCTACGACTCAAAGTATTTATTCATTAGGCTCCGAGGAGCGAGATATTACAAACATGGGTCTCATGACCCAACATAGAGATCATACAAGCAACAAGCACATGCGGAAGCTTAACTTGTCTGAGTACAGACAACTGCAAATGAAGAAGGCTAAGAAGCCTGACTATCTACTAGATCCTGCCGAGGGCACAAGATCGTAGCTGAGGTATCAAGCTAAACATCGAAGTCCACGCGGAACTACTAGCGAGACTGAAATCTCTCTGCAAAACATAAATTAAGCAAACGTGAGTACAAAGGTACTCAGCAAGACTTACATCAGAACTAAGCTACATATGCATCAGTATCAACAAGGGGGGGGTGGTGGAGTTTAACTGCAGCAAGCCAGCTTTGACTCAGTGGCTAACCTGAACTACGATTGCAAGCAACTCTTTTGAGGTGGCGCACACGAGTCCACATATTCACCATTCAATACACTACTATGGATCCGCCCTCGTCTACCTATGAGAGCACCATCCATAGTACTCACGCTTATCTTGCGCATTTTAGAGTATCCACTTTCACTTGTCTATGAACTGTTATAGGCAACCCAGAAGTCCATTACCGCGGACACGGCTATTCGAATAGATGACGTTAACCCTGCAAGGGTGTACTTATTCACACACGCTCTCACCACTTACCGCCGTTTACACGACATGTACTCGGCAACCTTCAAGCGGAAGCCCAACGAGCGTGTCGGCCACGGCCTACCTAAACACTCAAGTCTCTAGTCCAGGTTTATCGCCTATCCAGGTTCCATCCGCAGGGAGTCCGGCCGAGGTTTCCACATACGGCCCCGAACGATGTGTACAGGGTTCTGAGACACCAAACGGGCGCCCGGCATGCCCGGCCATGGTGTATCTACCGCATCATAGCGCACCCCTAGGGTCAGTGCTACGCACGGCCGCCAACACATATCGTATAAACACCAGAAACTAGTTGCAACTCCTGGACAGAGGACAAGGGTGATCAAGAAGCCGAGAGGGTCCATTGGTTTCATGCCCAATGCGTGGTAGTAACTGTTTCATGGATCACAAACATAGAACTCAGTTCCTAAGAACGGTTTCAATGAGACAACCCACCATGTACTCCTACATGGCCTCTCACCGCTACCTTTACCAAATCGTGTTCACACACTTAGCTCACACACTGTAGGACATGTTTACACACCTCTGGTTCATCCCCGATGAACCAGGCCTGACACGACTCTATGCAATAGTAGGCATGACAAACAAGCATGAATGAGTAGGCACGTCAGGGCTCAAACAACTCCTACTCATGCCAGTGGGTTTCATCTATTTACTGTGGCAATGACAGGTCATGCAGAGGAAAGGGGTGCAACTACCGCAACATGTAACAGTTGAATCATTGTTGTCCTAATGCAGTAAAAGAGAGCAGGAGCGAGAGAGTGGTTTGTATCAGAATGAACACGGGGGTTTTGCTTGACTGGCACTTCTAAAGATAACATTGAGTCTTCATCAGTGTCAACGATCACAGTGTCGGAGCAGCGTCTACCGAGAGGGGACATTTACCGGCAAACAAGGAAGAACACAATCAATGCGATGCAACAATATGATGCATGATCATGAAATGGAAATATGCTGTTGATTGAGCTAATGCAACTAGCAACAAGTTAAAAGGAGTTGGTTTGAACACGAGGTTCAAATTCAAATTCAAACTATGAGTTCAAATAGTGTATTATCATGTTTTGGACTAAACAGTGAGGTTAAGTTGTTCAAACATGCATGAAAATGCCATATTCAGAATCCTTGGATTTTTCTGATCATTTTTCATATATAATTTATTTCATTTGGAGTTACGGTTGAATTTCTATGAATTTTAGAAGTTTATACTAATTTCTGGAATTTTCTGAATAAGAATAATTCTAGAAAAAGAGTTATTGCGTCAGCATGACATCACACTGATGTCAGCAGGTCAACTCGGCCGGTCCAGGTCAAACCTAACCGGTGGGGTCCACTGGTCAGTGACCCAGTGCTTTTCAGTTTCAATGACAGGTGGGTCCGGTCAACGGACACGTCAGCACAGTCAATGCTGACACGTGGGTCCCGGGTAATTACATTAAACTTAATCTAGTTTAGTTAGCCAGTTAATTAGGATGTGGGGCCCGGCTGTCAGTTTCACCGGAGGTTAATTAGTGGCGCAATTAGCTGCTAATCGCTGTGCCATGTCGGCACAGCCGGAGTAGCCGCCGGCGAGGTCAGTGACGGCGGAACGACTCGGGTTTCGCCCACGGGAGACCAAACTCGCGGCGGAGGGCATCTACGTGCGCCTGGGACTCGCGCGCATCTAGGGGTGCGAACGAAAGGAGCTGGGGCGGCGCGTAACCGCGGCGGCGACGAGCCGGGCGGCGGCCGGAGCTCGGTCAAGTGCGGGCAAGGGCTGCAGAGCACTCATGCGAGCAAGATAAGCAGCGAGGCGGAAGCTACGGTGCTCCAGATGCATTCTAGACGGAAATACAGAGTAACTCGAGCTCGGGATGCTCGAGTTCATCGTCAATGGCGGATGACGGCGTCGGGTGCTCGTGGGGCGGTGGCTAGAGGAACAAATCAAGCAGGGGAGGAGAGGTTTTAGAGGCAGGGGATCACAGCGAGTCATATGGCAGTCTCAGCGGGCGCGGGGAGGCGTCGGGGACGATGGATGGCCGGTGGCGATCTCGGGCGGCCGAGGTTGAAAACAACGGCAGCGTCGGCGATGCGATGGTTCCCCGGTGGACTGGCTCGGCATGGACGAAGAGGACGGCGAGGCGGAGCTCTCACACAAGGTGGGGAGGCGAGGGGAGGCCAGTGACCACGTCGGCAGTGAGCTGCGCGCTGCAGTGTGCTCAGGCAGCTGCGGAAGAGAGTGCAGAGAAGGGGAGGAGGTACAGAGAGGGAGGGGAGTGGAGGAGGGGGTCGACGGCATCTCCCAGACGCTTCGGGTAGGCTCGAGGAGGAGGGGAAGCAGGTAGGGAGGAGCTGGCGTCGACGCGCGCGCGTCCACCACGCAGCTGCTCCTACTGGCAGGAGGTGGAAGACGCCTCTGCCCCAGCTGGACTGGGCTGCTACAGTGCCGGGCCTCTGGGCTATAGGTAAGGCAGGTTAGTTCTCTCTGTCTTTCTATTTTTCTTTCTGTTTTTTTAACTTTGCCACTGCTTTAAAATTCAAAACAATTTTAAAACAGTGCCAAGTACCCTCTGAATAATTTTATGTTGTAGAATGGACATTTCCTAATGCACATAAAATGTTTCAAAGATATTTGAGATTATATTCTAGTTATATGAATATAACTCAAATTCAAATAGCTATTGATTTAAATTCAAAGTCCCAAAAATAAATCCTTAAAAATGTTCCTAAATTTTGGTTTGATATATAGCTCTTGCCAAAATTCTCAAACATTGCATAAGGACAACTTGGAAACAAAGAATGGAATTTCCAGGGTTCTTTGCCCTTCTTTTATTTAAGTTTTTGAGGCTTCAAATTTCCTCAATTCAGCTTTCTTGAAAAAAAACATGATGCATGAAGCTCTCAAGTGTAACTAGTTACAAGCAGTATTCTAGGGCTGTGACACTCGGGGCAACAAACATCAGAACATGATATCTGGGTTGGTCCCATTTTTGTTCGGTATATCCACCTTATAATGTGTGAGGCTAGCAAATCTAGTGCTGGACTTACTCTATTGACTTGTCCCTCAGTCCCCACTTTCTTTCCTTTTTCTACCAATAGATCGGGTTTATATTGTGTTTGTACTGTGTTTCCCTTTATTTCCCTATTAGACCAAGATACCAGTTGGATAGCCAGTCTATGCAACTTTTTGCCCCCATTATTTCCTCTTTCGATCAAGTCCTAGATTTAGGTAACAGATCTTCCCCCCCCCCCACCCCTTTCTTCCTTGTTTGAACCAAGTAGTACTAGATTAGAGTGCATGAACTACTTTTACCTCTTAACAGTCAACATTGAGGTGGCTTTCGAACATCCGATCGATCCTATCTACGAGGGGGCCTAGGAAATAGTAGAAGATACAAATGCAGCGATGTCAGGAGCTCGGGAAGTAGAGCAAGGCTGGTTTTGAAGGAAGTTATACCTAAGGGTCGCCGGGATGTCGCTAGGTGGGTGGCGGGAGACTGGATCTGCCCACACTACGGCAGCGAGGAAGAAGGGGTCGGAGGCCCTCCCTAGCCAGCGATGCTTGGGAGAGAACGTCAAGGCACGCTGATGGGGACACGCCGACAGTGGGTAAGAGCCGTCACCGAGGACGACCGCATTGTCACAGCCCTAGCTTAGCTTTGCTTACTCTTGCATGATCATCATGGCATCATGTTTATTTTTTTTATGAAACTGAAATGGGGATGATGGGGATGATCAAACCCCTAGCACCAAAGCAATGCAAATAGGCCCAACTTTAAATATTTTCAATGAGCCCAATATGCCCTTAAAGAATGTTCATCATTTTTGGTTCTGGCTAAATCCTCTGCCAAAAATGGGTTCATAAATTTTGGAGCCATTTTGGATTTTTGAATTAAAACATAACTATTTGCATTTGGGCATTTAAAATACTATAAATACTTTTAAATGCCCAAATACTTAGTAATTTTAGGCTGTTGGGAGTAATTCCAAAGATGCCTATGATTATATTCAGAATTTTCTAAAATGGATTAGTATTTCTACTAATTCAAAACAAACGACAGAGAATTAAATAAATGAAAACAGAAAGAGAGAGAGAGAGATAGTACCTGGGCTTACCTGGCGGCCCAAGTGGCCGGCCCAGCCCACCACCGCAGCCTCCGTGTCGTCTTCCTCAACGGACAGAAGGACGAGCGTGTGCTCGCCACGCGCGCACACGCGCCCGAGCCACCTCCTGCGTGGCTGCCTCCGTCCCCGACGCCCTGGACACCTCCATGCGTCGCCACGCGTCCCCCTCGACCTCTCTCTCTCACGCCCACAGCTCCTCCCCTCCTCTGGCTCCCTCTCCCTCTCTTCCCGAGCGCACCAAAGGGCGCCGCCGTGCTCTACCACGGCCATCGGCCACCCCACGCCTCGCCGACGCGCCAAGAAGCCCCGCCTCATTCCCCTCTTCCTCCACACCAAGGCAGAAGGCGTCGGAAGCCCTGGTTGCCGCCAGCTCCGCAGTTCCCCTCCTCGGCCATCGAGGATAGCCGCCGTCGATTTGCCGCCGTTGACGCCTCCCCCGAGCTCGCTGACCTTCCCTGCGTGATCCCCGTGAGCCCCTGAACCGATTCCCCCTCTCCTTTTCCCTATACGGCCGCTGTAGTCTTCATATCCGTCGAGCCCAAAGCTCACCGCCGCCATCCATGGCGCCACCGTGGTAACCGCGGCCACAACTCGCACTTGAGCACTGTCGTGAGCTCAGCAGGTCCCCACGTACCCAACGCCGCCACTCGAAGCTCCTGACTTGCACCCCAGCACCCCGCGCCGCTCGGGGCCGAACTCCGGTGCCGCCGCGAGCTCCATTCCGGTGAACTCCGGCCACCCCTGCTCGATCTTCTGCCACCCTGGATGCGCGCGAAGCCCAGCAACCCACAGCCGCAAACCACGCCCAGAACCATCCCCTGTAGTGTTTTCCCGTGGCGTTTCCGTCGTCAGATTTGGTCCCCGCCGGCGAAACTCCGGCGACTGCCGACGTGGCATAGTCATTAGGACTAATCCCCACCATTAGGCACCTCACTGCCACTGACAGCGGGCCCTAAAGCTGGGTCAAACCCTGTCAGCACGGGTTTTGACCGGGGTTAATTAATGGGTCACTGACTAGTGGGCCCCACTGGTCAGGTTTGACCCTGGTCAGCCGCAGTTGACTTGCTGACGTCATGCTTACTCAATGCTGACGTAGTATTTGTTTTCTGGAATTAAATAAGTCCGAAATGATTTATAAAATTCAGAAAATGTCCAAAACTTCAAAAATTCATAGTAAATCAACCATAACTCCAAATGAAATAAGTTATATATGAAAAATGATCAGAAAAATCCAAAGAATCTGATTATGGCATTATCATGCATGTTTGAACAACTTATGCCTGCTGATCAGGTCAAATCAAATAAGTGGCATTTAAATAATCACATATGGAGTTGAATTTGAGTCTTTGGTTCAAACCAACTTCATTTAATCTGGTTTTAGTTACATTAGCTCAAATCACAACATATTTACATGTCATGATCATGCATCATAATGTCCATTGCATTGATTGTATTCTTTCTGTGTTTGCCGGTGATTGTTCCCCCCCGGTAGACGTATGTTTTGACGATGAGTTCGATGACACCGATGAAGTGCTATATTATCTTCAGAAGTGCCAGGCAAGAAAAACCCCCTTGTTCATTCCGATACAATCCCAATCTCTCGCTCCTGCTCTCTTTTACTGCATTAGGACAACAATGTTTCAACTGTTACATGCTGCGGTAGCTGAACCCCTTATCCTCTGCATTACCTGTCATTGCCACAGTAAATAGATGAAACCAACTAGCATGAGTAGGAGTTGTTTGAGCCCTGATGTGCCTACTCATTCATGCTTGTTTGTCATGCCTGCTATTGCTTAGAGTTGAGTCAGGTCTGATTCATCGGGAATGAGTTGGAACGTGATGAACATGTCCTACCGTTGAGAGCTAAGTGTGTGAACACGATTTGGTAAAGGTAGCGGTGAGAGGCCATGAAGAAGTACATGGTGGGTTGTCTCATTATAGCCGTCCTCAGGAACTGAGTTATGTGTCTGTGATCCATGAACAGCTACTACCACTCATTGGGATCCTTAATTGACCATCTCGGCTTCTTAATCACCCTAGTACTCTGTCCTGGAGTTGCAACTAGTTTCTGGTGTTTGTAGGTTATGTTTCGGTGGCCGTGCGTAGCACTGACCCTAGGGGTGGGCTATGATGCGGTAGATACGCCGTGGCCGGGCATGCCGGGCGCCCGTTTGGTGTCCCGGAACCCTGTACACATCATTCGGGGCCGTATGTGGAAACCTCGGCCAGACTCCCTGCGGATGGAACCTGGATAGGCGATAAACCTGGACTAGAGACTTGATTATTTAGGTAGGCCATGGCCGACACCCTCGTTGGGCTTCCGCTAGAAGGTTGCCGAGTACATGTCGTGTAAATGACGGTAAGTGGTGGGAGCGTGTGTGAAGAAGTACACCCCTGCAGGGTTATCATTATCTATTCGAATAGCCGGATTCCTCGGATATGGAAACTTGGACTCCTTGCATAGTTCATAGACAAGTGAAAGTGGATACTCTAAAACTCGCAAGATAAGTGTGAGTGCTATGGATGGCCTTCTCGTAGGGAGACGGGAGCAGATCCATAGTGGTGTATTGAATGGTGAATATGTGGACTCGTGTGCGCCACCTCAAAAGAGTTTCTTGTAGTCATAGTTCAGGTTAACCACTGGGTCAAAGATGGGTTGCTGCAGTTAAACTCCACTACCCCTTTGTTGATACCGATGCATATGTAGTTAGTTCTGATGTAAGTCTTGCTGAGTACAATTGTACTCACATTTGCTTAATTTATGTTTTGCGGAGAGACGTCAGTCTCGCTAGTAGTTCCGTGTGGGCTTCGACGTTTAGCTTGCTACCTCAGCTATGATCTTGTGCCCTCGGCAGGATCTGGTAGATAGTCAGGCTTCTTAGCCTTTTTCCATTTGTAGATGTATGTACTCAGACATGTTAAGCTTCCGCATGTGCTTGATTTATATACTATGATTGTTGGGTCATGAGACCCATGTTTGTAATATCTCGCTCCTCGGAGCCTAATGAATAAATACTTGAGTTGTAGAGTCATGTTGTGATGCCGTGTTGTATTTACACATCTCGAGCATATTGTGTGTATGATTGAAATGCTTAGTATGTGTGGGATCCGACAATCTAGTTGTTTATCCTTGGTAGCCTCTCTTATGGGGAAATGTAGTCTAGTGCTTCCATGAGCCATAGTAGTCCGCTACAGCCCGGTTCACCGGAGTCCTGTTAGCCCAGCACTACTTCTCAGGACACTTGACTGGCCGGCATGTGTTTCACTTTGTTTCTGTGTCTGTCCCTTCGGGGAAATGTCACACGGTGACATCCGGAGTCCTGCCTAGCCTGCTATAGGCCGAGTTCCGGGAGTCCTGTTAGACCAGTGCTACAGCCCGGATTCACACGCTGCTGACCGACATGCTCGATGTGATTCATGTATGCCTGTCCCCATAGGTTAGTGCCGCTTTAGGTTCACGACTAGCCATGTCGGCCCGGATTCTCTGCCATATGGATGCTCGGCCCGGATTCATTGTAAATTGCCTTAAGCTGGTATGAAGAGTTTCAATGATTTATGGATCAAAAGTAATTCTTTTTACCACTTAAGGGAACAGTTCAACGAGTCACCTTCTCCAAGGTGCCCTGTTATCGGTTCATGACAATTATCTCCTCGCAACCTTGAAACCTCGCACCACCTTACTCAAGTGTGGAATTACTACCTACCAACTTGAATCCTCGTCGTCTGATTTCCATCACCTTGATGTGAACTTTGTGTCTCAATTGGAGAGATGTTCCTATGTCTCACTCCATGAGTTGATCCTGAGTTGTTTGATCTTCGAGAAGATCGATCCTTCTAGAGTTTTACCTTCCCTCTCGTTGTCATGTTGGTGGGAGTTCTCAGAGCAAGACATCGAGACAAAGATGGTGATCGAACCAACGTTCTTATGAAGTGCAACTTGGATCATGAAGATTGGGTTAAGTTTGCGTCCCCCTTCATCTTAACCTACGCTTGAATCTCGGGACGAGATTCTTGTTTAGTGGGGGTGAGTTGTCACAGCCCTAGCTTAGCTTTGCTTACTCTTGCATGATCATCATGGCATCATGTTTATTTTTTTTATGAAACTGAAATGGGGATGATCAAACCCCTAGCACCAAAGCAATGCAAATAGGCCCAACTTTAAATATTTTCAATGAGCCCAATATGCCCTTAAAAAATGTTCATCATTTTTGGTTCTGGCTAAACCCTCTGCCAAAAATGGGTTCATAAATTTTGGAGCCATTTTGGATTTTTGAATTAAAACATAACTAATTGCATTTGGGCATTTAAAATACACTAAATACTTTTAAATGCCCAAATACTTTTGAAAGTAATTTTAGGCTGTTGGGAGTAATTCCAAAGATGCCTATGATTATTTTCAGAATTTTGTAAAATGGATTAGTATTTCTACTAATTCAAAACAAACAATAGAGAATTAAATAAATGAAAACAGAAAGAGAGAGAGAGAGATAGTACCTGGGCTTACCTGGCGGCCCAAGTGGCCGGCCCAGCCCACCACTTCAGCCTCCCTGTCGTCTTCCTCCCCGGACAGAAGGACGAGCGCGTGCTCGTAGCGCGCGCACACGCGCCCGAGCCACCTCCTGCCTTGCTGTCTGCGTCCTCGACGCCCTGGACGCCGCCATGCGTCGCCATGCGTGCCCCCGACCTCTCTCTCTCATGCCCGCAGCTCCTCCCCTCCTCTGGCTCCCTCTCCCTCTCTTCCCGAGAGCACCAGAGGGCGCCGCCGTGCTCTACCATGGCCACTGGCCACCCCACGCCTCGCCGACGCGCCAAGAAGCCCCGCCTCGTTCCCCTCTTCCTCCTCACCAAGGCAGAAGGCGCCGGAAGCCCTGGTTGCCGCCAGCTCCGCCGTTCCCCTCCTCGGCCACCGAGGATAGCCGCCGTCGGTTTGCCGCCGTTGACGCCTCCCTCGAGCTCGCTGACCTTCCCTGCGTGATCCCCGTGAGCCCCTGAACCGATTCCCGCTCTCCTTTTCCCTGTACGGCCGCTGTAGTTCTCATATCCGTCGAGCCCGAGGCTCACCACCGCCATCCATGGTGCCACCATGGTAACCGCGGCCACAACTCGCACTTGAGCACTGCCATGAGCTCAGCGTGTCCCCACGAACCCAACACCGCCGCTCGAAGCTCCTGACTTGCACCACAGCGCCCCGCGCCGCTTGGGACCGAACTCCGGCGCCGCCATGAGCTCCATTCCGTTGAACTCCGGCCACCCCAGCTCAATCTTCTGCCACTCCTGGATGCGCGCGAAGCCCAGCAACCCATAGCCGCAAACCACGCTCGAAACCATCCCCTGTAGCATTTTCCCGTGGCGTTTCCGTCACCGGATTTGGTCCCCGCCGGAGAAAGTCCAGCGACTGCCGAGGTGGCATGGTCATTAGGACTAATCCCCACCATTAGCCACCTCACTGCCACTGACAGCGCACCCTACCGCTGGGTCAAACCCCATCAGCATGGGTTTTGACCGGGGTTAATTAATGGGTCATTGACCAGTGGGCCCCACTGGTCAGGTTTGACCCCGGTCAGCCGCAGTTGACTTGCTGACGTCATGCTTACTCAATGCTGATGCAGTATTTGTTTTCTGGAATTAAATAAATCAAAAATGATTTATAAAATTCAGAAAATGTCCAAAACCTCAAAAGAGTTGCTTGTAGTCGTAGTTCAGGTTAGCCACTAGGTCAAAGCTGGGTTGCTGCAGTTAAACTCCACTACCCCTTTGTTGATACCGATGCATATATAGTTAGTTCTGATGTAAGTCTTGGTGAGTACAATTGTACTCACGTTTGCTTAATTTATGTTTTGCGGAGAGACGTCAGTCTCGCTAGTAGTTCCGTGTGGGCTTCGACGTTTAGCTTGCTACCTCAGCTACGATCTTGTGCCCTCGGCAGGATCTGGTAGATAGTCAGGCTTCTTAGCCTTTTTCCATTTGTAGATGTCTGTACTCAGACATGTTAAGCTTCCACATGTGCTTGATTTGTATGCTATGATTGTTGGGTCATGAGACCCATGTTTGTAATATCTCGCTCCTCGGAGCCTAATGAATAAATACTTGAGTTGTAGTGTCATGTTGTGATGCCGTGTTGTATTTACACATATCGAGCATATTGCGTGTATGATTGAAATGCTTGGTATGTGTGGGATCCGACAATCTAGTTGTTTATCCTTGGTAGCCTCTCTTATGGGGAAATGTAGTCTAGTGCTTCCATGAGCCATAGTAGTCCGCTACAGCCCGGTTCAACGGAGTCCTATTAGCCCAGCACTACTGCTCAGGACACTTGACTAGCCGACATGTGTTTCACTTTGTTTCTGTGTCTGTCCCTTCGGGGAAATGTCACGTGGCGACATCCGGAGTCCTGCCTAGCCTACTACAGCCCGGGTTCCCGTAGTCTTGTTAGCCCAGTGCTACAGCCCGGATTCACACGCTGCTGACTAACATGCTCTATGTGATTCATGTATACCTGTCCCCATAAGTTAGTGCCGCTTTGTGTTCACGACTAGCCATGTCGGCCTGGGTTCTCTGCCATATGGATGCTAGCGACACTATCATATACGTGAGCCAAAAGGCGCAAACGGTCCCGGGCCATGCTAAGGAGACACCCGTGGGAATACCGTGTGTGAGGCCGCAAAGTTATATGAGGTGTTACCGGCTAGATCGATGCGACTTGGAATCGGGGTTCTGACACGCATGAACATTGCACCTTCTCACCTTCCCCGATGGAGAGGATCCGGCTGGATCTGTGACCAGCGGTGAGCAGAGAGAGAGAATGTGTATGGCCACCACTGTCGTGTTTAGATCTGGAGAGGACGAGACAGTTTGAAGAGAGCAACACTAGCAAGCATGCGCGGAGGCTCCTGCCAATATAGTGGAGTAGTAGTTTTCTTTTGTCTACTGAAGCCGGATTGACATCGTCAATGACTGTCGAGAGGTCTTCATGCACGTGCCCCGGAGGCGCAGTTGTCGTCATTTTGATCTGAAGCACCGTATTATATCATATATCATGAAAATATGCCACATGACAAGAAACCATAACCTCACAACCCGAAGGAGACAACATGAATCCCGATGGACAAACTAGACGAGGATCAAAGCTCAAATTAAAAATAACTCATAGAAAAAGGGGTCCATCGATAGATGTCCTAATTAACATAGTTGGCTTGACCTAGATGGAAACCGAGTAGTCTTTGTGCATGTGCCCCCAATGACCAGCGCCTTGGTGGAACCTATTTGTCGCTATTTAACCCTCGCAGTAAAACTGAAGCACATGACACCTAATATTGTGAGATGACAAGAAACCTTTTTTTAGATTTCTCATCAGAACTACAACCCAGTTGTAACACCCACGATGCGGCTATATCTCTCACGTGTCGAGGCATGACTTAGAGGCATAACCGCATTGTGGTTTTGTCGCGAGATGGGTAATTTTCACACAATCCCATGTAGTGAATAAGAAAGGGATAAAGAGTTGGCTTACAATCACCACTTCAGACAAATAACAAGTTAAACATACATCATCCAGAGTACAATCAAGGTCCGACTATGGAACCAAAATAAAAGAAGACAACCCCAAATGCTAGATCCCCGATTGTCCCAACTGGGCACCACTACTGATCATCCGGAGAAGACACATAAACAACGACCAAGATCTTCATCGAGCTCCCACTTGAGCTTGGTTGCGTCACCTGCACTGGTATCATCAGCACATGCAACTGTTTGGAAGTATCCGTGAGTCACGAGGACTCAGCAATCTCACACCCGTGAGATCAAGACTATTTAAGCTTATGGGTAGGATAGGGTAAAGAGGTGGAGCTGCAGCAAGCCCTAAGCAAATATGGTGGCTAACATACGCAAGTAAGAGTAAGATGAGAAGCTACGCAATGGTCATGAAGCTAGAAGTGATCTGAAACTACATACGTTCAAGCCTAACACAAGACCGTGTTCACTTCTCGGACATCACCGAAAAGAGACCATCACGGGTACACATGCAGTTGATTCATTTTAATTAAGTTAAGTGTCAAGTTCTTTACAACCAGATATTAACAAATTCCCATCTGCCACATAACTACGGGCACGGCTCTGGAATGTTTATACCCTGCAGGGGTGTCCTAACTTAGCCCATCACAAGCTCTCACGATCAACGAAGGATATTCCTTCTCCCGGAACAACCCGATCAGACTCGGAATTCCGGTTACAAGACATTTTGACAATGGTAAAACAAGACTAGGAAGACCGCCCAAATGTGCCGATAGATCCCGATAGGAGCTACACATATCTCGTTCTCAGGGCATACCGGATGGTCAAGACGTCGGGTTGGCATAGACCCTAGTTGCCCAGGGGGTGCCGGACATCGCCCATTTCGGACAAACACTTAGAGAAGCACTGGCCTGAGGGATTAAAAATAAAGATGACCCTCGGGAGCATGACTCCCAAGGGAAAAGTATAGGTGGTGGTGAGGCAAATGGTAAAACCAAGGTTGGGCCTTGTTGGAGGAGTTTTATTCAAAGCGAACTGGGCCCATAACCCCAACCGCGTTAGTAACATAAAATCAAGGAACATAACACCGGTATGACGGAAACTCCGGCAGCAAGAGTGGAACAAAGCACTAGGCATAAGGCCGAGCCTTCCACCCTTTACCAAGTATATAGATGCATTAAAATTAAACAATAGATAATATCATATCGCAAACATATCCATGTTCCAACATGGAACAACCTGCAAGACACCTGCAACTAGAAACGCTATAAGAGGGGCTGAGCAAAGCGGTAACATAGCCAAACAATGGTTTGCTAGGAAGGTGAGTTAGAGGCTTGACATGGCAATATGGGAGGCATGATAAACAAGTGGTAGGTAGCGCGACATAACGATAGAGCGAACAACTAGCAGTCAAAGATAGGAGTGATATCGAGGGTATGGTCATCTTGCCTGAAATGCCGCAAGGAAGGAGAACGAGTCCAAGAAGAAGACAAACGGACATAGTCGAACGGATCCTCACAACTTCGGAACGAATCTGAAGCTAACGAGAGAAGCAAACTGGAAAGAACCAAACATCATGATAAACAACCATCACATAAACATGGCATGATGCACAAACAAGTATGATGCATGTCTGGTTTAATGATTCATGGCATGGCAAAGTGCACAAACAAAAGTACAAGTTAAGTGGAGCTCAATATGCAACGAGTTGCATATTGACGAATAACCACATATATTTATTTAGTTCTCTCCCGTTTATGTACCTAACAATATTGAATGTTGATTAACATGGCAAGAGGTGAAGCATATATAAACTAACTATTTAGGCAAGTTTAAATGAGGCCGGAAACAACAAACAACAATTCCGGAAAATCCTCATATGCAAATTTTAGAGTGGGTACTGTTCTGCACTAAACCATATTTTAGAGTTGCTAAACATGCAAAGTAATACCACCATGTTAATCTATGCATTTTTCTACACCATTTGCATGTAAAGTTTATTTAAAACTGAGCTACGGTTAATTAGTTATGAATTAAACCATTTCAGCATGTCATTTAGCAAATTAATGCAAATAGCAAGTTTAACATTTTAAACATGCATGAAAGTTGGATATTATGAAAGTACATGAAAATCTGAGCAAGATGCATATATGACAAGTTTTATTTGGATGCATGGTTATTTAGTTATTGACAATTCAAAGTGATGGCATTTCTGTGAATATGGAGAAAGTGAATAAAGTGCTAAATCACATGGGATAGGAAAAAAACATACACGGGCCCGAAGAATTAGAGTGCAGAGGCCCAGAAATGGATTTGGCCCATGCAGGAGTGCAAAAGAAAAAAGGGGGGCAGAATTGGGGTACCCTGGGGATTCGAACACAGGATCTCCTGGGTGGAGGTTTGCTATAGTGACCAAATTGGCTACTACTCTGCTTGTGTAACACATGGCAGCCAGTAACTCTTAACCAAGGACTAAAACGGACGAGCTTTGGAGCCATGGCTCACGGTGGTTGCTGGCGATCCAGACGAGCAGAACAGAGGCAACCGTGGCTGCAAAGGGCCGGCGGGGGTGTGGAAGACGGTGAGGGTGCAACTACAGGATGCGCGCATACAGTGGCTCGACCTCGACCTCGAGCTCGCGCTCGGATCGGGCACGGCACGGTGAGCAACGACAGCAACTTGGCGAGCACGGGTGAGAAACAGGGCAATCAGCGGGATATGGGACGCTACTCTGGCATGTGCATGCTGAGCACGAGCTGCAGGTGAAGCCCTGGTGTGTGGGCGTGCGTGGGAGAGGCGTGCGTGCGAAAGAAACAGAGGAGCGGCGCAACCTCGTCGGCGACCCAAAGTGACGGTGGAGACCTCACCGGAATTTCCTCTTGACATGATCGAGATGCAAGGACGTGCATGTTGTACTCAGCGTGTAAAACAGCACCTCCGCACGTGCCATACATCTCCGGACGTTGATGGAAACGACACCGGCGATGAGCAGCGACATAGACGTGCATCGGGTGTGGATGGGTTCGAGCCTACAGCGCACCAAAGAGAAAAAAAAACCAACGGGGCACAAATGTTAAAGGCGAGGGTGCATGTGCAAGGATGGGAAAAGGGTCGAACCAGAGGTCACTGGAACAAGGCCGGCAACGTGGTCATGGCGGAAGAACTATCGAGCATGCGAGCAAGCGATGATAGAGGATGCAATCAACAGGCAATTCACAAGATGATCATGGCAACAACATAATGCAACATGACAATGAGATGGGCATGGAAATGGAACATAACCAATGATGAACATGATGCAAGAAGAGAAAATATGTCAAGGCACTCAACATGATCATAGCATAAACATATATGAAGGAAATATGCAAAACAATTATAACAAAGCCACACACAATAAACACATGGCAACAACTAAAATAAATGGAAGGCAACTTGAGCATCGGTCTCCGGGCGTCACACCTGTACAACACAGCCTGCACAATATCTGGACGATATCCAATCCAGACATGTCTGCTAGAGTCTGGTCACATGCATGGACGAACTGATCTTCCGTGTCATGCAGGGATCGCCCAGGCACCAACGTCTGTACAACACTTCTCTATTACTATCGCTTATCTCTCACTTCTATTAACTCACCCGACTTGCGGGGCCAGGGAGTGTGCCTATGGTCGGTTCCCGATTGTGGTCCCACATGTGTGTGTTGTGTGCAAACGCAATAAGACGTGCGTTAGATTCGGAGAGCAGCTTGCCAGACCGACCGACTGTCTGGGTGCCACGCGAACGCGACGGGCGTGTTGTATACTCCGTACATGTGTACCGCCGTTTTATTGAGGCTTTGCTCCATGGCGCACTCCATGGATACAATATTAGTATAATGTACTATTTAAAAGTCAAGGGCGGGGCTTTTCCCGCGCGGTAGGCGGGACAGTTTCGCCTAGTCGATTCGATAGAGACGTGAGAATATGAGGGAGTAGGCTGCTGCAAAGGTAGGGTTGTGTGATTTGATAGGGAGTTACTGTTGGACAGGTGGGGCCCCGTGATTTGACTTGCCATTTTATCATTTTAACTGCAGTGCTACGACTGGCGTGAGTCTCCCGATTCCTGACCACCTCAATGGTATACAGGTGCCTATCCCAATGCTCCACCATGTAGAGGTTGGCTCTTGCATGAGAGCCACTCCTCCACTTTTTCCTTGCCTCTTTCCTCCACATATGCAAAAATGCCATGTAAGCAGGCTTATAGCCCACTATTGTACTTGCTCGTACAGGTGCTAAGCCTGACACATAGGCATAAAATCGGATGTGGCAAGTAAATTACTCCCTCCATCTAGGTGTGCAAGTCATCTTAGGCTGGTCATAGTGGGGAGTAACTTATACTAGTGTCCTGCATATGACACTAGTCTAAGTTACTACCTTCATACTGGAAAGTAACATAGTAGTAGTGTCATAGATGGCTTCATTTATTAGCTTGTAGACTCATCCTTTCTCGGGAAGCGGTATGTTACAGTATCATATTACGTTACTCTAAACACCTTTCTCCTCATTAACTACATGCCACATGAGCAAAAATTTCTTGAAGTGTGCTATGTTACTACCTAAGTTACTCCCACTATCACTAGCCTTACGAAAACCAAATAATCCCAAAACACTTAGGTGCGGTGCATTAACTTCTACTCCCTCTTTGCCAGTTTATAAGGCTCAAATCCGAAATCTCATCAATCAACGCATTTTGTGAGTGGAGGAATGTATCTCATACTTTACAAAACTACCCCAATTAAACTCATGCATTAAACTGGATTAATTGCAGTGCATGCATGCTTGGCCACTAGATAAGTATAAACATTACATGCATTGTTGTGTTTCTTTTTAATTCTCACGTGCAAAGATTTAATGCGTCTCGGAAACTAAAAATGAGATGGAGATTTGCCCTATAAATTGGAAAAACAAAAAAGATGAGATAAGCCCTATAAACCGGAAAGGAGAGAGTACATCGTTTCTTGTTTCTTGACATATCAATCAATAAGAGATGTGGGGTGTGCATGCTTTTAATGACTTCAGACTACCATTTCATTGGAAGAGGTCACTCCTTGGCAATTGCAATAAATACTACGAAGAAAGAGATAGAGAGAAGTAAAAAAATTACTCTTATAACCAACCTTATAGCTAACCTTGTTGTATGAGTGACTAAGTGATGACTATGTATGACATGCCAACATCAGATAGCCTAACGCACCGTGTTAAATCTCCAAGGGCGTGACTGTGCGAGCAAGGTGACGGTCATGGTAGGCGCGACCATGATACGGGCTGCTAGCAGCCCTTGGATCTGAGATCAAATGATCGCATGCTAAGTTGCAGAAAATTTGCAGAATAACCCTCCAGGATAGGATATTCACCCATAGGTCTAGAATCACGCCATGCAACCGTTCGATCTCAGATCCAAGGGCTCTAGGATGCCCATATCATGGGAGAATGGAAAGCTTCATATCACTTGTTATTTTCTCGACGCTTGACATGACATTGAAAGCCATTTAATTGGGCGTCGAGTAGACATGACATCAAATTGGGCCCCCATAGTACTGTGCATGGATCCATGTATCCACCAGGCAAGCCACTACCCTACCCTTCGCACGCCCCACTCAGCATTTTTACAAAAACCGCTGGCAGTTCGCTCCTACTCGTCCCCGGACATCCTTTAACATTACGGCAGTTCGCTCCTAGTCGTCCCATCATTTCACATTACGGTAGTTCCACTAATCCTAACCCTCCTCCCAAATCCGTTCTTCTGTGACGGTGAAAGGTTGCCTTGCTCGCTTCAGACGCATGTTCAAAAACTCAAAGGATGACTGGCTCGTTGGGCTAGATGTTGAGTACGCCATAGTCTTGCAAAGCGAGAAGACTCTAAAGGAGGCAGAGAAGAAGAAGCCCGCCGTGATCCAGGTTTGCGTGCATGACTTATGCTTGGTCTACTACATATGTCATGCCAACGTTCAGTGCAAGGATTTTAAGAACTTCCTCAAGGACGGCCGAGTCAAATTCATTACCGTAGACTTTAGGAACAACAGGGATGTCCTGGATTGGATAGGCCTCATTGTATGCAACCCTTCGACCTCCAGAAGAAAGGGCTGGTGCCCTCCCGTGATCAACTTTCAATGCTGACCCTGGCAGGAGCCATGGTTCATCCTTTGTACGGTACACTGAAGAAACCTATGTTCAAGTTTCATCATGCGTGCGTGGTGTGCATGCACATTTTTTCTTCATGCATGTACCGCTAGTGTGGCTTAGAGAGGACGAGTACATTCTTCTGGAATAAGCAGCACGTCACTGTGATCAATCCACACAAGGAGGTCGCGACAATGCCTCCACATATGCCACGTGGCTTCATGAACTATAAGAGAGACACTATGTAGCGTGCCATTGGAATTCTAATTTGCGTGTTTTGCACATACTCAAAGTACTAGTAAGGTAAATATGATTTGCACACATCAGATTTGGCAACCAAAATATGAATAAGTACCACACTATAGCATGTAAGCTCTGAGTCATATATGCCTGATGTAGACCTTCGTTTAATTGTTATAGTACATCTCATTCAAAATAAATTAGTTTTTATAAAAAACCTAGGGCCTCTTTGATTCGTAGGATTTCCAAAACGCGGGGATAGGAAAAACATGGGATAAGAGTGGAATGTCGTCTTGAATCCTACATGATTGTACGAGTGTTTGATTGTGCATAGAAAAAATGCGGGACTCTTTCAAAGAGGTTTGAGTGGATGGGATGTTTACTATGAAATCTAGTGCAAATGAATCCTATGACAAATTCGTATGGTTTACAATCCTACGAATCAAACAACCAAGATAGGACAAATACCTAAGGATTAGAATCCTCCAAAATTCATTTGAGAATCCTTTGAATCAAAGAAGCCCTTAATCTATTTTATGATTCATGGAATTGTGCCTTGTAAAGCATAACGTAAAAACAAATAATGGCAATTCAACTAGAAAAGGTTTGGGCAGTTATGATATGGACGATTCTAGAACAAAGGAGAAGCACTTGTGTTTTGAGGTTTGTGCATTATGCTTAAGTTCAACCATGGAGTGTGGTAGATTGTACATGTGGCAAAATCCGGTGGGGGGCTAGTAGATGGTGCGAGGGGCCAAGTGGAGGGAGAATTTGAAGGAGTGCACAAGTGCGAGATCGATATTTAAATAGAGGAGGCAAGAACGTGTGTTGTTGCATGCAGTGGCTGAGACATGAAAAATAAATGAGCTAGGGGGCCAAGCATTGCTAATCCTTTACGAGGAGGGCCAATTCATCAACTTAAACCATTTTACCAGCAGTTATCTAATGATCACATTCATATTAGCCTCGATATATAGTGATGTTAGGGGGGGCAGGGCCCTTGCTGCCCCCTGTCTTCGCCACTTTGCGCGCATCTGAGAGATGAAGCGGAAGGCATGGACGATGAGAGGGGGGCATTGGATATATAATTAATGTGTGTGTATTAGCTATGTAATCCTATATAGAGAGGTATAGATTGATCGATGTCGACGTGGGAAACAGGGTGAGACCTCACTAGATATATAGATTGATCGATTTGTGTGGGAAACTGTGAAAGACCTAGCTATATATACACACACATAGAGGAACATCGATCGTTGTGCATGCACGTGAGAGAAAAAGAATGTCTGATATGATGGAGAGGGGGAGGTGTGTGTGTGCATGCATGGGAGACCGACCTGAAGAAAAAGATTGCATGTGTGTGATGGATAATGCCGACTGGTACTGTGTGTGCATGCATGCGCGGGAGAAAGTTAGTGGTACAATTATAAAAGAGAAGATGAATGTGTGGGTGTAAAAGACTAGGTGAGGTCATGATCAATGTATAGTTGAATTCAAATATTTGAATAAGAGATCATGATGTTTGAAACCCATGCATGCATGAATATAACTGAGATATGTGCGGTGTGGTTTGGAAATGAGCATGTTGTAATGTATACACATTGAACAAGGTCAGACTGATTTGAATTTGAGATATCGATGGCAGACATTGTTTCGCCACATTGCATTCGTGCATGGACACACTATTCTAAGTGGAGATGATAGGTGGCTTTCGCATCACATATCTATATCTATACCCCTATATATATTATATTTTATATTTCTAATAGAGTGTGCGGATAACTTTAACTTTGAAAGATGGTCATTGGATGAGGCCGATCCGATGGTTTAGAGATGGCAAATTTGAGCACTACTGGCCGTTGGATATAATCTAGATTCCACCAAATTTTGCCACATATACAATCTAGAAGACTCCATGGTTGAACTTAAGCATAATGCACAAACCTCAAAACACAAGCACTTCTTCTTTGTTCTAGAATCTTCCGTATCAGAATTTCCCAAATGTTTTTCTACATGATTTGCCATTATTTGTTTTTCTTTATGCCTTACAACGCACAATTCCATGAATCTTAAAAATAGATTAGCTTTCTTATAAAACAAGATGATTTTGAATGAAATGAACTATAAGAATTAAACGAACATCTACATCATGCATATATGACTCAAAGTTTACATGCTATAATGTGGGATTTATTCATATTTTGTTGCCAAATCTCATGCGTGCAATGCACGTGTACCTTACTAGTCTAAATGGTGTTTGTGTGTGTGTTGTGATTGTTAAACACATTGTACGTAGTATATCATACATGGTTTAGATTCCGAACATCTAGCTAGAGCATACATGTACTATGATTTGAATTAAACATAAAATGGATACATATATTTGAATTTGAGATCGTATGTACATGTAATTCGTATTTATATAGGAATTTACTTCTCCTAGATTCATGTCATGTGTTGTGAAGATAATATTTAGATGGTTGTATAACTAACCCGAGTACAATCCCATTCAAACATGGAAAATGTACTCAAATTTAGTCCATATTCTAGACAACACACATTATTTTTTTATTGTTGAGGCAAGTGCAAATTGTTTTGGTACTGTAAACAATTTTTTAGTTTTTTTGTTGTATTTGAATGCAGTTCTAGTAATATAGTAAAATGGGACATGGCTCTCTCCAGTGATGAGGTGCGAATTGTCTTTTTTGGGTACACGTTAAGCTTGTTCTCCCGAAATTTCAAGCCGCCCCTTGTTATGCCAAAATTTCAAGCGAGCGTCTCTGTCTATCGTGTTGTGAAACTCCCGCCTCTTCAACCCGCGCCTTGTTACCCCGAAATATTTAAGATATATCTTTGTCTCGTTGTGCTCCGACAACTCCCTACATCTCAACCGGCCCCTTGATATTCCAAAACTACAACGCGTGCAAAACTCCCACCTCCTGTGAAATCCCGACACGCGAAATGCCCGTAATACCCCCGAACTGAAAAAACCGCCTAGCTCAAATCGATGGGGGTACTTTCGTAACATACCCCACATTTCGGACAAGCGCATCCCTAAGCCATGGTTCCCCACTCCTGTCCCATCCGCCCACCCATTCGTACACTGAGGCCACGAAAATCCACGAAGCCCCACACCCTACTCCGTCCGCCACCCAGCCAGAGCCTCTTCCCCGATGACGTCGTCCACAGCAACACCTCGACGTCCCTCATCCACCATACCAGATGAGGATCCATCGTTGATCTCGTCGTCCCGCCGGTTCAACCACCATGTCCTCCACCTCCAAGGAGTTGCGCCGACGTTCCCCTCCTCTTTCGCGCCACCTCCATTCCCACACCACCGTCTTCACCTACACCACCGGAAGAGCATCATCATCACCGTTTCCTCGGATGAAGTTGAGGCCTAATCGGTGCCACCAAAGAGGTTGTACACTAATTGCCGCATTTTCTTCTTGATTCGATCTCACGGTGTTGCCGGTGCTTGGTCCTGAGCCGACACGTCGCGGCTCCATCCACGGCGGCATTGCTAGACACTTCCTCCACAACGTCGCTCCCTCGACGGCAATGTCCACATCAGTTGGAGCTGCTGCTGCTATAGCTCTCACTCGCATTGCTGCTTTGCTCTTGCTCTCGGTCCCCTGCTTGGTATGCTCTTGCTATTGCTCTTGCTCTTGCTCGCGCTGCTGCTCTCTCTTGCTCTTGCTTGCGATGCTGTTGCGATTTAGCTGCACTTTAGTCGACTGAATCGAGTTTTGGGTCAGTCGATTTTCAGGGGGTGGGGGGGGGAGGGCTCGCTAGAGTTAAGGAAGAACCAGCTGGAGCGGGGGGGGGGGCTTGCCGGAGAGGTACCCCACTATCTATCTTAGGGTTCAGGGTGGGGCGGTGGTCGCCGACGGTGGTGGGGCAGTGGCGGTGGATCGCCGGAGAAAAAGCTTGGCACGGGGGGGCCTAGAGGGATGGCGGGCGGGGCGGCTGTTTGGCCGGTAGTGGCTGGCGGTGGTAGTGGTTTCGGGGCGGGCGGGGTGGTGCACCGCCTGCCGCGGGCGGCGGGGGTCGGCTGTTTGGCCGGTGGTCGCTGGCGGCTCAGGGTAGCCTCACCTGATGTTGCTACATGACCAGCTGCCCCGGCTCTCGCATGCGTTGCTGCTGCTGCTACTTCTTTTCTGCTACTAGTGTGTTCAGTTTCGACAATAAAATTCAGTTTCGATAGCAAAATTCAGTTTCGACGGTTAAGTTCAGTTTTGATAGTTAAATTCGGTTTCGACAGTTAAGTTCAGAGATGAGCGGCTGATGTATTTTACATCTATCACTTTGTGGTTATGTATTTTATGTCATCTATTGGATATGCTAATAGAATTCCACTCAGGTTAATGTTGTCTCTCTTGTCTTGCTTCAGCCTTGGCGTTGTACAACTCACCGGAGCTACTCCAACGACGAAACCCCTCCATCACAGCGGAGCAGTAGCCCGGGCTCCATCTCCAGACGCCTAAGATCTTCTTCCCCTCCTCCGATAGCCAAGTCAGCCAGAGCATCCTCACCGACCAACCCAATCACGTTGAGATCGACATGGCTTCGCCAAAGAGGTTGTGCACTTGTTACATCTCTTTTTTACTCTAGATGTTATATATATTGTCCATTGAGCACACGTAGTAATGTGAAATAGGATTATTTTATCCTACTATATGACAAGCAGTGAGGTACCAGGCAACTTAGCTATCCATGATGTACTCTCTTGAACGCCATCATTATTTATCTCTACGCTTTTGAGCTGTGCATTTGTCGGTGGGCCTGGGAGTTGATCTAGTAGGGCTGTGGACTAGGTCCAAAGTAATAGAAGTATCACAAAAACATTTTTTGAGTGTAGGCTTTTCCTTGCTCAAGCCTGCCTATTAGAATCGCCAGTGCTTGAAAGGAAAAGTGAAGGAAAAACATAGGAATTGGAAAGTTTCCTATGGTACTACTATTCATGAATTTGGTTCAAAGGAATGGAGCAAAGGAAAACTATAGGATTTGTTCCTTTAGTGTCTCCTTGAAAGAAAAAACGTAGGAATTTTAATTTCCACATCTCCTCCTTTTCAAATTCCTATTCATGAAGCACAAGACTAAGAGATAGTAGCATAATAGCATTATAACCGTAAATTTTCTTGTGGTTTGACTTAATGTCACCATGCTTCCTTGCGTCCTGTGATCTTCCAATTGTTGTGAATCAAACACCCAGATTGGCAAAAATCATGTGTTTTGAAATTCTCAGCCCTACTAAACCTTGGGAAAATAACCTCCTTAAGAATTTTAATAGAGGTGCGGTGATCAGCCCTACTAGTTGGAATAGCTTCTACCCATTTAGTAATATATTCAACAGCAACCAAAATATGTGTATACCCATTAGAGGAAGGAAAAGGTCGCATGTAATCAAACCCCCAAACATCAAATGGTTCAACAACAAGTGAATAATTCATAGGCCTTTCTTGACGCTTACCGATATTATCTATTCTTTGACATTCATCACAAGATGAGACAAACTTACGAGCATCCTTGAAGAGAGTAGGCCAATAAAATCCAGACTACAATACCTTGTGAGCGATTCTATCTCCAGCATGATGCCCTCCATAAGATTCGGAGTGACATTTCCGTAGGATTTGTCCCTGTTCATGCTTAGGTACACAACATCTAATAATACCATCTACTCCTTCTTTATAAAGATGTGGGTCATCCCAAAAGTAATGTCTTAAATCTTAGAAGAAAATTTTATTTTGTTGATACATAAAGCTAGGTGGCAAATATTTAGCAACAATGTAATTAGCATAGTCAGCATATCAAGGAGTACCATTAGCAACATTTATTGCAGCTAACTGCGCATCAGGAAAAGTATCATTAATAGGAAGTGGGTCATCAAGTATATTTTCAAGCCTAGACAAGTTATCAGCTACGGGGTTCTCAGCTCCTTTTCTGTCAATAATATGCAAATCAAATTCTTGCAACAAGAGAACCCAATGAATAAGTCTAGGTTTAGCATCTTTCTTTTCCATAAGATATTTAACAGCATCATGGTCTGTGTGAACAGTTACTTTGGAATCAATAATATAAGGTCTAAACTTATCACAAGCAAACACCAGTGCTAAGAATTCTTTTTAGTAGTAGCATAATTTCTCCGAGCGCTGTCTAGAGTTTTACTAGCATAATGAATAACATTCAATTTCTTATCAACTCTTTGTCCTAGAATAGCACCAACAGCATAATCACTAGCATCACACATAATTTCAAAAGGTAAATTCCAATCAGCTGGTTGAAATATAGGTGCAGTAATTAAAGCTTTCTTGAGTTTTTCAAAGGCTTCAAAACAATCATTATCAAAGACAAAAGGAACATCCTTTTGCAAAAGATTAGTAAGTGGCCTAGAAATTTTAGGGAAGTCTTTGATAAATCTCCTATAGAAACCAGCATGACCTAAGAAACTACGAATACCTTTGATGTCCTTGAGACATGGCATTTTATCAATAGCATCAACCTTAGCTTGGTCTACTTCAATACCTTTTTTAGAAATTTTATGACCCAAGACAATGCCTTTATTTACCATAAAGTGGCACTTCTCCCAATTCAAGACAAGATTTGTTTGTTTACATCTCTGCAAAACTCAATCAAGATTGCTTAAACAATTGTCGAAAGGCTTCCCATAAAAAGAAAAGTCATCCATGAAAACTTCAACAATCTTTGATAGGTAGCAGGTGCATTACATAGACCAAAAGGCATATGTATATAAGCATAGGTTCCAAAAGGACAAGTAAAAGTGGTCTTTTCTTGATCAGGTTGAGAATCAGGTATTTGAGAGAAACCAGAATGTCCATCGAGGAAGCAAAAATGTGTGTGCTTAGATAATCTTTCAAGCATTTGGTCACTAAAAGGCAAAGGGCAATGATCTTTTCTAGTAGCTTTATTTAATTTTCTAAAATCAATTATCATTCTATAGCATGTAACAATTCTTTGTGGAATAAGTTCATTCTTATCATTAGGAACAACATTTATACCTCCTTTCTTAGGGACACAATGAACAGGACTTACCCATCTACTATCAGCTATAGGATAGATTATACCTGCTTCCAAAAGTTTTAATATTTCCGTTCTCACCACCTCTTTCATTTTTGGATTCAACCGACGTTGGTGATCAGCAATTGGTTTAGCATCAGGTTCCATATTAATTTTGTTCTGACATAGAGTGGGACTAATGCCCTTTAAATCATCAAGAGTATATCCAATAGCAGCCCGGTGCTTTCTTAGAACTTACAATAATCTTTCTTCTTCATGTTCTGAAAGGTTAGCACTGATAATAACAGGATATATCTTCTTTTCATCTAGATAAGCATATTTCAAAGTGTCTGGCAATTGTTCCAATTCAAACACAGGGTCACCTTTAGGTGGAGGAGGACCTCCAGGAGTTTCAATACGCAAATTGTGCTTAAGTAGAGGACGTTGTTCAAAGAAAAAATTATCTATTTCATTTCTTTCATGGATATGTAAATCATTCTCGTGGTCTAGCAAGTATTTCTCTAAAGGATAAGTACGTGGCACAACAACAGAAGCAAGAGCGATGAATTCATCCTTACTAGAAAATTCTTTTTCATGATAATGTCTACTAAACTTGGAAAAAATTAATTCATGAGACTCATCACCGAAGCTAACTTCCACAGTTTGTTTTTGGCAATCTATCCTAGCAGTAACTCTATTCATGAAAGGTCTACCAAAGATAATGGGACAGAAATCATCAGGTGGAGTACGAAGAACAAGAAAATCGGTAGGATATTTTGTTTTCCCACACAAGACTTCAACATCTCTGACAATCCCAACTGGTGATATAGTGTCTCCATTTGCAAGTTTAATGGTAATATCTATGTCTTCTATCTCAACAGGTGCTATTTATTTCCTAATTTCTTGATATAACTTGTGAGGAATAACACTCACACTAGCACCGATATCACATAAACCAGAATAACAGTGATCTCCTATTTTAACTAAAATGACATGCATGCCAACAACAGGTCTACGTTTATCTTTTCTATCGGGTTTAGCAATCTTAGCAGCTTCTTCACAAAAGTAGATAACATGCCCATCCTCATCTTCTTCCAAGAGATCTTTAACTATAGCAATATTAGCTTCAACTCTAATTTTGTTCATCTATTTTAGGTGTTCTAACAGAGCTTTTGTTAACCATAGTTGAAACTTTAGCATGTTCCTTTATCCTAACAGGAAAAAGAGGTTTCTCAAAGTAAGCAGTAGGAACAACTGGATCAACATTATAAAGTATAGTTTCTTCTTTAACTGATACCGGTTCTATAATTTCTTATTTAATAGGTGGTTGATATCTAATCCACTTCTCTTTAGGGAGTTCAACATGAGTAGCAAAAGATTCTCAAAAGGAGGCCACTATCTCAGAGTCAAGTCCATATTTAGTGCTAAACTTTTGAAAAGCATCGGTATCCATAAACGATTTAACACAATCATACTTAAGCTTTATACCTGACTCTTTACCTTCGTTGAGTTCCCAATCTTCAGAGTTGCGTCTAATTCTTTCCAAAAGATCCCACCGGAATTCAATAGTCTTCTTCATAAAAGAACCAACACCAGAAGTATCCAGCATGGTTTGATCATTACGAGAAAGCCGAGCATAAAAATTCTGAATAATAATTTCTCTTGAGAGCTCATGATTAGGGCATGAATATAACATTGACTTAAGCCTCCCCCAAGCTAGAGAGATACTTCTCCTTCATGAGGCCAAAAATTATATATATAGTTCTGATCATGATGAACTAGATGCATAGGATAATTTTTTTGGTGAAATTCCAATTTTAAATGATTCCAATTCCATGATCCAATATCATTGCATAGCCTATACCATGCCAATGCTTTTCCCATCAAAGATAAAGGGAAAAACTTTTTCATAACATCATCCCTGGGTAAACATGCAAGCTTAAACAATCCACAAATTTGTTCCACATGTATCAAGTGCATTTGAGGATGTTCTGTTCCATCTCCTGCATAAGGATTAGCTAGCAGTTGTTCTATCATACCCGAAGGAATTTCATATTCAATATTTTTAGTAGGTGCTGTAGGTTGAGGGGAAATTAATTGCAGTTCCGGTCGAGTTGAAGATACCCTGAACATAACGCTCAAAGGATTGTTTTCCATAGTAACAAGCGACAATAAATTTCAGCACACTATATAAATGTTTCCTTACCGAATTCCACTTACCAAAGGTGCTTCAGTCCCTGGAAACGGCGCTAGAAAATAGCCTTGATGACCCACAAGTATAGGGGATCAATTGTAGCTCTTTTCGGTAATAAGAGTGTTGAACCCAACGAGGAGCAGAAGGAAATGACTAGTTTTCAATAAGGTAGTGTCTGTAGGTGCTGAAATTGTAAGTAGCGAGTAGTTTGATAGCAAGATAGTCTGTAACGAGCAAGTAACGATAACGGTAACAAGTATGCAGAAAGGTAGCCCAATCCTTTTGAGGCAAAGGGCAAGCCAAAATGGTCTCTTATAATAAGCAAATCGTTCTTGAGGGTACATGGGAATTTCATCTAGTCACTTTCATCATATTGGTTTGATTTGTGTTCGCTACTTTGATAATTTAATATGTGGGTGGACCGGTGCTTAGGTGTTGTTCTTACTTGAAAAAACCTCCTACATACAATTAACCCTCCCATAGGCATCTGCAACTATGAGAAAAGTATTAAGGATAAATCCTAACCATAACATTAAATTCTAGGATCCAATTGGTCCCTTACGGAATAGTGCATAAACTGGGGTTTAAGTTTCTGTCACTCTCGCAACCCACCATCTATTTACTAATCCACAATGCATTCCCTTAGGCCGAAATATGGTGAAGTGTCATGTAGTCGATGTTCACATGACACCACTAAGGGAATCACAACATACATACTATCAAAATATCGAACACATATCAAATTCACATGATTACTTGCAACATGATTTATCCCGTGACCTCAAGAACAAAAGTAACTACTCATAGTCAACAAACATGATCATGATCAGAGGGGTATTAATATGCATAATGGATCTGAACATATAATCCTCCACCAAATAAACCATATAGTAATCAACTACAAGATGTAGTCAACACTACTAGTCACCCCCTAGCAACAATCTATAGTTCCTGCAACAAGATTGAATATAAGAGATGAACTAGGGTTTGAGATGAGATGGTGCTGGTGAAGATGTTCATGGAGATTGCCTTCCCCAAGATGGGAGAGTTGTTGGTGATGATGATGACTATGATTTCCACCTCCGGGAGGGAAGTTACCCCGGCAGAATCGCTCCGCCGGAGGGCAAAAGTTCTCATGCCCAAGTTCTGCCTCGAGGCATCGGCGCTCCATACCGAAAGTATTATTATGATTTTTTCTAGGTCAAAACCACTTATATACCAGAAGATGGGCACCGGGGGTGGGCCGAGGAGGCCACAACCCACCAGGTGGCTCCCCTCTAGTACTTATTGGCTCCAATATTTCTTATATATTCCATAAAAAAACTCTGTAAAGTTTCAGCCCATTTGAAGTTGTGCAGAATAGGTGGCCCGACGTAGCTTTTCCAGGTCTAGATTTCCAGCTGCTGGAATTCTCCCTCTTAGTGTGTTCCTTGCAAATTATGAGAGAAAAGGCATTAGAATTACTCCAAAAAAAATTTGTAAATAACAGTAAGAAAACATTATGCAAAATGGACGTATCAACCGGCCGCGGTCAAATTCGATTCCACTGAAGTTGGAGAAACAGACACCCACTAGCCACCTTAATGCAAAACTAGTTGCATGCCTGTCGGTGGAACCGGTCTCATAAACATGGGCATCCACCAATACCGCCGAATCAAAATAAGACAATGGGGGTAAGCACACTACTGCGGGATGCTGCTAACGTGACACTACTACTAGAGACCCTTCAACGAAACTGTGTGCGATACCATAATCGCAGACGGTGGTGTAAGAAACCCATCAAAAAAGGTGCAAAACTTTTGCGATGGAGGATGCGTCAAACACGGTTCAGATTTTAGTTGCGTGTGTGATGGAGGGCATATGGTTCAGTTCAATTAACTGTTTGCGATGAGGAGGAACAAAAGAAATGGGTAGCCAGATGGAGGTGTGTGCTATATACAACATACGGTTCACTCGGATGAACTGTTTGTGATTAGGCAACACAAAAGAAACGGTCAGCCAGATGAAGGTGTGTGCGATATATGGCATGCGGTTCACTCAGATGAACTATTTGCATTGAGACATCAGAACAGAAATGGTTCAACTTAACAAGATGTCTGTGATACGCGGCAAACAGGTCTATAATCAGTATTGTGTGTGAAGACCGATAATAACACAGATGGTTGCTGCTAATAAGATGTGTGTGTTGTGCGATGGGATTGCATACAGAACAACAACATATATAAGGACATGCTTGCATAACCAAATTAAACATCCATTTACATAGGTGGCTACGACAACCATGGCATTTGCACACACCAAAGTAAACAATTACATGCATAATTACATAGCTAGCTACTACACACATGACTTTTCTGCACACCAATAAAGTAATATTACATGCATGATTAACTAGCATAAACGATCATCTGATCATCATCTACTTCATGTGACGCTTGCTCTGCTTGTGGCTTGATCCAGGCTCGTTGATTTTGGTAACGAGGCACTTCCTGATGTCAACGATCCGCATGTGCATCTCGTAGCATGTGTACACACTCTTGGCCGCGAACCTGGGGTGAGGTTCATCCAATAGGCGCATCCAGGCCCTGTACCAGGATAGGAGACTTGTTTTCTAGGAATCCTACTTCATCTTTTCGTAGTAGGGGTGGATGATTGCCGAGGCGAGTTCGAACAGGGAGTCCTTCTTCGTGCTGCCCCAGACCTTGTAGTGGTCACGGATTTTGACAAGGTTCTTGCATGCCAAGCCCGTAAAAAGGAGCGCGTTTACATCATCGACGGTTTCCACCGTGGCGAACTTGTAGTCGGTGTTGTTGACAAACCTGTTGAAATGGTCGCAAGGCTCTGTGGCCATGCACTAGTGGTAGATGAGGACATGATGGCCCACGCACAACTGGGCGACGACAACCTTCTGATCTATGCCGAGATGACCGGTGTTGTACTGGAGGTCGATGCTGACCACCTTGTACTTGTCTCATGCAAGCAACTGCTCAACGCTGATGATGTAGTCGTCCACCACGGTCGGGTCGATGGTGTACACCACCAAGAGATCCGTCTCCCTCGCGTGGGTCTCCACTCTATGCTCGCCGAACTCCATTGGAGCGCCGCTGGACATCCCCTCTCTATATGTCATCGTGGGTGTGCTTGTTGTGTTGTGGGGCATGATCGAAAGGTTGAAGAGACTAAGGTTATAATGGTCGCGGGAATTAAAGGGGAAGCCGGACGGCCAAGAATATCGACAGGCCCTGATGGTAGTTCTAATTTGCAGCGTGTAACTCCATCGTGCCGAACATAACTACATCGCATGGAAACGCACGCGGCGCAACCGCATGCATATGGGGTCCTCCACGTGATCATGCGCACGCCCAAACATTGGCAGAGCGAGCGCGGAGGGATGCGAGCAGAGCGCTCCGTGGTCGCCTCAACGGCAAGCAACCATATATATATGCATATAGCAGTTGAACACGCAAGGAAAAGCTATCCGCAAGCCGAGCGCGCTGACAGAAGCGAGCAAAGCGTGCCAATGGACGCGAGCAGAGCACGCCAACAGACATGAGCAGAGGGCGCCGCGGCGCCTAACGGCGGGATAGACCTTCATTTAAGCCAATCAAAACAAGACTGGGACAGACATGTCTGTATTGAGCAAAGGGATTGCACATGTCTGTATTGGCTGGAACGAGAATGCAATAGAAAAATAAGAATTAAGTCCACGATGATGCGATCGTTGTGGTGGTTACAGGAGGCAAGAAGAAAGATGCATCCATCAACGTATGACCTTCTCCTCCTCAACTCAGTGCGCTGGCCGTGCCACCGGCCGGCGGCTAAGGAGCGGCAGCTTTTGTGGCGAGGTCAATGTGCTTCTCAGCAAAGGCATCCATGGCTTCCAGCCGGCTGAAGAAGGCCAACGTCGTAGCATCCTCACTGGCCTTGTAGATAACTATGTACATGATTCGCTCGTACACATGGATGTGTAGGTCAACGGTTTCTTGCAGGGCGAGGCGCCTCGTGGTGAGCGCGACCTCCAGGTGGACATTCTTCGTGGCATCGGCGGGCAGTCGCAGGGCCACCAGTGGTTGAAAGAGGTTCCGACGATGGTGGCCGATTAGGGTGGCAGGCAATGAGGAGCCTGGGCGCGCGGGCTGGAATAGTACGGCGATGTCGTCCACGAGCTTCTTGACGATGGTGAACCTGTTGGTGGTGCGAACGATCATCTGGTCCAACTGAGAGTCGTAGCTGGCGTCGACGGCGGCCATCCACCAACCGGTTGCCAACACCGTATTTGGACGATCGACGATGCCATGCCATAGGCCGGCATCGTGGACCATCTGGCACAGCCGCTGGCTGCTCGCGCGCATCGCCGCCATGGGTCTGGAGTGGGCACTTTTGCGCTTATTAGTGCAGGTGCTTAGGAACATGCTTAGGTGCATACGACGTGGTAGATGCATGTGAATGGAGGGGCGCCTTTATATGAGCACAAACTGTGTTGCATTCACATCGTGCTACCTCTTTTAATGGTCCTCCCGTTACTTCCCTCATGCATTCACACTATGCTAATTGAAGGAGGATGCATCATTGGCCGTTCAACATTTTGGGAACCGCTACCCTCTCCCTCATCTCCACTAAAGCCGTATCGGGAACTGCGCCGCCCGCTGTCAAATCGAATAGTACTGCGGCACTCGCTACACGCCTAGCTGAACACGCCTCCTCACGCTCCATCTTTGCTTAATTACTGAATTTTAGTTGCAAAAATTAGATACTGCTAGTGATTTTTAGCTTCATATTTTTGCAAATCACGGTGTTACAAGGTTGGCAAATGGCAATGTTACTAGATCAACAAATGTCAATCTTTCTAGTTTTACAAATGGCAACATACCCAATATGATAGAAGCAAATCGCACCAAATTGTTTGTAAGTGGCTCACACGGGTCATCCAAAGGAATAGTTTGTGTTCAAGAGATGCACAAATCCTGCTCTCACTTTGCATACGGGTGTTCCATCTAAAACCATCATGCTTGTTGTGAGAAGCTCTTGTTTGTGAGAAGCATAAACCCAAACCTGCCCCAAAGTTGATGCCGCTCCGTGATAGCATGCCAAGTTTCATGAATTTCAGACGAGTTTAGGATTTACTAGAATTTAAAAACCAGTTATCTCAATGTTTGCGGCCGAGTGACGGTGGCAGGGTGTTTGACATTCATTCCCATTTCTTGCATGGGACCTAAGCATGGACCCAAGGACAAAGATTTGATTTTTCAAACAATTTATATGCACTAGAGCATGTGCATTTAGTTCAAATTTGAATTATGCAGATAAATGCACTGAAAACTCAGTTAATGCATAAAAATGTCCAAATGAACCCCGAAAAATCACAAAAAATAACACAACACTCCTGTTGTTCTATGTTGACACGAGAAAAAATTTGAAAGCAATAAGAGGCAATGGATATCGTTTCGCCCCAAAGTTGTAGCGTTCCCTACCGAAACCATCATGCTTGTTGTGAGAAGCTCTCGTTTGTGAGAAGAATATACCCAAACCTGTCCCAAATGGGACAAAAAATTTACCACGGCATGTTGATGCCGCTCCATGATAGCATGCCAAGTTTCATCAATTTCAGAAGAGTTTTGGATTTACTAGAATTTAAAAACCAGGTATCTCAATGTTTGCGGCCGAGTGACGGTGGCATGGTGTTTGACATTCATTCCCATTTCTTGCATGGGACCTCATCATGCACCCAAGGACAAAGATTTGATTTTTCAACCAATTTATATGCACTGGAGCATGTGCATGTAGTTCAAATTTGAATTATGCACATAAATGCATTGAAAACTCACTTAATGCATAAAAGTGTCGAAACGAAGCCCGTAAAATCAAAAAAAATAACCCAACACTCCTGTTGTTCTATGTTGACACGAGAAAAAAATTGAAAGCAATAAGAGGTAGTGGATATCATTTCGCCCCAAAGTTGGGGCGTTCCCTAGCGAAACGATCATGCTTGTTGTGAGAAGCTCTGGTTTGTGAGAAGCATATACCCAAACCTACCCCAAATGGGGCAAATAATTTACCACAGCATGATGACGCCGCTCCATGATAGCATGCCAAGTTTCATGAATTTCAGACGAGTTCTGGATTTACAAGAATTTTAAAACTAGGTATCTCAATGTTTGCGGCCGAGTGACGGTGGCAGGGTGTTTGACATTCATTCCAATTTCTTGCATGGGACCTAAGCATGCACCCAAGGACAAAGATTTGATTTTTCAACCAATTTATATGCACTGGACCATGTGCATGTAGTTCAAATTTGAATTATGCAGATAAATGCATTGAAAACTCAGTTAATGCATAAAAATGACCAAACGAACCCCGAAAAATCACAAAAAAATAACACAACACTCCTATTGTTCTACGTTGACACGAGAAAAAAATTGAGAGCAATAAGAGGCAATGGATATCGTTTCGCCCCAAAGTTGCGGCATTCCCTACCGAAACCATCATGCTTGTTGTGAGAAGCTCTGGTTTGTGAGAAGCATATACCCAAACCTGCCCCAAATGGGACAAAAAATTTACCACGGCAAGTTGATGCCGCTCCATGATAGCATGCCAAGTTTCATGAATTTCAGCCGAGTTTTGGATATACTAGAATTTAAAAAGTAGGTATCTCAATGTTTGCGGCCGAGTGACGGTGGCTGGGTGTTTGACATTCATTACCATTTCTTGCATGGGACCTAAGCATGCACCAAAGGACAAAGATTGGATTTTTCAACCAATTTATATGCACTGGAGCATGTGCATGTAGTTCAAAATTGAATTATGCAGATAAATGTATTGAAAACTCCCTTAATGCATAAAAATATCCAAACAAACCCCAAAAAATCACAAAAAATAACACAAAACTCCTGTTGTTCTATGTTGACACGAGAAAATTTTTGGAAGCAATAAGAGGCAATGGATATCCTTTTGCCCCCAAAGTTGGGGCGTTCCCTACCGAAACTATCATGCTTTTTGTGAGAAGCTCTGGTTTGTGAGAAGCATATACCCAAACCTGCCCCAAATGGGACAAAAAAATTACCACGGCACATTGATGCCGCTCCATGATAGCATGCCAAGTTTCATGAATTTCAGACGAGTTTTGGATTTACTAGAATTAAAAACCAGGTATCTCATTGTTTGCAGCCGAGTGACGGTGGCAGGGTGTTCGAGATTCATTCCCATTTCTTGCATGGGACCAAAGCATGAACCCAAGGACAAAGATTTGATTTTTCAACCAATTTATATGCATTCGTGGATGTGCATGTAGTTCAAATTTGAATTATGCAGATAAATGCATTGAAAACTCACTTAATGCAAGACAATGTCCAAACGAATCCCGAAAAATCAAAAAAAAATAACACAACCCTCCTGTTGTTCTATGTTGACACGAGAAAAAAATTTGAAAGAAATAAGAGGCAATGGATATCGTTTCTCCCCCAAAGTTGGGGCGTTCCCTATCGAAACCATCATGCTTGTTGTGAGAAGCTCTGGTTTGTGAGAAGCAAATACCCAAACCTGCCCCAAATGGGACAAAAAATTTACCATGGCATGTTGATGCCGCTCCATCATAGCATGCCAAGTTTAATGAATTTCGGACAAGTTATGGATTTACAAGAATTTTAAAACTGGCATCTGAATGTTTGCGGCCGAGTGATGGTGGCAGGGTGATTGACATTCATTCCCATTTCTTGCATGGGACCTAAGCATGCACCCAAGGACAAAGATTTTATTTTTCAACCAATTTATATGCACTAGTGCATGTGCATGTAGTTCAAATTTGAATTATGTAGATAAATGCATTGAAAACTCACTTAATGCATAAAAATGTCCAAACGAACCCCGAAAAATAACAAATCCTATTGTTCTATGTTGACACGAGAAAAAAATTGAAAGCAATAAGAGGCAATGGATATCGTTTCTCCCCCAAAGTTGGGGCGTTCCCTACCGAAACCATCATGCTTGTTGTGAGAAGCTCTGGTTTGTGAGAAGCATATACCCAAACCTGCCCCAAATGGGACAAAACAGTTACCACGGCATGTTGATGCCGCTCCATGATAGCATGCCAAGTTTCATGAATTTCAGACGAATTTCGGATTTTCTAGAATTTAAAAACCAGGTATCTAAATGTTTGCGGCCGAGTAACCGTGGCAGGGTGTTTGACATTCATTCCAATTTCTTGCATGGGACCTAAGCATGAACCCAAGGACAAAGATTTGATTTTTCAACCAATTTATATGCATTGGTGCATGTGCATGTAGTTCAAATTTGAATTATGCAGATAAATGCATTGAAAACTCACTTAATGCATACAAATGTCCAAACGAACCCCGCAAAATCACAAAAAATAACACAACACTCCTGTTGTTCTATGTTGACACGAGAAAAAAATTTGAAAGCAATAAGAGGCAATGGATATCGTTTCTCCCCCAAAGTTGGGGCGTTCCCTATCGAAACCATCATGCTTGTTGTGAGAAGCTCTGGTTTGTGAGAAGCATATACCCAAACCTGCCCCAAATGGGACAAAAAATTTACCATGGCATGTTGATGCTGCTCCATCATAGCATGCCAATTTTAATGAATTTCATACGAGTTATGGATTTACAACAATTTAAAAACTAGGTATCTCAATGGTTGCGGCCGAGTGACGGTGGCAGGGTGTTTGACATTCATTCCCATTTCTTGCATGGGACCTAAGCATGCACCCACGGACAAAGATTTGATTTTTCAACCAATTTATATGCAATGGAGCATTTGCATGTAGTTCAAATTTGACTTATGCACATGAATGCATTGAAAACTCACTTAATGCATGAAAATATCCAAACGAACCATGAAAAATCACAAAAATAACACAACACTCCTGTTGTTCTATGTTGACACGAGAAAAATTTGAAAGCAATGAGAGGCAATGGATATCATTTCGCCCCCAAAGTTGGGGCGTTCCCTACAGAAACCATCATGCTTATTGTGAGAAGCTCTGGTTTGTGAGAAGCATATACCCAAACCTGCCCCAAATGGGACAAAAAATTTACCATGTCATATTGATGCCGCTCCTATTAGGGAACACAGTAATTTCAAAAAAATTCCTACGCACATGCAAGATCCATCTAGGTGATCCATAGTAATGAGAGGGGATAGAGTGTTATCTACATACCCTCATAGACCGTAAGCGGAAGCGTTATGAGAACACAGTTGGTGTAGTTGTATGTCTTCATGATCCGACCGATCCTAGTACCGAAGGTACGGCACCTCCACGATCTCCACACATTCAGCTCAGTGGCGTCCCACAAACTCTAGATCCAGCTGAGGTCGAGGGAGAGTTTCATCAGCACGACGGAGTGATGATGGTGATGATGAAGTTACCGACGCAGGGCTTCGCCTAAGCACTACAACGATATAACCAAGGTGAAAATCTATGGAGGGGGCCACCGCATACGGCTGAACAATCAACTTGTGTGTTTATGGGGTGCCCCTCCCCCATATATAAAGGAGGGGAGGAGGAGGCCGGCCAGCTCTAGAGGGCACACCAAGGGGGAGGAATCCTCCTCCTAGTAGGAGTAGGATTCCTCCTTTCCTAGTCCTACTAGGAGGGGGAAGGAAGGAGGGGGGCAGGGAGAGGGAAAGGGGGGCCACGCCCCCTCCCCTAGTCTAATTCGGACTCCGTTGGGGGGGGGGCGCCTACTCCTGGCTGCTGCCCTCTCTCTCCCCTAAAGCCCACTAAGGGCCCAATAACTTCCCGGGGGGGATTTCAGAAACCCTCCGGCACTCCGGTTTTATCCGAAACCTCCCGGAAAACTTCCGGGGTCCGAACATAGCCGTCCAATATATCCTCGTCATGTCTGTGATCACATCCTGGACTCCGAACTACCTTCGGCACATCAAAACACATAAACTCATAATACCGATCATGATCGCGCATTAAGCGTGCAGACCCTACAGGTTCGAGAACTATGTAGACATGACCGAGACTCATCTCCGGTCAATAACCAATAGCGGAACCTAGATGCTCATAATGGTTCATACATATTCTACGAAGATCTTTATCGGTCAAACCTCATAACAACATACGTTGTTCCCTTTATTATCGGTATGTTTCTTGCCCGAGATTCGATCGTCGGTATCTCAATACCTAGTTCAATCTCGTTACGGGCAAGTCTCATTACTCGTTCTGTAATGCAACATCCCATAACTAACTCATTAGTGACATTGCTTGCATGGTTTATAGTGATGTGCATTGCCGAGAGGGCCCAGAGATACCTCTCTGATACACAGAGTGACAAATCCTAATCTCGATCTATGCCAACTCAACAAACACCATCGGAGACACCTGTAGAGCATCTTTATAGTCACCCAGTTATGTTATGACGTTTGATAGCACACTAAGTGTTCCTCCGGTATTCGGGAGTTGCATAATCTCATAGTCATAGGAACATGTATAAGTTATGGAGAAAGCAATAGCAATAAACTAAACGATCATAGTTCTAAGCTAATGGATGGGTCAAGTCAATCACATCATTCTCTAATGATGTGATCCCATTCATCAAATGACAACTCATGTCTATGGTTAGGAAACTAAACCATCTTTGATTAACGAGCTATCCAATTAGAGTCATACTAGTGACACTCTGTTTGTCTATGTATTCACACATACACTAAGTTTTTGGTTAATACAATTCTAGCATGAATAATAAACATTTATCATGATATATGGAAATATAAATAACAACTTTATTATTACATCTAGGGCATATTTCCTTCAGTCTCCCACTTGTAATGATTATAACACCCATGGAGTCTTGGTCCTGATCATGTTTTGCTCGTGAGAGTGGCTTAGTCAACGGGTATGCAACATCAAGATCCATATGTATCTGGCAAATCTCTATGTCTCCCTCCTTGACTTGAACACAGATGGAATTGAAGCGTCTTTTGATGTGCCTGGTTCTCTTGTGAAATCTGGATTCCTTTGCCAAGGCAATTGCACCAGTGTTGTCACAACAGATTTTCATTGGACCCGATGCACTAGGTATTACACCTAGATCGGATATGAACTCCTTCATCCAGACTCCTTCATTTGCTGCTTCCGAAGCAGCTATGTACTCCGCTTCACACGTAGATCCCGCCACGACGCTCTGCTTGGAACAGCACCAACTGACAGCTCCACCATTCAATAAAAATACATATCCGGTTTGTGAATTAGAGTCATCCGGATCAGTGTCAAAGCTTGCATCGACGTAACCATTTACGACGAGCTCTTTGTCACCTCTGTAAACAAGAAACATATCCTTTGTCCTTTTCAGGTATTTCAGGATGTTGTTGACCGTTGTCCAGTGATCCACTCCTGGATTACTTTGGTACCTCCCTGCTAAACTAATAGCAAGGCACACATCAGGTCTAGTAAATAGCATTGCATACATGATATAACCTATGGCTGAAGCATAGGGAATGACTTTCATTTTCTCTCTATCTTCTGCAGTGGTCGGGCATTAAGTCTGACTCAACTTCACACCTTGTAACACAGGAAAGAACCCTTTCTTTGCTTGATCCATTTTGAACTTATTCAAAACTTTATCAAGGTATGTGCTTTGTGAAAGTCCAATTAAGCGTCTTGATCTATCTCTATAGATCTTGATTCCCAATATATAAGCAGCTTCACCGGGGTCTTTCATTGAAAAATTCTTATTCAAGTATCCTTTTATGCTATTCAAAAATTCAGTATCATTTCCAATCAACAATATGTCATCCACATATAATATCAGAAATGCTACAAAGCTCCCACTCACTTTTTTGTAAATACAGGCTTCTCCAAAAGTCTGTATAAAACCATATGCTTTGATCACACTATCAAAGCGTATATTCCAACTCCGAGAGGCTTGCACCAGTCCATAAATGGATCGCTGGAGCTTGCACACTTTGTTAGCACCTTTCGGATCGACAAAACCTTCTAGTTGCATCATATACAACTCTTCTTTAATATATCCATTAAGGAATGCAGTTTTGACATCCATTTGCCAAATTCCATAATCATAAAATGCGGCAATTGCTAACATGATTTGGATGGACTTAAGCATCACTACGAGTGAGAAGGTCTCATAGTAGTCAACTGCATGAACTTGTCGAAAACCTTTTGCAACAAGTCGTGATTTGTAGACAGTAACATTATCGTTAGCGTCAATCTTCTTCTTGAAGATCCATTTATTCTCTATGGCTTGCCGATCATCGGGCAAGTCAACCAAAGTCCACACTTTGTTCTCATACATGGATCCCATCTCAAATTTTATGGCCTCAAGCCATTTTGCGGAATATGGGCTCATCATCGCTTCCTCATAGTTCATAGGTTCGTCATGGTCAAGTAACATGACCTCCAGAACAAGAATACCGTACCAGTCTGGTGCGGATCTTACTCTAGTTGACCTACGAGGTTCGGTAGTAACTTGATCAGAAGTTTCATGATCATCATCATTAGTTTCCTCACTTACTGGTGTAGGAATCACTGGAATTGATTTCTGTGATGAACTACTTTCCAATAAGGGAGCAGGTACATTTACCTCATCAAGTTCTACTTTCCTCCTGTCGGTGTCAAAACTGGCGGATCTCGGGTAGGGGTTCCGAACTGTGCGTCTAAGGTTGATGGTAACAGGAGACGGGGGACACAATGTTTACCCAGGTTCGGGCCATCTCTATGAAGGTAATACCCTACTTCCTGCATGATTGATCTTGATGAATATGAGTATTACAAGAGTTGATCTACCACGAGATCGTAATGGCTAAACCCTAAAAGTCTAGCCTGTCCGACTATGATTATGAGGATATATCTACAGACCTAGCCCTCCGGTTTATATAGACATGGGAGGGATCTAGGGTTACATAAGGTCGGTTATAGAGAAAGGAATCTTCATATTTGTTCGCCAAGCTTTCCTTCCACGCCAAGGAGAGTCCAATCCGGACACGGGAGAGAGTCTTCGGTCGTGTATCTTCATAGCCCATTAGTCCGTCCCATGTCAAATAGGCCGGACGCCCGAGGACCCCTTAGTCCAGAACTCCCTCGCCTCCCACTAACTTCTTTCAAGAGAAACTCCTTCTCTAGAAATGATCCATTTTTAGCAATGAATATCTTGCCTTCGGATCCGTGATAGAAGGTGTACCCAACTGTCCCCTTTGGGTATCCTATGAAGACACATTTCTCGGATTTGGATCTGAGCTTATCTGGTTGATGCTTTTTCACATAAGCATCGCAGCCCCAAACTTTAAGAAACGACAACTTGGGTTTCTTGCCAAACCACAGTTCATAAGGTGTCGTCTGAACGGATTTTGATGGTGCCCTATTTAACGTGAATGCAGCCGTCACTAAGGCATAACGCCAAAATTATAGCGGTAAATCAGTAAGAGGCATCATAGATCGCACCATATCTAATAAAGAGTTGTTACGACATTCGAACACACCATTACGCTGTGGTGTTCTAGGTGGCGTGAGTTGCGAAACTATTCCGCATTGTTTCAAATGAAGACCAAACTCATAACTCAAATATTCACCTCCACGATCTGATCGTAGAAACTTAATTTTCTTGTTACGATGATTTTCCACTTCACTCTGAAATTCTTTGAACTTCTCAAATGTTTCAGACTTATGTTCCATCAAGAAGATATACCCATATCTGCTCAAATCATCTGTGAAGGTAAGAAAATAATGATACCCGCCGTGAGCATCAACACTCATTGAACCACATACATAAGTATGTATTATTTCCAAGAAATCTGTTGTTCGCTCCATTGTTCCGAAGAACAGAGTCTTAGTCATCTTGCCCATGAGGCATGCTCCGCAAGCATCTAGTGATTCGTAATCAAGTGATTCCAAAAGCCCATCAGCATGGAGTTTCTTCATGCGCTTTACATCAATATGACCTAAACGGCAGTGCCACAAATAAGTTGCACTAGCATTATTAAAATTATATCTTTTGGCTTCAATAGTATGAATATGTGTATCACTACTATCAAGATTTAGTAAAAATAGACCAGTCATCAAGGGTGCATGACCATAAAATATATTACTCATATAAATAGAACAACCATTATTCTCTGATTTAAATGAATAGCCATGTCGCATAAAAAATATCCAAATATAATGTTAATGCTAAACACTGGCACCAACTAACAATTATTTAGGTCTAAAACTAATCCCAAAGGTAGATGTAGAGGTAGCGTGCCGATAGCGATCACATCGACTTTGGAAGCATTTCCCACCCGCATCGCCACCTCTTCCTTAGCCAATCTTCACTTAATCTGTATCCCCTGTTTTGAGTTGCAAATATTAGCAATAGAACCAATATCAAATACCCAGGCGCTACTGTGAGCATTAGTAAGGTACACATCAATAACATGTATACTGAATATACCTTTCACTTTGCCATCCTTCTTATCCGCCAAATACTTCAGGCAGTTCCGCTTCTAGTGACCAGTCCCTTTGCAGTAGAAGCACTCAGTCTCAAGCTTAGGTCCAGACTTGGGCTTCTTCACTTGAGCAGCAACTTGCTTGCTGTTCTTCTTGAAGTTCCCCTTCTTCCCTTTGCCCTTCTTCTTGAAACGGGTGGTCTTGTTGACCATCAACACTTGATGCTCCTTCTTGATTTCTACCTCTGCAGCCTTTAGCATTGCGAAGAGCTCGGGAATTGTCTTATCCATCCCTTGCATATTATAGTTCATCATGAAGCTCTCGCAGCTTGGTGGTAGTGATCGAAGAACTCTGTAAATGACACTATCATCAGGAAGATTAACTCCCAGCTGAGTCAAGTGGTTGTGGTACCCAGACATTCTGAGTATATGTTCACTGACACAACTATTCTCCTGCATTTTGTAGCTTTAGAACTTATTGGAGACTTCATATCTCTCAATCCGGGCATTTTCTTGAAATATTAACTTCAACTCCGGGAACATCTCATATCTCCACGACATTCAAAACGTCGTTGAAGTCCCGGTTCTAAGCCGTAAAGCATGTCACACTGAACTATCGAGTAGTCATCAACTTTTCTCTGCCAGACGTTCACAACATCTGGTGTTGCTCCTGTAGCGGGTTTGTCACCTAGCGGTGCTTCCAGGACGTAATTCTTCTGTGTAGCAATGAGGATAATCCTAAAGTTACGGACCCAGTCCATGTAATTGCTACCATCATCTTTCAACTTAGCTTTCTCTAGGAACGAATTAAAATTCAACGGAACAATAGCACGGGCCATCTATCTACAACAACATAGACATGCAAAATACTATCAGGTACTAAGTTCATGATAAATTAAAGTTCAATTAATCATATTACTTAAGAACTCCCTCTTAGATAGACATCCCTCTAATCATCTAAGTGATCACGTGATCCATATGAACTAAACCATGTTCGATCATCACATGAGATGGAGTAGTTTTCAATGGTGAACATCACTATGTTGATCATATCTACTATATGATTCACGCTCGACCTTTCGGTCTCAGTGTTCCGAGGCCATATCTACATATGATAGGCTCGTCAAGTTTAACCCGAGTATTCTACGTGTGCAAAACTAGCTTGCACCCGTTGTATGTGAACGTAGAGCTTATCACACCCGATCATCATGTGGTGTCTCGGCACGACAAACTATAGCAACGGTGCATACTCAGGGAGAACACTTGTACCTTGAAATTTTGTGAGAGATCATCTTATAATGCTACCGCCGAACTAAGCAAAATAAGATGCATAAAGGATAAACATCACATGCAATCAATATAAGTGATATGATATGGCCATCATCATCTTGTGCCTTTGATCTCCGTCTCCAAAGCACCGTCATGATCATCATTGTCACCGGCTTGACACCTTGATCTCCATCAAAGCATCGTTTTCTTCTCATGAACTATTGCTTCTACGACTATTGCTACCGCTTAGTGATAAAGAAAAGCAATTACATGGCGATTGCATTTCATACAATAAAGAGACAACAATATGGCTCCTGCCAGTTGCCGATAACTCTGTTACAAAACATGATGATTGCATACAATAAAATTTAGAATCATGTCTTGACCATATCACATCACAACATGCCCTACAAAAACAAGTTAGACGTCCTCTACTTTGTTGTTGCAAGTTTTTATGTGGCTGCTACGGGCTCAGCAAGAACCGTTCTTACCTACGCATCAAAAACCACAAAGCGGTATAGTGATTGCTTTTTGATCTTCAGATAGAACCATGTTCATTGAATCCGATTCAACTAAAATTGGAGAAACTGACACCCACTAGCCACCTGTGTGTGAAGCACGTTGGTGAACCAGTCTCACATAAGCGTACGCGTAATGTCGGTCTGAGCCGCTTCATCCAACAATACTGCTGAATCAAGAATCAACTAGTGATGGCAAGCAATATGTATATACCCACTCCCACAACTCCTTTGTGTTCTACTCGTGCATATAACATCTACGCAGAGACCTGGCTCTGATACCACTGTTGGGGAACGCAGTAATTTCAAAAAAATCCTACGCACGCGCAAGATCCATCTAGGTGATGCATAGCAACGAGAGGGGATAGAGTGTTGTCTACATATCCTCGTAAACCGTAAGCGGAAGTGTTATGACAATATGGTTGATGTAGTCATACGTCTTCACGATCCAACCGATCCTAGTACCGAAGGTACGGCACCTCCGCAATCTGCACATGTTCAGCTCGGTGACATCCCACGAACTCTAGATCCAGCTGAGGTCAAGGGAGAGTTTCATCAGCACAATGGCGTGATGACGGTGATAATGAAGTTACCGACGCAGGGCTTTGCCTAAGCACTACAACGATATGACCGAGGTGGAAATCTGTGGAGGGGGGCACCGCACACGGCTAAACAATCAACTTGTGTTTCTATGGGGTGCCCCCCTCCCTCGTATATAAAGGAGGGGAGGAGGAGGCCGACCGGCTCTATAGGACGCGGCAAGGGGGAGGAATCCTCCTCCTAGTAGGAGTAGGATTCCTCCTTTCCTAGTCCTACTAGGAGGGAGAAGGAAGGAGAGGGGGAGGGAGAGGGAAAGAGGGGTCGTGCCCCTCTCCCCTAGTCCAATTCGGACTCCCTTGGGGGCGGGGTGATACGTCCATATTGCATCATGCTTTTATATTGATATTTATTGCATTATGGACTATTATTACACATGATGTCACAACACTTATGCCCATTCTCTCTTATTTTACAAGGTTTACATAAAGAGGGAGAATGTCGGCAGCTGGAATTCTGGGCTGGAAAAGGAGCAAATATTACAGACCTATTCTGCACAACTCCAAAAGTCCTAAAACTCCACGGAAGTTTTTTTGGAAATAATAAAAAATACTGAGCGAAGAAAATAGCAGAGGGGGCCCACACCCTGGCCATGAGGTTGGGGGGAGCGCCCTACCCCCTGAGCGCGCCCCCTACCTCATGGGCCCCCTGGTGGCCCTCCGATGCCCATCTTCTGCTATATGAAGTCTTTCGTCCGAGAAAAAAAAATCAGAAGCCAGCTTACGGGCCGAAACTCCGCCGCCATGAGGCAGAACCTTGGCGGACCCAATCTAGGGCTCCGGCGGAGCTGTTCTGCCAGGGAAACTTCCCTCTAGGAGGGGGAAATCACCACCATCGTCATCACCAATGATCCTCTCATCGGGAGGGGGGCAATCTCCGTCAACATCTTAACCAGCACCATCTCATCTCAAACCCTAGTTCATCTCTTGTATCCAAACCTCAGATTGGTACCTGTGGGTTGCTAGTAGTGTTGATTACTCCTTGTAGTTGATGCTAGTTGGTTTACTTGGTGGAAAATCATATGTTGAGATCCATTATGCATATTAATAACCCTCTGATTATGAACATGAATATGCTTTGTGAGTAGTTACGTTTGTTCCTGAGGACATGGGAGAAGTCTTGCTATTAGTAGTCATGTGAATTTGGTATTCGCTCGATATTTTGATGAGATGTGTGTTGTTATCCCTCTAGTGGTGTCATGTGAACATCGACTACATGACACTTCACCATTGTTTGGGCCTAGAGGGAGGCATTGGGAAGTAATAAGTAGATGATGGGTTGCTAGAGTGACAGAACCTTAAACCCTAGTTTATGCGTTGCTTTGTAAGGGGCCGATTTGGATCCATATGTTTCATGCTATGGTTAGGTTTACCTTAATACTTCTTTTGTAGTTGCAGATTCCTGCAATAAGAGTTAATCATAAGTGGGATTTTTGTCCAAGTAAGGACAGCACCCAAGCACTGTTCCACCCACATATACAATTATCAAAGTACCGAACGCGAATCATATGAACATGATGAAAACTAGCTTGACGATAATTCACATGTGTCCTCGGGAGCGCTTTCCTTCATATAAGAGTTTGTCCCGGCTTTTCCTTTGCTACGAAAAGGATTGGGCCATCTTGCTGCACATTATTTACTTTCATTTCTTGCTACTCGTTACAAATTTCCTTATGACAAAACTATCTGTTACCGATAATTTCAGTGCTTGCAGAGAATACCTTGCTGAAAATAGCTTATCATTTCCTTCTGATCCTCGTTGGGTTCGACACTCTTACTTATCGAAAATGCTATGATAGATCCCCTAAACTTGTGGTTCATCAAGACTCTTTTCTGGCGCTGTTGCCAGGGAGTGAGGCGCCTTTGGTAGGTGGAATTTGGTAAGGAAAAATTTATTTAGTGTGCTGAAATTTACTGTCACTTGTTACTATGGAAAGTAATCCTTTGAGGGGCTTGTTCGGGGTATCTTCACCCTGACCGGTAGAGCAAATAGTTGCTCCTCAACGTACTGAACCTACTGAAAATGTTTACTTTGAAATTCCTTCGGTTATGATAGAGAAACTGCTAGCTAATCCTTTTGCAGGAGATGGAACATTACATCCCAACTTACACTTAATCTATGTGGATGAAGTTTGTGGATTATTTAAGCTTGCAGGTATGCCTGATGATGTTAACAAGAAGAAGGTCTTCCCTTTATCTTTGAAGGGAGATGCAATGACATGGTATAGGCTATGTGATGATATGGGATCATGGGACTACAAATGGTTGAAATTGGAATTCCATCAGAAGTTTTATCCTATGCATCTTGTTCATTGTGATCGTAATTATATATATAATTTTTGACCTCGCGAAGGAGAAAGCATCGCTCAAGCTTGGGGGAGGCTTAAGTCAATGTTATATTCATTCCCCAATCATGAGCTCCCAAGAGAAATGATTCTTCAAAACTTTTATGCTTGGCTTTCTAACAACAATCGCTCCATGCTCGATGCTTCTTGTATTGGTTCCTTTATGATGAAGACTATTGAATTCAAATGGAATTTATTGGAGAGAATTAAAGCAACCCTGAAGATTGGGATCTCGATGAAGGTAAGGAGTCAGGTATAACACCTAAGTTTGATTGTGTTAAATCTTTTATGGATACCGATGTTTTCCGTAAATTTAGCACTAAATATAGACTTGACTCTAAGATAGTAGCTTCTTTTTGTGAATGCTTTGCTACTCATGTTGATCTCCCTAAAGAGAAGTGGTTTAAATATCATCCTCCCGTAGAAGTAAAAGTAGTTGAACCTATTAAATTTGAAGAAAATACTATCACTTATAATGATCCTATTGTTCCTACTGCTTATGTTGAGAAACCGCCTTTCCCTGTTAGAATAAAGGATCATGCTAAAGCTTCTACTGTAGTCAATAAGAGTAATATTAGGAGACACAAACCCCCTGAGCAAGTTAAAGTTGAACCTAATATTGCTATTGTTAAAGATCTCTTGGATGATAATGTTGATGGGCATGTTATTTACTTTTGTGATGAGACTACTAGAATTGCTAAACCTGGTGCTATAGATAAACATAGACCTGTGGTAGGCATGCCTTTTATTTTTGTTAAAATAGGAGATCATTGTTATCATGGCTTATGTGATATGGGTGCTAGTGCTAGTGCAATACCTATTTCCTTATACAAAGAAATTATGCATGATATTGCACCAGCTGAGATAGAAGATATCGATGTTTTCATTAAGCTTGCTAATAGAGATACTATTTCACCAATTCGGATTGTTAGAAACGTTGAAGTCTTGTGTGGGAAGGCTAAATATCCTGCTGATTTCCTTGTTCTTGGTTCCCCTCAAGATAGCTTTTGTCCCATTATATTTGGTAGACCCTTCTTGAATACTGTTAATGCTAAGATAGATTGCAAGAAGGATGTTGTTACTATTGGTTTGGATGATATGTCTCATGAGTTTAATTTTTCTAAATTTTGTAGACAACCCCGTGATGAAGAATTGCTTAATAAAGATGAAATTATTGGTCTTGCTTCCATTGCTATGCCTCCTAATGATCCTTTAGAACAATATTTGCTAGACCATCAGAATGATATGTTTATGAATGAAAGAAGGGAAATAGATGAAGTATTCTTTGAACAAGGACCCATTCTGAAACACAATTTGCCTGTTGAAATCCTCGGGGATCCTCCTCCACCCAAGGGTGATCCCGTGTTTGAGCTTAAACCATTGTCTGATACTCTTAAATATGCTTATCTTGATGAAAGGAAGATATATCCTGTTATTATTAGTGCTAACCTTTCAAAGAAGGAGGAATAAAAATTGTTGAAAACTCTGAAGAAGCACTGTGCTACTATTGGATATACTCTTGATGATCTTAAGGGCATTAGTCCCACTCTATGTCAACACAAAAATAAACTTAGAGAAAGACGCCAAACCATTTATTGATCATCAACGACGGCTGAATACTAAGATGAAAAAAGTGGTAAGAAAAGAAATTCTAAAGCTCCTTGAGGCAGGTATAATTTGTCCTGTTGCTGATAGTCAGTGGGTAAGTCCTGTCCATTTTGACCCTAAGAAGGGAGGTATCACTGTCGTTCTTAATGATAAAGATGAATTGATTCTGCAAAGAATTATTACAAGTTATAGGATGGTAATTGATTTTTGCAAATTAAATAAGGATACTAAAAAGATCATTACGCCTTACCTTTTATTGATCAGATGATAGAAAGATTATCCAAACATACAAATTTTTACTTTCTAGATGGTTACTCTGGTTTCTCTCAAATACCTGTGTCTGTTGATGATCAAGCAAATACCACTTTTACTTGCCCTTTCTGTACTTTAGCTTATAGACGTATGCCTTTTGGTTTATGTAATGCACCTGCTACCTTTCAAAGATGCATGATGGCTATATTTTCTGACTTTTCTAAAAATATATCTCAGGTTTTCATGGATGATTTCTCCATTTATGGATCCTCTTTTGATGATTGCTTGAGCAACCTTGATCGAGTTTTGCAGAGATGTGAAGAAACTAATCTTGTTCTGAATTGGGAGAAATGCCACTTTATGGTTAATGAAGGTATTGTATTGGGGCATAAAATTTCTGAAAGAACATTGAAGTTGATAAAGCTAAAGTTGCTGCTATTGAAAAGATGACATGTCCCAAGGACATTAATGGTATAAGAAGTTTTCTGGGTCATGCCAGTTTTTATAGGAGGTTCATTAAGGACTTCTCAAAAATTTCTCGGCCTCTCACTAACCTATTACAAAAAGATATTCCTTTTGTCTTTTATGATGATTGTGTAGAAGCATTTGAAATACTTAAGAAAGCATTAATTTCTACACCTATTGTTCAGCCACCTGATTGGAATTTACCCTTTGAAATTATGTGTGATGCTAGTGATTATGCTATAGGTGTTGTTCTAGGGCAAAGAGTTGATAAGAAATTAAATGTTATTTAATATGGTAGTAAAACTCTAGACATTGCCCAGAGAAATTATGCTACCACTGAAAAAGAATTTTTAGCAGTTGTATTTGCTTGTGATAATTTCAGACCTTATATTGTTGATTCTGAAGTAACTGTTCACACTGATCATGCTGCTATTAAATATCTTATGGAAAAGAAAGATGTTAAACCTAGTCTTATTAGATGGGTTCTCTTGCTACAAGAATTTGATTTGCATATTATTGATAGCAAGGGAGCTGAGATCCCCGTTGCAGAGAACTTGTCTAGGTTAGAGAATGTTCTTGATGACCCACTACCTGTTGATGATAGCTTTCCTGATGAACAACTAAATGTCATAAATGATTCTCGAACTGCTCCATGGTATGCTAATTATGCTAATTATATTGTTGCTAAATTTATACCACCTAGTTTCACATACCAAGAAAAGAAAAAGTTCTTCTATGATTTAAAAGATTACTTTTGGGATGACCCACATCTTTATAAAGAAGGAGTAGATGGTTTTATTAGATGTTGTGTACCTAAGCAAGTGTCACTCCGAAGCCTATGGAGGACACCATGCTGGAGATAGAATTGCACACAAGGTATTGCAATCCGGTTTTTATTGGCCTACTCTCTTCAAGGATGCCCGTAATTTTTTCTTGTGATGAATGTCAAAGAATTGGTAATATTAGTTGACATCAAGAAATTCCTATGAATTATTCACTTGTTATTGAACCATTTGATGTTTGGGGCTTTGATTATGTGGGACCTTTTCCTTCCTCTAATGGGTATACACATATTTTAGTTGCTGTTGATTACGTTACTAAGTGGGTACAAGATATTCCAACTAGTAGTGCAGATCATAACACCTCTATTAAGATGCTTTAAAAAGTTAATTTTTCCACGGTTTGGAGTCCCTAGATATTTAATGACTGATGGTGGTTCATAGTTTATTCATGGTGCCTTTCGTAAAATGCTTGCTAAGTATGATGTTAATCATAGAATTGCACCTCCTTATCACCCACAGTCTAGTGGTCAAGTAGAATTAAGTAATAGAGAGCTCAAATTAATTTTGCAAAAGACTGTTAATAGATCTAGAAAGAATTGGTCCAAGAAACTTGATGAAGCATGATACGTCTCCAACGTATCTATAATTTTTGATTGCTCCATGCTATATTATCTACAGTTTTGAACATTATTGGGCTTTATTATCCACTTTTATATTATTTTTGGGACTAACCTATTAACCGGAGGCCCAACCCAGAATTGATGTTTTTTTTGCCTATTTTGGGGTTTCGAAGAAAAGGAATATCAAACGGAGTCCAAACGGAATGAAACCTTTGGGAACTTGATTTTCTCACCGACCATGATCCAGGAGACTTTGACCCTACGTCAAGCAACCAATAGGGAAGCCATGAGGTAGGGGGCGCGCCTACCCCCCCCAGGCTCGCCCTCCACCCTCATGGGCCCCCTATTGCTCCACCGACGTACTTCTTCCTCCTATATATACCTACGTACCCCAAACGATCAGATACGGAGCCAAGAACCCTAATTCCACCATTGTAACTTTCTGTATCCACGAGATCCCATCTTGGGGCATGTTTTGGAGCTCCGTGGGAGGGGGCATCGATCACGGAGGGCTTCTACATCAACACCATAGCATCTCCGATGAAGTGTGAGTAGTTTACCTTAGACCTTCGGGTCCATTATTATTAGCTAGATGGCATCTTCTCTCTTTTTGGATCTCAATACAAAGTTCTCCCCCTCTCTTGTGGGGATCTATTCGATGTAATCCTCTTTTGAAATGTGTTTGTCGAGACCGATGAATTGTGGGTTTATGAACAAGTTTATCTATGAACAATTTTTGAACCTTCTCTAAATTCTTTTTATGTATGATTGGTTATCTTTGCAAGTCTCTTCGAATTATCAGTTTGGTTTGGCCTACTAGATTGATCTTTCTTGCAATGGGATAAGTGTTTAGCTTTGGGTTCAATCTTGTGGTGTCCTTTCCCAATGACAGTAGGGGCAGCAAGGCACGCATTGTATTGTTGCCATCGAGGATAACAAGATGGGTTTTTTATCATATTGCATGAATTTATCCCTCTACATCATGTCATCTTGCTTAAGGCGTTACTGTGTTCTTATGAACTTAATACTCTAGATGCATGCTGGATAGCAGTCGATGTGTGGAGTAGTAGTAGTAGATGCAGGTAGGAGTCGTCCTACTTGTCTTGGACGTGATGCCTATATATACATGATCATACCTAGATATTCTCATAACTATGCTTAATTCTATCAATTGCTCAACAGTAATTAGTTCACCCACCGTAAAATACATATGCTCTTGAGAGAAGCCACTAGTGAAACCTATGGCCCCAGGGTCTATCTTCTATCATGTTAATCTTCCAAATACTTAGTTATTTTCATTGCTTTTATTTTACCCCTTATCACGTCGGTTGCGAGGATTTATTTGTTTTGTGTAAGTGCGAGGGACTCGCGCGTAGCCTCCTACTAGATTGATACCTTGGTTCTCAAAAACTGAGGGAAATACTTACGCTACTTTGCTGCATCACCCTTTCCTCTTCAAGGGAAAACCAACGCAAGTGCTCAAGAGGTAGCAAGAAGGATTTGTGGCGCCGTTGCCGGGGAGGTTTGCGCAAGTCAAGATTTGACTCCCGACAACGAGCCATTTCTGGCGCCGTTGCCGGGGAGGTCTACACAAAAGTCAGCATACCAAGTACCCATCACATACCCTTATCTCCCGCATTACATTATTTGCCATTTGCCTCTTGTTTTGCTCTCCCCCACTTCAACCTTGTCGTTTTATTCGCCCTCTCTCTCTCTCTTTCTCTATTTGCCTCTTTTTTCCCGTTTCTTGTTTGCTTGTGTGTTGGATTGCTTGCATGTCTCGATGGCTCAAGATAATACTAAATTGTGTGAACTTACCAATACCAACAACAATGATTTTATTAGCACTCTGATTGCTCCTTTTAGCGATGCCGAATCTTGTGAAATTAATGCTGCCTTGTTGAACCTTGTCATGAAAGATCCGTTTTACGGCCTTCCTAGTGAAGATGCCACTACCCATCTAAATAGCTTCATTGATTTGTGTGATATGCAAAAGAAGAAGGATGTGGATAATGATATTGTTAAATTGAAGCTATTTCCTTTTTCGTTTAGAGATCATGCTAAAGCTTTGTTTTCGTCTTTGCCTAAAAATAGTATTGATTCGTGGAATAAGTGCAAATATGCTTTTATCTCTATATATTTTCCTCCCGCTAAGATCATCTCTCTTAGAAACTATATTATGAATTTTAAGCAACTTGATCATGAACATGTTGCACAAGCTTGGGAGAGGATGAAATTAACGATACGTAATTGCCCTACTCATGGTTTGAATTTGTGGATGATTATACAAAAATTTTATGTCGGATTGAATTTTGCTTCTAGAAATCTTTTAGATTTGGCCGAAGGAGGCACTTTTATGGAAATCTCTTTAGGAGAAGCTACTAAACTCCTAGATAATATTATGGTTAATTATTCTCAATGGCACACTGAAAGATCTACTAATAAGAAAGTGCATGCGATGGAAGAAATTAATGTTTTGAGTGGAAAGATGGATGAACTTATGAAATTATTTGCTAATAAAAGTGTCTCTTCTGATCCTAATGATATACCTTTGTCTACTTTGATTGAGAATAATAATGAATCTACGGATGCAAATTTTGTTGGTAGGAACGATTTTGGTAATAACGGGTATAGAGGAAATTTTAACCCTAGGCCTTATCCTAGTAATCCCTCTAATAATTATGGTAATTCCTACAACAATTCTTATGGAAATTATAATAATATGCCCTCTGATTTTGAAACTAATATTAAAGATCTATTACTTCGCAAAAGAATTTCAATGCTTTGGTTGAAGAAAAATTGCTTAAGATTGATGAGTTGGCTAGGAACATTGATAGAATTTCTCTTGATGTTGATTCTTTGAAACTCAGATCTATTCCATCTAAGCATGATATCAATGAGTCTCTCAAAGCCATGAGAATTTCCATTGATATGTGCAAAGAAAGAACCGCTAGGATACGTTCTAAGAAAGATTCCTTTATAAGAGCGTGTTCTTCTAGTTTCCATGATAATAAAGATGAAGATCTAAAAATTATTGATGTGTCCCCTATTAAATCTTTGTTTTGCAATATTAATCTTGATAATGATGGGACTGAATATGATCCACCCTTACCTAGAAGGCGTTCCTAGAATTCGGAATTTTTATATCTTGATGCTAAAATTGATAAGTGGGACTGAAGAGATCAAAACTTTAAATATTGATGAACCTACTATTTTGGATTTCAAGGAATTTAGTTATGATAATTTCTCTTTGATAGATTATATTTCCTTGTTGCAATCCGTGCTAAATCCTCCTCATGCTTATAGTCACAATAAAGCTTTTACCAAACATATCGTTGATGCTTTGATGCAATCTTATGAAGAAAAACATGAGTTGGAAGTTTCTGTCCCTAGAAAACTTTATGATGAGTGGGAACCTACTGTTAATATTAAAATTAAAGATCATGAGTGCTATGCTTTGTGTGATTTGGGGGCTAGTGTTTCCACGATTCCAAAGACTTTGTGTGATTTGTTAGGTTTCCATGATTTTGATGATTGCTCTCTAAACTTGCACCTTGCGGATTACACTATTAAGAAACCTATGGGAAGAATTAATGATGTTATTATTGTTGCAAATAGGAATTATGTGCCCGTAGATTTTACCGTTCTTGACATAGATTGCAATCCTTCATGTCCTATTATTCTTGGTAGACCTTTCCTTAGAACGATTGGTGCAATTATTGATATGAAGGAAGGAAATATTAGATTCCAATTTCCGTTAAGAAAAGGCATGGAACACTTTCCTAGAAAGAAAATTAAATTACCTTATGAATCTATTATGAGAAGCCACTTATGGCTCGCCTACCAAAGATGGCAATACCTAGATCTATCCTTGCTTTTTATGCCTAGCTAGGGGAGGCAACCCAATTTTATTTTTATTCCTAGATTTTTGATCCTGTATAGTAATAAATAATTTATCTAGCCTCTGTTTTCTTTGTGTTTTTTGTGTTTAATTAGTGTTTGTGCCAAGTAGAACCGTTGGGAAGACTTGGGGAAAGTCTTGTTAATCCTGCTGTAAAAAACAGAAACTTTAGCGCTCACGAGAACTACTGCAATTTTTATTTGGAAAGTGATATTTAGTTAATTCTTTTTGCATATGATTAATAGATAAATTACTCACGTCCATATATTTATTTTAGAATTTTTGGGGTTCCATATCTTGCGCTAGCTACAGATTACTACAGACTGTTCTGTTTTGACAGATTCTGTTTTTCTTGTGTTGTTTGCTTATTTTGATGAATCTATGGCTAGTAAAATAGTTTATAAACCATAAATAAGTTGGAATAAAGTAGGTTTGACACCAGTATAAATAAAGAAAGAGTTCATTACAGTACCTTGAAGTGGTCTTTTGTTTTCTTTCGCTAACGGAGCTCACGAGATTTTCTACTTTAAGTTTTGTGTTGTGAAATTTTCAAGTATTGGGTAAAGATTTGATGGATTATGGAACAACGAGTGGCAAGAGCCTAAGCTTGGGGATGCCCATGGAACCCCCAAGATAATCTAAGGACACCTAAAAGCCAAAGCTTGGGGATGCCCCAGAAGGCATCCCCTCTTTCGTCTACTTCTGTTGGTAACTTTACTTGGAGCTTTATTTTTATTCACCATATGATATGTGTTTTGCTTGGAGCATCTTGTATGATTTGAGTCTTTATTTGTTAGTTTACCACAATCATCCTTCCTGTACACAACTTTTGAGAGAGACACACATGATTCGGAAATTATTAGAATACTCTATGTGCTTCACTTATATCTTTTGAGTTATATAGTTTTGCTCTAGTGCTTCACTTATAACTTTTAGAGCACGCTGGTGGATTTGTTTTATAGAAACTATTGATCTCTCATGCTTCACTTATATTATTTTGAGAGTCTTAAATAGCATGGTAATTTTCTTAAATAATCCTATATGCTAGGCATACAAGATTAATAATAAAATTCTCTTATGAGTGTGTTGAATATTATGAGAAGTTTGATACTTGATAATTGTTTTGAGATATGGAGATGGTGATATTGGAGTCATTCTAGTTGAGTAGTGGTGAATTTTAGAAATACTTGTGTTAAAGTTTGTGATTCCCATAGCATGCACGTATGGTGAACCGTTATGTGATGAAGTCGGAGCATGATTTATTTATTTATATTGTCTTCCTTAAGAGTGGCGGTCGGGGACGAGCGATGGTCTGTTCCTACCAATCTATCCCCCTAGGAGCATGCGTGTAATACTTTGCATTGATAACTTGTAGATTTTTGCAATAAGTATATGAGTTCTTTATGACTAATGTTGAGCCCATGGATTATACACACTCTCACCCTTCCACCATTGCTAGCCTCTATAATACCGCACACCTGTCGTCGGTATCATACACCCACCATATACCTTCCTAAAAACAGCCACCATACCTACCTATCATGGCATTTCCATAGCCATTCCGAGATATATTGCCATGCAACTTTCCAATGTTCCATTTACTATGACACGATCCATCATTGTCATATTGCTTTGCATGATCATGTAGTTGACATCATATTTGTGGCAAAGCCACCATTCATAATTCTTTCATACATGTCACTCATGAGTCATTGCATATCCGGTACACCGCCGCAGGCATTCACATAGAGTCATATCTTGTTCTAGTATGGAGTTGTAATTCTTGAGTTGTAAGAAAATAAAAGTGTGATGATCATCATTATTAGAGCATTGTCCGAAGTGAGGAAAGGATGATGGAGACTACGATTCCCCCATAAGTCAGGATGAGACTCCGGAAAAAAAAAAAGAGGCCATAAAAAAAGGAGAAAAGGCCCAAATAAAAAATGAGAGAAAAGAGAGAAGGGACAATGCTACTATCCTTTTACCACACTTGTGCCTCAAAGTAGAACCATGATCTTCATGATAGAGAGTCTCCTATGTTGTCACTTTCATATACTAGTGGGAATATTTCATTATAGAACTTGGCTTGTATATTCCAATGATGGGCTTCCTCAACATGCCCTAGGTCTTCGTGAGCAAGCGAGTTGGATGCACAACCACCTAGTTTCTTTTTTGAGCTTTCATATACTTATAACTCTAGTGCATCCGTTGCATGGCAATCCCTACTCACTCGCATTGATATCTATTGATGGGCATCTCCATAGCTCGTTGATATGCCTAGTTGATGTGAGACTATCTTCTTCCTTTTTGACTTCTCCACAACCACCATTCTATTCCACCTATAGTGCTATGTCCATAGCTCACACTCATGTATTGAGTGAAGATTGAAAAAGTTTTGAGAATGTCAAAAGTATGAAACAATTGCTTGGCTTGTCATCGGGGTTGTGCATGTTTTAAATACTTTGTGTGGTGAAGATAGAGCATAGCCAGACTATATGATTTTGTAGGGATAACTTTCTTTGGCCATGTTATTTTGAAGAGACATAATTGCTTAGTTAGTATGCTTGAAGTATTATTATTTTTATGCCAATATTAAACTTTTGTCTTGAATCTTTCGGATCTGAATATTCATGCCACAATTAAGAAGAATTACATTAAAAATATGCCAAGTAGCATTCCACATCAAAAATTATGTTTTTATCATTTACCTACTCGAGGACGAGCAGGAATTAAGCTTGGGGATGCTTGATACGTCTCCAACGTATCTATAATTTTTGATTGCTCCATGCTATATTATCTACTGTTTTGGACATTATTGGGCTTTATTATCCACTTTTATATTATTTTTGGGACTAACCTATTAACTGGAGGCCCAACCCAGAATTGTTGTTTTTGCCTATTTTAGGGTTTCGAAGAAAAGGAATATCAAACGGAGCCCAAACAGAATGAAACCTTCAGGAACGTGATTTTCTCACCGAACATGATCCAGGAGACTTGGACCCTACGTCAAGAAAGCAACAGGGAATCCATGATGTAGGGGGTGCGCCTACCCCCCCAGGGGCACCCTCCACCCTCGTGGGCCCCCTGTTGCTCCACCGACGTACTTCTTCCTCCTATATATACCTACGTACCCGGAAACGATCAGATACGGAGCCAAAACCCGAATTCCACCGCCGCAACATTCTGTATCCACGAGATCCCATCTTGGGGCCTGTTCCAGAGCTCCGCCGGAGGGGGCATCGACCCCGGAGGGCTTCTACATCAACACCATAGCCTCTCCGATGAAGTGTGAGTAGTTTACCTCAGACCTTCGGGTCCATAGTTATTAGCTAGATGGCTTCTTCTCTCTTTTTGTATCTCAATACAAAGTTCTGCCCCTCTCTTGTGGAGATCTATTCGATGTAATCCTCTTTAGCGGTGTGTTTGTTGAGATCGATGAATTGTGGGTTTATGATTAAGTTTATCTATGAACAATATTTCAATCTACTCTGAATTCTTTTATGTATTATTGGTTATCTTTGCAAGTCTCTTCGAATTATCAGTTGGGTTTGGCCTACTAGATTGATCTTTCTTGCAATGGGAGAAGTGCTTAGCTTTGGGTTCAATCTTGCGGTGTCCTTTCCCAGTGACAATAGGGGCAGCAAGGCACGTATTGTATTGTTGCCATCAAGGATAACAAGATGGGTTTTTAATCATATTGCATGAATTTATCCCTCTACATCATGTCATCTTGCTTAAGGCGTTATTCTGTTCTTATGAACTTAATACTCTAGATGCATGTTGGATAGCGGTTGATGTGTGGAGTAATAGTAGTAGATGCAGGCATGAGTTGGTCTACTTGTCTTGGACGTGATGCCTATATACATGATCATACCTAGATATTCTCATAACTATGCTCAATTCTGTCAATTGCTCAGGTAATCCTGTAAATGTTGAAACTAATATTATCGAAACCGTAACCCCGGAGGAATACATAAGGGACACTTTGCAGAACATTTCAGACCCCGAAAAGGAATAGGTATGTGGTACGGTAAGGAAACCGACTCCAAAACAGTTCCAATGACAATTTTCTCCATTTTGGAATATAGAATGCCTTACCCGCCACTATCTTCTTCATCGCATCAATATCCTGGAGGGCCTTTTGGGCTTCGGCCTTGGCACTCTTTGCGCTCTCGAGGGCCGGGGCAAGCTCAGACTCTCGCGTCTTCAAGTCAAGCTCCAACGCCTCGTGCTTCGTCACGAGAGCGTGGAGCTCTTGCTGCACCTCGCCCACCCGTGCCTCATGCCTTTTCCGCTCGATGCGCTCCTTGGCCGCTTTGTTTTCGGCCTCGAATAGTGCTTGCTTCAGGGCCGCCACCTCGGTCGTGGCCCCTGGCAAATTTACGATGATCCTGTCATTTTGCAATCACATTCTTTTTATATATATCCATAGACTAGGTACTACTTATCTTTGTTCTCCTCAAGCTGCCTCTTGGCAAGGCCGAGCTCGTCCTTGGACCCTTTAAGGTCCTGCTTCAATGCGGCGACCTCCGCAGTCAGTGCGGCAGAGGCCAACAGCGAAGCCTGCATACGCATATAGACAAACTTATATTAGACTCCTGCGATATTGTTTGATCCACTGTTCGGCTTTTCTTTGTGAACACCGAACAGAGCATCAGGGGCTACTGTCTATGCGGTACTATTTCTCCTATATTTCAAAAACTTACCTCAAAGCATGTTAGAAGGCTGGCACAGGCTTCAGTCAGTCCACTCTTGGCAGACTGAACCTTCTGGACCATCGCACTCATAATAGTGCGGTGCTCTTCGTCAATAGAAGCGCTGCGAAGCGCTCCCAGCAGACTGTCCGGTGCCTATGGATGGGCAGAGGTCACCGGCATAGGCGTCTTGCCCCTCTTGGAAGGAGGCCGCCTGCCCGAGTCCGGAACAACTGGAGGTTCCGGCGCGGTGTTCGGCTGAGGGCCAAACTCGGAGCCCTCGGGTGATTTGCTCCCCCTGCTCCCGGAGTCCGGAAGGTCGCTTTGAGGCGCCTCCGGGACTGTCTCCCCTCGACCCAGTGCCTCTTGAGACAACACCTCGACGTTGTCCGTAGAGCAAGGGGAGGTGGCGGTCAGAAGTGGATCATTATCCATATCCGACGAGCCCAGGGAGCCGTCCGACGAGGATACGTCGATACGGGTTCGGGGGGGGGGGGGTCTGCACAATAATAATTCGGCGTTAGGAGAAGTAGTGTGACAAAGGAATACTATGAGTTACTCTGGTATCCGAATACTAACGACTTTGCCAGGGGCTTGGCCCTTAGCAGCCACTCGTCTTCGCCTTCGGCGGCGGTGGTGGAGTAGTCCGGAAGGAGAGTCCTTCCCTTCTTGGACCCTTCGGCCCCCCCAGTAGGGGCGGCCTTCCTTTACTTGTCTCCCCTGACTGGAGGGGGAACATCTTCATCTTCCTCCTCGTCTTCGGGGGAGGAGTGCGTCGTGGAGTTATCGGACGATGAGCCCGATAACACCTAGCACCGGGAGCTCTTTCGGGTTCCCTTGGCCTTCTTGGTCTTCTCCGGCACCTTGTAAGGAGCCGGAGTCAACATCTCCGTCAGGAGAGCGTCCGCAGTGTCTTCGGGCAGAGGGGCCGGACAGTTAATCTGCCCCGACATCTCCACCCAGTCCTGTCAAAGGCATGGAGATCAGACCCCGCAATGGTTAAGCTAGGGGAAATAAATATCCTACCGGATGTATAGAACTCACCGAATGCGCTCGGCACTTTGCGCTTAGCTCGCGGTCCTCGGTGAGAGAGGGAGGGACCTCGCGCCCTTGAACAGCACTTTCCAGACGTCCTTGTGCGTCGTGTCGAAGAGCTCGCTCAGAGTCTGGTGCTAGGCCGGGTCGAACTCCCACAAGTTGAAGTCCCTTTGTTGGCACGGGAGGATCCGACGGATGATCATGACCTGGACTATGTTGACAAGATTGAGCTTCTTGCTTGTCATGTTCAAGATACATTTCTGGAGTCCGTCTAGCTCCACCAATGAACCCCACGATAGACCCTTCTCTTTCCAGGAAGTGAGCCATGTAGGGAATCCGGATCGAAACTTGGGGGCAGCCACCCATTTGGTGTCGCGTGGCTCGGTGATGTAGAACCACGCCGATTGCCACCCCTTTATGGTCTTCATGAAGGAGCCTTCAAGCCATATAACGTTGGGCATCTTTCCCACCATGGCTCCGCCGCATTCTGCTTGTTGGCCGCCCACCACCTTCGGCTTGATATTGAAGGTCTTTAGCCATAGGCCGAAGTGGGGGCGGATGCGGAGGAAAGCCTCAGAAACGACGATGAACGCCGAAATGTTGAGGATGAAGTTTGGGGCCAGATCATGGAAGTCCAGCCCGTAGTAGAACATGAGACTGCGGACGAATGGATGAAGGGGAAACCCCAGTCCGCGGAGGAAGTGGTGGAGGAAACCTACCCTCTCATGGGGTTCTGGGGTAGGGACGATCTGCCCCGTAGCGGGCAGCCGATGCGCGATATTCGCGGCTAAGTATCCGGCTCCGTGCAGCTTTTTGATGTGTTCCTCCGTAATGGAGGAAGCCATCCACATGTTTGGAGGAGGTTGAGGAGAAAGATGTGGACTTGGGCGTTGGGGCTCGAGTGCGCAACAATGGATGGGCAAAGAGGAAGAAGGCGTGGGTAGAGAAAGGTTAAACCTTATACCTTTATAAGGGAGGCCAAAACTATGCGCCTCCACTAGCCTGGTAAAACTCGCTTATCCCCGAAGCGCCGTAATCGATGGCACGGTTGGGTTACCCACGCCCGTATTGATGAGAATCCCGTAATAAGGGGACACGATCTCTGCTTTGACAAGACATGTCAGGAAACTGCCTCGCGTTATGTGCGGATCTAGTTAAAGGAAACGGTTCGAATAATCACCGGACCATGGCATAATGTTGTGTTGCCAAAACAAGTCAGCAAATTAGATTTGTGGAAATGTTATTCTCTCTACGGTGGTATGTGGAACTTATTTTGCAGGGTCGGACACTGTCCTTGTATTCAAATTCTTACGTGGTGTATTCGGAGGAGGAACCCGCCTTGCAAAGTCGAAGGCAATACTGCGCGTCGGACTCATCGTCATTGAAGCCTGGTTCAGGGGCTACTGAGGGAGTCCTAGATTAGGGGGTCTCTGGACAGCCGGACTATCTCCTTTGGCCGGACTATTAGACTATGAAGATACAAGATTGAAGACTTCGTCTCGTGTCCGGATGGGACTCTACTTGGCGTGGAAGGCAAGCTAGGCAATACGGATATGTATATCTCCTCCTTTGTAACTGACCTTGTGTAACCCTAGCCCTTTCCGGTGTCTATATAAACCGGAGGGTTTTATTCCGTAGGACAACATACAATCATACCATAGGCTAGCTTCTAGGGTTTAGCCTCTCCGATCTCGTGGTAGATCAACTCTTGTAATACTCATATAATCAAGAATAAATCAAGCAGGACGTAGGGTTTTACCTCCATCAAGAGGGCCCGAACCTGGGTAAAACATCGTGTTCCCTGCCTCCTGTTACCATCCGCCTTAGACGCACAGTTCGGGACCCCCTACCCGTGATCCGCCGGTTTTGACACCGACACCGGGAGTTGCATTATCTCATAGTCGAAGGAATATGTATTTGACATGAAGAAAGCAATAGTAATAAAACTAAACAATCAATATGATAAGCTAACGGATTGGTCTTTTCCATCACATCATTCTCCTAATGATGTGATCCTTTTCATCAAAAGACAACACATGTCTATGGTTAGCAACCTTAACCATCTTTGATTAATGAGCTAGTATAGTAGAGGCTTACTAGGGACACGGTGTTTTGTCTATGTATTCAGACATGTATCAAGTTTCCGATTAATACAATTCTAGCATGAATAATAAACATTTATCATGATATAAGAAAATATAAAATAACAACTTCATTATTGCCTCTAGGGCATATTTTCTTCACTCCCCCACTTGCACTAGAGTCAATAATCTAGTTCACATCTTTATGTGATTAACACCCATAGTTCACATCACCATGTGACCAATACCCAAAGGCTTTACTAGAGTCAATAATCTAGTTCACATCGCCATGTGATTAGTACCCAAAGAGTACTAAGGTGTGATCATGTTTTTCTTGTGAGAGAGGTATAGTCAACGGGTCTGCCAGATACAGATCCGTATGTATTTTGCAAATTTCTATGACTACAATGCTCTGCACGGAGCTACTCTAGCTAATTGCTCCCAGGTTCAATACATATCTAGATTGAGATTTAGAGTCATCTAGATCAGTGTCAAAGCTTGCATCGACGTAACTCTTTACGACAAACTTTTTTCACCTCCATAATCGAGAAACATTTCCTTAGTCCTCTATGGATAATTTTTGACGGATGTCCAGTGATCTACGCCTGGATCACAATTGTATCCCCTGGCAAGGTACACAATAGGTATCATACACAACATGGCATACTTTAAAGAACCTATGGTTGAGGCATAGGGAAGGACATTCATTATCTCTATCTTATGCCACGGTCGGGCTTTGAGTCTGACACAAATTGACACCTTATAATATAGGCAAGAACACCTTTGACTGATCCATTTTGAACTCCTTCAAAATCTTGTCAAGGTATGTACTCATTGAAAGTATTATCAAGCGTCTTAATCTATCTCTATAGATCTTGATGCCAAATATATAAGTAGCTTCACCGATGTATTTCATTGAAAAATTCTAATTCAAGTATCCTTTTATGCTATCCAAAAATTCTATATCATTTCGATTAACAATATGTCATCCACATGTACTATCAGAAATGCTATAGAGCTCCCAATCACTTTCTTGTAAATACATGCTTCACCAAAAGTCTGTATAAAACCACATGCTTTGATTACCTTATCAATTCATATATTCCAACTACGAGATACTTGCACCAGTCCATAGATGGATCGCTGCAGCTTGCACACTTTGTTAGCACCTTTAGGATCGACAAAAACCTTCTGGTTGCATCATATACACCTCTTCTTTTAAGAAATCCATTAAGGAATGCAGTTTTGACATCCATTTTCCAGATTTCATAAAATGTGGCAATTGCTAGCATGATTCATACAGACTTAAGCATCAATACTAGTGGGAAAATCTCATTGTAGTCAACACCTTGAACTTGTCAAAAACCTTTTGCGACAAGTCGAGGTTTGTATAGTAATCAGCGTCTATCTTCCTCTTGAAGATCCATTTATTCTTAATGGTTTGCCTATCATCGGGAAAGTCCACACTTTGTTCTCATACATGGATCCTATCTCAATTTTCATGGCCTCAAGCCATTTATCAGAATCTGGGCTCATCATCGATTCCTCATAGTTCGTAGGTTCGCCATGGTCTAGCCACATGACTTCCAGAACAGGATTACCGTACCACTCTAGTGCGGATCGTGCTCTGGTTGACCTATGAGGTTTGGTAGTAACTTGATTTGAAGTTTCATGATCAGTATCATTAGCTTCCTCTCTAGTTGGTGTAGGCATCACGGGAATGGTTTTTCATGATGGCTACTTTCCAATTCAAGAGAAGGTACAATTACCTCATCAAGTTCTACTTTTCTGGCACTCACTTCTTTCGACAGAAACTCCTTCTCTAGAAAGGATCCATTCTAAGGAATAAAGATCTTGTCTTCGGATCTGTGATAGAAGGTGTACCCAATAGTTTCTTTTGGGTATCCTATGAAGATGCACTTCTCCAATTTGGGTTCTAGCTTATCAGGCTGAAGCTATTTCAAATAAGCATCGCAACCCCAACCTTTAAGAAACGACAGCTTAGGTTTCTTGCCAAACCATAGTTCAGACGATGTCGTCTCAACAGATTTACACGGTACTCTATTTAAGGTGAATGCAACTGTCTCTAATGCATAATCCCAAAATGATAGTGGTAAATCATTAAGAGACATCATAGATCGCACCATGTCTAATAAAGTACGGATACGATGTTCAGACACACCATTACGCCTGTGGTGTTCCAGGTGGTGTCAGTTGTGAAACTATTCCACATTGTTTTAAATGAAGGCTAAACTCGTAACTCAAATATTTGCCTCCATGATCAGATCACAGAAACTTTATTTTCTTGTTACGCTGATTCTCCACTTCACTTTAAAATTCTTTGAACTTTTTCAAATGTTTCAGACATGTGTTTCATCAAGTAGATATACCCATATCTTCTCAAATCATCTATGAAGGCCAGAAAATAACGATAACCGCCGCGAGCCTCAACACCCATCGACCGCATACATCGGTATGTATTATTTACAATAAGTCAGTGGCACGCTCCATTGTTCCGGAGAACGGAGTCTTAGTCATCTTGCCCATTAGGCATGGTTTGCAAGCATAAAATGATTCATATTCAAGTGATTCCAAAAGTCCATCCACATGGAGTTTGTTCATGTGTTTTACACCAATATGGCCTAAACGACAGTGCCACAAATATGTTGCATTATCATTATCAACTTTGCATCTTTTGGCATCAATATTAAGAATATGTGTATCACTACGATCAAGATTCAATAAACCATTTATATTGAATGTATGACCATAGAAGGTTTTATTCATGTAAATAGAATAACAATTATTCTTTGACATAAATGAAGAACTGTATTGCAATAAACATGATCCAATCATATTCATGCTCAACGCAAACACCAAAAAACATTTATTTTTGGTTCAACAATAATCCCGAAGGTAAGGGGATTGTGTGATGGTGATCTATTCAACCATGGAATCATTTTCAACCCATGTCATCACCTTGCCCTTAACTAGTATCTGTTTATTTTGCAACTCCTGTTTTGAGTTACTACTCTTAGCAACTGAACCGGTATCAAATACACAGGGGCTACTATGAACACTAGTAAAGTACACATCAATAACATGTATATCAAATATACCTTTGTTCACTTTGCCATCCTTCTTATCCGCCAAGTTTTTGGGGCAGTTCCGCTTCCAGTGACCATTTCCTTTGTAGTAGAAGCACTCGGTTACATGTTTGGGTCTTGCTTTGGGCTTCTTCACGGGAGTGGCAACTTGCTTGCCGCTCTTATTGAAGTTCCTTTTCTTTCCCTTGCCCTTTTTCTTGAAACTAGTGTTCTTGTTTAACGATCAACACTTTATGTTATTTCTTGATTTCTACATTCGTCGATTTCAGCATCACGAAGAGCTTGGGAATCATTTTCATTATCCCTTGCATATTATAGTTCTTCACGAAGTTCTAGTAACTTGGTGATAGTGACTAGAGAACTCTGTCAATCACTATCTTATCTGGAAGGTTAACCCCCACTTGATTCAAGCGATTGTAGTACCCATATATTCCGAGCACATGCTCACTAGCTGAGCTATTCTCCTCCATCTTGTAGGCAAAGTACTTGTGGGAGGTCTCATACCTCCTAACACGGGCATGAGTCTAAAATATCATTTTCAGCACTTGGAACATTTCATATGCTCCATGGCGTTCAAAACATTTTTGAAGTCCCGGTTCCAAGCCGTAAAGCATGGCGCACTAAACTATCAAGTAGTCATCATACCGAGCTTTTCAAACGCTCATAACGTCTACATCTGCTCCTACAATAGGTCTGTCACCTAGCGGTTCATCAAGGACATAATTCTTCTGTGTAGCAATGAGGATAATCCTCAGATCATGGACCTAGTCCGCATTATTGCTACTATCATATTTCAACTTAGTTTTCTCTAGGAACATATCAAAAAGAAAATAGGGAGCTAAACATGAGCTATTGATCTACAATATAGATATGCAAATACTATCAGGACTAAGTTGATGATAAATTAAGTTTCAATCATAGTACTTAAGAACTCCCACTTAGATAGACATCCCTCGAGTCATATAAATGATCACGTGATCCAAATCAACTAAACCATGTCTGATCATCACGTGAGATGGCATAGTCTTCAATGGTGAACGTCTCTATTTTGATCATATCTACTATATGATTCATGTGTGACCTTTCGGTCTCCAGTGTTCTGAGGCCATATTTGTACATGCTAGGCTCGTCAAGTTTAACCTGAGTATTCCTCATGTGCAAAATTGTCTTACACTCGTTGTATGTGAACGTAGAGCCTATCACACACGATCATCACGTGGTGTCTTAGCACGACGAACTGTCGCAACGGTGCATACTCGGGGAGAACACTTATACTTTGAAATTTAGTAAGGGATGATCTTATAATTATACCGCCGTACTAAGCAAAATAAGATGCATAAAAGATAAACATCACATGCAATCAAAATATGTAACATGATATGGCCATCATCATCTTGTGCCTTTGATCTCCACCGTAGTGTCGTGGTCATCTCACCAACTATTCCTTCTACAACTATAGCTAACGCATTGTGATAAAGTAAAGCAATTACATGGCGTTTACTTTTCATACAATAAAGCGACAACCATAAGGCTCCTGCCAGTTGCCGATAACTTCTACAAAACATGATCATCTCATAAAATAACTTATATCACATCATGTCTTGACCATATCACATCACAACATGCCCTACAAAAACAAGCTAGACGTCCTCAACTTTGTTGTTGCAAGTTTTACGTGGCTGCTACGGGCTTCTAGTAAGAACCGTTCTTACCTATGCCTCAAAAACACAACGGTGATTTATCAAGTTTGTTGTTTTAACCTTCAACAAGGACCAGCCGCAATCAAATTTGATACAACTAAAGTTGGAGAAACAGACACCCGCCTGCTACCTTTATGCAAAACTAGTTGCATGTCTGTCGGTGGAACCGGTCTCATGAACATGGTCATGTAAGGTTGGTCTGGGCCGCTTCATCCAACAATACAGTCTAATCAAAATAAGACATTGGTGGTAAGCAGTATGACGTTCACCGCCCACAACTCTTTGTGTTCTACTCGTGCATGTCATCTAGGCATAGACCTAGCTCGGATGCCACTTTTGGGAAACATAGCATGCAATTTCAAAAAATTTCCAACACTCACGTAGGATCTATCTAGGAGATGAATAGCAACTACGGGGAGAGTGTGTGACCGAAAGCGGAAGCATTTGACAACGCGGTTGATGTAGTCGAACTTCTTCTCGTTGCGACCGATCAAGCACCGAACGTACGACACCTCCGAGGTCTATCCATGTTCAACTTGATAACGTCCCTCGAGCTCTTGATCCAGCAAAGTGTCGAGGGAGAGTTCCTTTAGCACGGCGGCGTGGTGATGGTGATGGTGAAGTGATCTGCGCAGGCATTCGCCTAAGCACTAAGAAGATATGACCGGAGGCGTAAACTCTGGAGGGGGGCGCCGCACACGGCTAATAATTGTTGGTGTGTGTTCTAGCAGTGCCCCCACGTATATATAGGTTGGAGGGGAGGAGAGGCAGCCAAGGGGGTTCCCCAAGTTGGAGGAATCCTACTTGGGGTCCTCCCAATTCAGCCTCCGCCCTTTCCTATTCCTATTCGGAGTCGGAAGGGAAGAGCGGGAAGGGGGAATCCTATTCCCTTTTTTCCTTTCATTCCTCCCCTTTACTTCTCCAATTTGGCCAGCCCATACGGGGGCGGGGGGACCAGCCCCTTTGTGGCTGGTGTGTTTCCCCTCTTTGTAGCGACCTGACCCGAATGGATCACGTCTACTGTGCTACGGTGTCATCCCTGGATCAGTAATGCTGACACCACACAGTACATCGAGGTTTTATAGCAGAGTTGCAATCACACACTTATTACATCGATGGCTCAAAAAGAACTTATTACAATAAATATGACTTAAGGCCATATTTTAAAGATAACAGCGGAAGACTTGGAAGATAAATGGGTCCATCAACTCCAGCGGCATCACTGAGTATAGAACCACGACCTAAACGCACCTCAATCGTCGTCTGAAAAGTCTGCAACATTAACATTGCAGCCCGAAAATGGGTCAGCACATGGAATATGCTGGCAAAGTAACACATAGAGAGTAATGGAATGAAACAGCTATACTACATGCATATATGGCTGGTGGAAAGCTCTATGGTTACAGTTTTGCGTAAAGCCAATTTTTCCCTACTGCAAAGGAATAAATTTATTTAACTATCATGGTGGTTGTGAAACATTTTGAGAATGGTTGACAGCATCTCAATCCCAATTAAAAGTAATTAAAACCCAAATAACATTAATTAGAAGTAACATGTTGAGATTCACAATGATATTCAAGTACTAGATACTCAAGTTGTCCATAACCGGGGACACGGCTAATCATGATTAGTTTTACTCTGCAGAGGTTTGCGCACTTTTCCCCACATGACTCGATCGCCTCCGTTTGGTTTCTCGCACTACATGGTGTTTGAGAAGACGGATGACCGAGACATAGTCTTTCAGAAGCGCTAGCACCTTACATGTGGGGTAGACCGGTACACCTACATCCCCTACATCTGCTAGTCCACCCCGTAAGAGTTCGCACAACTTAGTCACCTATGCCAGAGCCCATAGTAGCATGTGGCTGCACACGGAAGTTTCTAGCATGAATTATCTTATGATCCCTTTGAGCCTGGGTGGCGGTCCGAAAAAAAACAGGCAAGTCCTGGTAGACATCAGGTGCCTCAATCCACCCAGATGTGTGTTTAAGTTGCCACCTTAGATAAACCATTATCAACTCACATCTGTCATGGATATCACTCACCCAATCCACGTCTACTAGCATAGCATGGCAATATAAGCAAATGTAGAGTAACTCCCAAAGGTTTCATAATAATACAGGTAATAGGTACTACCTCATCTACTTCCCATCCCACAGTTTAATTAGATCCTAATCATGCAATGTGAGGGGATTGATCTAATGCAATAAAACATGGGTTGTAGAAAAGGTATGATCAAAGTGTTACTTGCCTTGCTGATGATCCGCGAGATCTAGGGTTTCGAAGTAACAAGCGGCGCAATCCGGGTAATCTATCGCAGACAAACAACAAGCATACAATAAGTACTCATCTAATGCACAGGTAAAACTCGAACAAGAGAACGAACCAGATAGTTCAACTTAAGAACTCCGGTTGCAAAGAAAGAACGAACCGAACAAAGAAACGGAAAACAAACGGCGGAAGAAAACAACTCGGTTCTAGCAAGTTGAAATTAGGTCAAATTTTTATCGGGGAAAAAGCTTGTTCAAGTTGATTAGACGGAACGGTGGTTTCGAGACGAAACTCCAGGCGCTTGAATCACCTGATTCCGATAAACGAGCGGAAAAATAGACTAGGAAGAAGATCGGATCTGAGATCGCGATCGCGGAATAAATCCGACGAAAAGAAAAAGAAGAACGGTTAAACGAACGGACGTTCGTTAACCTAGAAGAATCCGGTGATCACGTTCGTTAGGACGAACGGTCCGGCGAACGGTCCAAAGCAACTAATCGGAGAAGAAAACGAATCCGATCTAGGGTTTCGGAGAAGAAAAACCGAACGAAAAACCGATCTAAGAAAACCGGAACGGTTTAGAGAAGAAAAGAATCGGAACGATTAGAAGAAAACGATCCGAGAAAAAGAATAGATGTAGCGCGGGGCAACCTTGGCGAGGTCTCCGGTGAGGGGCTCCGGCGGCGTCGGCGTAGGGCGGCGGCGTGGGCAAGGTGCGGCGGGCGGTGGCGGCGGCTAAGGGGCGGCGGCGGGGTGGGTGGCGGCGCGGGGTGTGGGCGGCGGCGGCAAGGTGCGGCGGCGGCGCGGTGTGGGGCGGCGGCGGTGCGGCGCGGGTGAGGCGGCGCGGCGGCGGTGACGCAGGGCGCGGTGTGATGCGGCGCGGCGGCGGTGCAAGGCGCGGTGTGGAGGAGAGCTTTGATTTGATGTGTTTAGAGGGGGGGTGCTTGGGTATTTATATTGGGGAGGGAAGGGGTTTACTTGGGATAGAGGACAAGGAATTAGAATAGGAGTAGGAAAAGATCTAGAACTAGAAAAGGAATATACGGAAATAGGACAAAAGTCCTACTAGGATTTGGTTTAGAGCAAGAGGCGAGGCGGCGGCTCCTGCGCCAGCGCTAGCGCGCGGCTCCCTGGGCGGTGGGCCTTTGGCCCAAGGCGCTGCTCAATTTTTTTTAAATAGTTTCCTCGCGCAGAAAAAAAAACAAAAAGGGATCTAAACGAACTCCGAAAAATCTAAAGTAAATTTTCCCCGACTCCTAAAAATGAGCCGAACAAAATGAACTTTTCTCCGGACCTAAAATGCAATTTTTGAAAACGCGCATTTTTCCCTATCCAAATAAAATGCAAATAAACACCGGAAAGCAAAATTGATCTATTTATTATATCTTCATTTTTCCTAAATTTGGGAAAGTCATATTATTCCCTCTCTCATATTTTGACACCGGAAAAATTATTGAAGATAAAATAAATAAATCAAATGATCCTATTTTCAAAATTCGAGAGAACTCTCAAATATGAAAATAACGAAATCTCCAACTCTCTCCGAAGGTCCTTGAGTTGCGTGAAATTTCTAGGATCAACCAAAATGCAAGAAAATATGATATGCATATGATCTAGTGTATAACATTCCAAATTGAAAATTTGGGATGTTACAAACCTACCCCCCTTAAGATGAATCTCGCCCTCGAGATTCGGGTTGGCTAGAAAATAGGTGAGGGTGGTCTTTGAGCAAATCTTCTTCTCTCTCCCAGGTGGCTTCATCTTCTGAGTGGTGGTTCCACTGAACTTTGCAAAACTTGATAACCTTGCTGCGAGTAACTCTGCTGGCATAATCGAGAATCTTGACTGGCTTCTCCTCATATGTTAGGTCATCCTTTAACTGAATTGCTTCTAATGGCACTGTATCTCTTAGCGGTACCTCCGCCATCTCGGCGTGACATTTCTTCAGCTGAGAAACATGGAATACATCATGAACTCTTGACAGTCCTTCTGGTAAGTCCAACTTATACGCGACTTCTCCCATACGTTTCATGATCTTAAACGGTCCACCGAAACGCGGTGCTAACTTTCCCTTAACTCCAAAGCGCTTAACTCCTCGAAGTGGGGATACTCGAAGGTAAACTCTGTCTCCGGTTTCGTAAACTGTCTCCTTGCATTTAGAATCTACGTAGCTCTTCTGCCTGGACTGGGATACCTTGAGCCTATCGCGAATCAACTTAACCTTCCGTTCAGACTCCTTAATCAAATCTGGTCCAAAGAATTGTCGGTCTCCAACTTCGTTACCGTTGTCATGGAACGAAACTGTTATCTGATACGATACTCCTCGGAACTCCATGCAAACAAATGATCCTAGTCATGTATATCTTTGCCAACTTAGCACTGGTGTAAGTGGTCTTAACTGGAATGAAATGTGCTACCTTCGTCAAACGATCAACTACTACCCATACTGAGTCATATCCGGCTTTTGTCCTGGGTAGCCCTGTGATAAAATCCATGCCTATCTTATCCCACTTCCATTCGGGTATCAGCAGTGGTTGTAACAATCCTGCTGGCTTTTGATGTTCTGCTTTTACTCTCTGACATACGTCACAAACTGCTACATACGCTGCAATATCCTTCTTCATTCCGGTCCACCAGAATGTTTCCTTTAAATCCAAATACATCTTGGTATTCCCTGGGTGAATCGAATATGGTGAATTATGTGCCTCCTGCAAAATCAACTTCCTGATCTCCGGGTCATTGGGCACATAAACACGGTCCTCAAACCATAGGGTATCGTGCTCATCCTCACGAAATCCCTTTGCTTTTCCTTTGCTAAGTTTCTCCTTTATAGCAGCAATCTCTTTGTCAGATTTCTGAGCTTCTCTGATCTTATCCATCAATGTTGATTGAATCTCCAATGCTGCTACATAGCCTCTCGGAACTATTTCCAAACATAGCTCATGAAGGTTTTCTGCTAACTCCTTGGGTATTTTCCCCGTCACTAGGGTATTGACATGGCTCTTACGGCTCAATGCGTCAGCTACGACATTAGCCTTTCTGGGATGGTAATGCAATCTCATGTCATAATCCTTGATGAGCTCCAACCATCTCCTTTGTCGGAGGTTCAACTCCTTCTGCGTGAAAATGTACTTCAAACTCTTGTGATCCGTGTACACCTCACAATGATTTCCAATGAGGAAATGTCTCCACGTTTTCAACGCATGCACTACGGCTACTAATTCCAAATCATGCGTGGCATAATTCAACTCATGAGGCTTCAGTTGTCGTGATGCATACGAAACAACTCTCCCTTCCTGCATAAGCACTGCTCCAAGTCCTCGACGTGAAGCGTCGCAATACACCTCATAATCCTTGGTCTGATCTGGCAAAATCAATACCGGTGAGGTAGCCAAACGTTTCTTCAACTCCTGGAAACTAGCCTCACACTGCTCAGTCCATTTGAACTTAGTATCCTTCTTCAACAACTCCGTCATAGGCTTTGCAATTTTTGAGAAATTCTCAATAAATCTCCGGTAGTATCCTGTGAGTCCAAGAAAACTCCGGATCTCTCCAACTGTTGTTGGTGCTTCCCATTCGGTTACGGTCTCAACCTTTGTGGGGTCAACTGCTATACCTTCTCCGGATATAACGTGTCCGAGGAATCCAACTTCCTTCAACCAAAACTCACATTTGCTGAATTTGGGATATAACTGATGTTCCCTTAGTTTCTTCAAAACCAAACGCAAATGTTCCTTATGCTCCTCTTCATTCTTTGAATAAACTAGGATGTCATCAATGAACACTACGACGAACTTATCCAAAAAACTCCATAAACACTTTGATCATCAGGTTCATAAAATAGGCAGGTGCGTTAGTCAATCCAAATGACATAACGGTATACTCATACAATCCGTATCTCGTGGTAAATGCTGTCTTAGGTATGTCCTGCTCTCGAATCTTCAACTGATGGTACCCTGATCGCAAATCGATCTTGGAAAACACTTTAGCTCCTTGCAATCGATCAAACAGATCGTTGATCATTGGTAGTGGGTACTTGTTCTTGATGGTTACTTCATTCAATCCCCGATAATCTACAACCATCCTTAATGATCCATCCTTCTTTTCCACTAGAAGTACAGGTGATCCCCAAGGTGAAGAACTTGGGCGAATGTAACCTTTATCCAATAACTCCTTAATCTGATTCTTAATTTCCACCAAATCCTTTGCTGGCATCCGGTACGGTCGCTTCGATATTGGGCCTGTACCTGGCAATAACTCAATCAGAAACTCGATGTCTCTATCCGGTGGCATGCCTGGTAATTCCTCAGGAAATACATCAGGAAAATCCTTTACCACTGGTACTTCCTCCTGCACAACTCCTGATAAGCAATTCACTTGTGTCCTGTTTGGCACATGCCGGGATACATACTTGATCCTTCTTCCTTCTGGTGTGGTAAGCAAAATTGTCTTACTGGCGCAATTGATGTTTCCTCCATACATCGACAGCCAATCCATACCAAGAATCACATCCAGACCTTGGGATTACAGAATAATTAAATCCGTTGGGAATACATGCCTTCCTATACTCAATGGTACTTGAAAACATCCTTGTCTGGCCATGTATTCTGCTCCTGGCGAGCTTACTAGCATAGGTGTTTTAAGAATCCTAGTGGGCAGGCTATACTTTTCCACAAATCCCCTTGATATGTATGAATGCGATGCACCAGTATCAAAAAGAACGAGTGCAGTAAATGACTTAACCAAAAACTTACCGATTACTGCATCGGGCTGATCTTCAATCTCCTCCACATTAACGTGGTTCACCTGTCCCCTATTGAAAGGGTTCAGCTTCTTCCCAGAGCTTCCATTGCCATTTCCATTCTGGCCTTCAGGACATTCATTGGCATAATGTCCGGTCTTCGAACACTTGAAACAGGTGACTTGACTCAGGTCTCTCTTGGTTGGGGTTGATGGGGTTGTTCGGTTCTGGCCGTTGCTTCCTCCATTCCCATTACCATTCTTGTGGCCATTATGGTTGTGCGAGCTACCTCCTCCATGGGTGTGCTGAAACTTAAATCCCGGTTTAGGGGTAAAACGGGGCTTCTGCTAGGCTCTAGAGTTATACTTCCCCTGTCCATACTTCCTCTTACGGTTCTCAATCTGCTGTTGCTTCCCTTCAATCATGATGGCACGATCTACCAACTCCTGGTAGTTGTTGAAATTTGCTACCATCAACTGCATGCTTAGTTCATCATTCAATCCTTCCAGAAACTTCTCCTGCTTGGCTGCATCCGTAGCAACGTCATCTGGGGCATAACGGGCTAGCTTACTAAACTCCTCCACATACTGGCCAACAGTCCTTCCTCCTTTGCGTAAGTTGCGGAACTCACGCTTCTTTATGGCCATAGCTCCTGCTGAAACATGGGCAGTGCGGAAAGCTTGCTGAAACTGATCCCATGTGACAGTGTCAACTGGGTAAGTGGCTATGAAATTCTCCCACCATGCTGCCGCGGGTCCGTCAAGCTGGTGTGCGGCAAACTTCACTTTCTCACCATCCGTGCATCCTGCAGTGGTCAACTCCCTTCCTATCTTGCGGAGCCAATCGTCTACTACTATCGGCTCGGTGCTACTAGAAAACACTGGCGGATTCAGCCTAAGGAAACGGGCTAAGTGGTCAACAGGTGGTGGTGGTGGTGGGTTGTTGTTGTTGTTCTGCTGATTCTGAACTAACATCTGCATCAATTGATTCTGCTGCTGGATCAACTGAGTGAGCTCCGGTGGAAATCCATTGTCACGTCTCGGAGGCATCTGAGGGTTTAGAAAAGACGAGAATTAAGAATAGAGGGGGTCTAAAGGGAAAACACTACCCATATGCACATGAGCAAATGCACACAAAATCACTTCAATCAATCAAACAAGGGCTTACAAACGGTCTAACTATCGCAAAAGTGCTCAACTATAATGTGTTTACATGGGGAATACTACTACTATCTGGTGGTCATCTAGAAATTTGAACCGGTGGAAGACTCCATGATATCTACTCCAGCTTCGTCTTCAAAGTCGGGTTCACTTGGATCCGAATCGGTGTCGTCGATGATGATGTAGTTGTCCGGACATGCGACGTACTTGTCGTCCTCCTGGGATGCTAACTTTCTCTTGAGTTCTTCAATCTCCTGCTTAAGATCGCAATTGTGCCTTGCTAGAGCTACGATCTCGTCCATGTAGTCCTTGCGTGTAGACTACAGTTCTCCTTCTAGCTCGATGATCCTTGCCTTCGCATTCTTCAACTCTATCATATCATTGCACATCTGGTTCTCATGGCATCGAATGTGCTGGTTTAACTCCTGGATGAATGCTGCAATGGATCTATCCTTCTTGGTGCTGACTAACTCCCATTGTTCATCTCGGCGTCCGCAAATCTGGTAGATAGTGTCCTTGAGGTCTTCTTGATAAACTTCTCCAATGCGTCCTATGGTGATATGGGCTGCCATGCTCCTTCCTAGACTCCAGGTTGGTGAATTGAAAACACTATCTATGGGCTTCGTGATTGGCGCGAATGTCCTTCCCGGAACGTGAGCTTGAATCTTCCAGCGCTCCTCTTCAGGCAGAGTGGTGTTGAAGGTTCCCGTGAAGCTTGGTAATCCAATGTTCAGGTACTTGGTGACTTCCTTTAGGTGAAATCCAAATGGTGTGCCTTCATCCAGTTGAGCATACTTAATCTTCACGTTCGTCATCCTAATAGCGTAGAAAAGATGAGGAGTTAGAAAATGAGAAGAGAAGGGTGATCTATGGCTTTAACTTAGTGGTCGTGTCCTACAGTCAACCTGGCTCTGATACCATCTCTGTAGCGACCTGACCCGAATGGATCACGTCTACTATGCTACGGTGTCATCCCTGGATCAGTAATGCTGACACCACACAGTACATCGAGGTTTTATAGCAGAGTTGCAATCACACACTTATTACATCGATGGCTCAAAAAGAACTTATTACAATAAATATGACTTAAGGCCATATTTTAAAGATAAC